>NW_022196903.1:18756401-18763364 GCF_008632895.1 Mastomys coucha | reverse complement strand
ATCTTGCTGTGGGCCTGTATGTTTTTCCCATCCACTGTGAGAAAAGACTTCTCTGATGATAACTGAGCAGGCTACTGATCTTTGTATAAAAAACAATTATAATAGATGCAACCTGATTGCTCATTGTGGTTTGCAGTTCCCGGGCTATTTAGTGGTTTTTATTTACAATGGAACATTTTTTAGCCTAAAGAGAAGGAAATCTTATTTTCAGCAACAGGGATGACTCTAGAAAACATGGTAAGTGAGGCAAATTCAGTATCCTATCCCTTATATAAGTAAGTCTAAAGTCAGATTTGTGGAACTGAATGGAGTGGTGGCTTGGTTTTGCATTGAGTGGAGAGATGCAAGTCAAATAGCACAATTTTTAAGTTGTGCAGATCAGGAACTTCTGGTACTCTGTTCTACATCATGATGATTGCAGTTAGTAGTGATGTATATCTGAAATTCTTCTAACATGATAAATCTTAAATTCTTTCACCACAGGGACCCAAAATACCTGTTAAAGTGATATGAAAATAGCATATCTTACACAATGGACATGTGATTTTTATTTGGCAACTCTACCTCCATGAAGTTTGGGCGAGAACATCCAGTTTGGCTGAATTGTACATGAGCAAAAGCTGTGTACATGGATTTGCAGCTAGTTCACTTTACTATGTAAAGAGTCAGAGATAAGGTCTTTTGAAAGGTACAGGATTCAAATCAGTTGGTTTTTCAGCATAAAATGAACCATTTGAAACTAACCTACTCAAGACATCAGTGCTGGAGTGGAGTCTTCCCCAGTAACTATAAAGATTTGAAGGGATACAGCTCTCTCCCCCCCCCCCCCCCGTCTCTGTCTCTGTCTCTGTCTCTGTCTCTCTCTCTGTCTGTCTCTGTCTCTCTGTTTCTGTCTCTCTCGTGTCTCTGACTGTCTCTGTCTCTCTCTGTTTCTGTCTCTCTGTCTGTCTCTGTCTCTGTCTCTCTGTCTTTGTCTGTGTCTCTGTGTCTCTGTCTCTGTCTGTCTCTGTCTGTCTCTGTCTCTCTGTCTGTCTCTCTGTCTCTCTCTCTCTCTCTCTCTCTCTCTCTCTCTCTCTCTCTCTCTCTCTCTCTCTCTCTCTCTCTCTGCCTGCTCTCAGTGCCTGCTTCCCTGGACCTTACCCCCCTTTTCTCCTCCCTCTCAGCATGTTACCTGACACCGAATTACACTTGTCCAGTTTCCCTAACCTTGCACTCCTCAGTTTTCCTTCCTCACTGCATGGCCTTCTGACTCTTTTACTCCTGCCTTTAAAATGGCAAATTGTTAAAGTTCTCATTAGTCTTATTTTAGCATATTTGAGCTGAGACCTTTAGCCCCTGCATAGACTTCAACTGAAAATAAAGTTCTCTGAGCCCTTTGAGAGTGGCCGTTGGTTTTTAATACAAATACTGACAAGGAGTTATAGTCTATAAATGAATCAAACCCAGAACACTTCACTCCATTATATGCCCCGACACTCTTGATTTTAAGGATATTGTCAGGACCCATGTTTAGACAACACCCGTCCTCCATTTAACATCAAGTTACAGATATACAGCAATCACCTGGGCTCTAAGAAATTATATCGGACTTAATATTTGTTCTCACCAAGTGGTGAGAACAAAGCTAAGCACATTCATGCAATGTTTATGAAATAATTAGAGGGATAATGTGTTAGACTGAGAAGGAGATGTGAAGTTGAAAAGTGTGTTATATTGTCTTGAAATAACCTTCCTTAGCTCTCCATTTAATGTCAGTGTCAAGTTATTTACATAACAGGATAATGCCTAGCTTTTTAGGGTAATATGAAAATTAATTTAAATTTCATAAAGCACTCTGTGGCACTCTGAAAGGGCCTTATAAATGACAGGCATTATTATGAGCAGGCTGGGCTTTTTTTTAAAGCATAATAAAGCTGCTCATGCAGTGCCCATGATGGAAACTGTATCAGTAAGTAAATGCAAAGGTCACGGCCATTCATAATTTATAGCTGAGGGGAATAGATCAGGAATCATCAGAATGCTTTCCTGTCTACATTGCTTTTAAAACAGATGTTTCCGTGGTGGGATGTATTATTTCTTCCAAAGAGAAGTATGAAATCAATAAATTTCAGGCAATAAAAATGATGTATGAAAAAAAGGGCCAATATCCATAATTGAACCCTGAAAAACACAGTAACCGACAAGCTTGATTATGTCTTTCAGAATCTTTAGAAAAGCTTTAAATAGAAGAAGTATCCTTGATTTGAGGGTATGGAATGGGAATTTTGTTAGAAATATATGTGATGACCCTTGCTCTTTCAGCTTCTTATTTTTTTTTTTAATGTTTGCCTTTGTCTACAGTAAAAGCTTAAATTTTGCCTTAATTACGATTATGACTAAAAATGAGAAAAGGTAGTAGGTTTGAAATATTTAATACATGCACTGTCCTTTATGAATGTGACAGGCAGGTCTGGAGAGTTGCCTCAGCAATTAAGAGCAGCAAGCAGACCTGGGTTCAGTTCTCAGCAGCCACATGGTGGCTTGCAACTGCCTGTAACTCCAGTTCCAAAGAAACCCTGTTCTGACCTCTGTAGGCTCCTATACATATGCCATAAGCTCACCTAGGCACGCAAACATTCATGTTTTATGTTTAAATCTTTCTTCAAATAAAATACTATGACAGAAATAAACACATAGGAGAACCGATAAAGCTGGTGATAGAAATCTCCATACAAAGTTATCTTTGAATCAGTGAGGGTTTCTTTTCCAAGACAAATTTCATCTTTCATTGTTAATTTCTTGTTTTGCCATAGTAAATTATGGAAAAATGTAGTGGCTTTAAACAAGGTACATTCTTTACCTTGTAAGTTTGAAGGTTATATTGGTAAGTTTTTTTAATCAACTTGATATAAGCCAGAGTTGTCTGGGAAGTGGGAACTTCATCTGAGGAATTTCCTCTATCAGATTGACCTGTAGGCAAGACTGTGGGTCATTTTCTTGATTAATAACTAATGTTTCTGGGCCCTGCACACTGTGAAGATGCTACCACTGAGAAGGTGACACTGGATTAAGAGCAAGATGAGAGAGCTATGGAGAGAAGTCAGTAAATACGTTTATTCTGTGGTTCCCTCTGCTCATGGTTGAGTTCCCACCTTGAACTAAATGATAGATTGTGAAGAAGTATAAGCCACATAAATCCTTTTTTCCTAGGCTGTGTTTTAGCCACAAAATGCAAATTATAACAAAGGTAATAAATCCAAAACCCCCTTCTGTGGGCTGGAATCAGGATATCTAGTTTGCATCCTTTAGTGGTGAATGCCATGCCTCTCCTTCTCTGGTTCTGGAGCCTGGAGTATCCTCTGGCTTAGACCTTCTTCCATTTCCAGAGCTGACAATGGATGACCAAGCCTCTACCAGGTCATATCTCCAAAACTGACCCCTTGCCCTTCACATATAAAACACTTTATGAAATACTGAGGAAATGGTCGTGTTGGTGTAGTTCTTGCTGTGCAAGCATGAGGACCTTAGATTTGTACCCAGCAGCTGGATGGAGCAGGGAGCATGGAATCCCAACACTGCAGTGTTAGGTAAAAAGCTCCTTGGACTGCTGGGCAGTCTAGTCCCGTCAGTGAGATTCAGATATAGTGAGAAGTCCCACTTGAAGGAAAATATCAAGATGAAGAATGACTATTGGAAGACAGCATGAGCTGATGTTTACATGCAGGTACACAAATGCACAGTGCACATGGTATGTACCCACATAAGAATACATTACACACTGGCATACCCACAATTCCTTTGGTGAGTACTTTAGCCCCTCCTAGATAAATGGAGCAATTTTCTAATTAACAAACACTCTTAATTTTTGAAACCTTAATACTCTTTTTGCTGTGTAACATAGCAGTTTACAGGGCAGGGCCCAGGTACATTAGCAAAGTTAATGTTCTTTGTATTGCATCCCAGAAAGGGAAATGCAACAGTTTCCTATGCTAGATGTCAGGTTTCTTGTTTTCTGTGCTTTGATGGTGTTATTTCTTTTAGATTTTTAATTTTGTTTTTTTTATTATTATTTTTCTATACATGTCTGTTTGAACAACCATTCAGAAGCAAAACAAAACAACAACAAAACCTAATTGCTGACATTTACACTAGAACATGAAAGGGACCATGGTTAACAATGACTTTGACATTTCAAATAGGGGTCTAACTCACTAGGTACGATGGCACACACCTCTAATCCCCAGCACTCAGGATATTTGCAGAGGTGGCCAGATCTCCAATTTTAAGTCTATGCAGAGCTATAGAAAGAGATCCTGTTTCAAAAAAATAAAAACAAATAACAACAAAATACTCAAAATTAAACATGATATGCACTTTTATAAATTAAAATATAATTACACCATTTTCCCTTCCCTTTTCTTCCTCCAACCCCCTACACATGCGCACGTATGCTCACACACACACACACACACACACTGCACATTCTTGCAACAACTATTACCTTACCTTTCCTATCCTTTTCTGTCCTGTCCTGTCCTGTCCTGACCCCTCTCTTCATCTTCTTTCCTAACCTGTGGTGAAGCCCTCTCTACCCTCTATCTATGAATAGGACTTAGATTTATACATAAGTGAGATCATCTGGTTTTCGACTTTCTCCACCTGGTTGATTTCATGTAGTACAATACCTTCCCCTCCATCCATGTTGTTACAGATAACAGCCCTACCTTCTTTTTAATGTATTCCATTGGGTACTCTACTAATATGCATATTTATTATTTTTGAATTTTTAAAATAAGAAAAATAATAATGTGAAGAGATGGACATGCCTATTAGCCTTACTATGGTAATCAATTTTTTGTGTGTGTGTGTGTGCATGTGTGTGCATGTGTATATGTGTGTGTGTGTATCTTTGGATACACCTTAAATATAATTTCAGTTAAAAATGAAAAAGTAAAATGATATAAGGTTACAGTCTTAATAATCCTGTGTAGTAAAGACCAGTTCTGCATCTACCACACAGTCCTCCTGCGCTGCGCACCTGCTAAATGCCCATTCCCACAGGAGATCGTCATTTAGTACATGTATATTAGAAAAAATAGGGAATAGGTTTTCACACCTCATTTTTTTTCTTGCCTAACTCTCCATATCCTATTGTGGAAACAACAAAGCTCTTCATTTCTATTATTTGACAAACTAATGGCAAAGAAAGAGTATATAATTAGAACAATACCACTTTCCTTTTTAATTTCTTTTCTAAGTTGCCAGTACTGGGTATTAAACTAGAGCCTTATGCATGCTAAGAATCTGCTCTGCCATTGAATTGCACCTCCAGCCCCAATATTTTGCTTTTTAAAAATTCTCTTTTCTTGTTTCAAAAGCAAGATTTGCTTGTAAAAAAATGATAATATATGAACTGAAATAGGAGGAAGGAACTGTGTGGTTCCCTGTTATACCAAGTACACATTTGGTGAGGGATTAAGAGCTTGATCAGTTTCATATTGTAACCTTTAGGATTTTTAGCCTTTAAAAAGAAGAACCTAAATCTAGCCCATGGACGTAAGATTGACAGGGACTTTGTGCTAATCTTACAGTATACAAAGGAACATTGCATTAGCCAGAATGAGCAGGTGTTTTTGTTTTAACTAAGTAGGACAGGAAGGAATAATATTAAATCAAAGGAGAAATTATTTAAACTAAGTGACCTGAGGTTCATTAAATACTGAAAAAAGGTTACTGATGTAGGATACTAATTTTTTCTCTGAAAAATCATGAGCTCCTTCTGCTCTGAACTATAGGAACCCAAATACTAGAGAAAATATATGTTCGTAGTTAATATCTGCTAAATGCTATTTATGAAATGAAGGGAATTCAGGTAGTCCTTCCACAGTATATTCCAGTCCTAAACTCATAGCAAGGTACTTCAGAGGTTCACAAGCAGTCATCATGAACCTTTACTAAAGTGTAAAGTGCCCATTGAACCTAAAATGTTAGCCATATAGACCTCACTTATCTGGAGAGAAGATGCATCAGGAATTTGCTCTGATTCTCCTTGTTTCAAGCATGTCTGCTGTAAGAAAAACAATTAAGCGGATACTAAACAAGACTTCTATCAATAACACACGTAGTCCCTTCTGGGTCTGCTTCAAAGATGCATTTTTAACACCAATCTATCTATAGTTGGAGATGAGAATACTTGACTACGCATGAATCCTCTCTGGGCTACATTGAACTTGAAAGGGGCATTTTTCTTGATTCAAGAGTCAAAGAATTGGACTTCCTCACTCCCTGTCTTAGAAACATATTTGGCTTGCATTTTACATACAGGATATGGACAGACTAGAGTCCTGAGCAAAACACTAGTCCCCCATTGGGTCTCTCAGTAGATACTAGCTAGCTTCCTCTTGCTTATTCAACCATCTTGGCTGGCTGCACCCCACTCCTGACTTTTATAACAGCATTTTTTTTTTTTGTAGAAATGATGGTTTCCAACTTGGCTGATCTTGCTCACTTCAGACTTTAATGAAGTCTTTCTCCATATCTCAAAAATAATCTGTCCCCAAAGCCATGGCTGTCTGGCATGACTTGTTCCTTCTCAGACTGAGCTTACAACTGACTGGGGGTGCTCTGCTTCTCTGCCGGGCAGCTTACTTCTTGGACCCTACCACACTTGGCCTCTTGATAGACATTTGACACTAATTACTATTTTCTAGTTCCTATCCTTGGTAGTATTTTCCCCCATAGAATGTGGTATATCACATTCTTGATTTCCCTTGCTCTTTGTATGTGTAAGTTGTCCTTCATGAATGTGTGTATACAATATGTATCCTTGATACCCACAAAGTCCAGAATAGGGTGTGTAACCCACCAAACAGGAGTTACAGCTGTTTCTGAGTCACCATGTTGGTGCTGGGAACCAGATAAGTGGTTATTAGCCCAGAAGATCAGAATACACAAAGTACAATTCACAAACCACAAGAAACTCAA
>NW_022196903.1:18659653-18755707 GCF_008632895.1 Mastomys coucha | reverse complement strand
TTGTTTCTTTGTTTTTTGGAGGGGAAACTGGGAATGGAGAAATTTACATGTAAATAAAGAAAATAAAACAAACAAACAAACAACAACAACAAAAAAAAGAGTGCCAACACCCCAGCTGGGAGCCTTTGCCCAGGCCCCACTGCTGAGTTCCAGCATGGTCCACCTGTGCTTCTCATCTCCCACTTGTGTCTGCTTTGTCAATCTTATATTCTTTCAGACTCCCAAATATAAAAAACAACTATCTATGAAGAAATGCTAGAATATGACAAGAATCCTTTATCTAACCCCTCTACCTTCTAACTTTTCTTCATTCAGTGGTGTGTGTGTGTGTGTGTGTGTGTGTGTGTGTGTGTGTGTGTGTGTGTACTTGTTTGTCCTGTGTGTTCTGGTCATAAAATCTAATAAGCTAAACATAGAGATGAATGTGGCTTGGATCTGTCTTTAATCAAGCTGTCTGAATCAAAGAGAAAGTTTTGGAAGAACCATGTTAGTGGACTTTAAGAGGAGCATCCTTATGAACTCTGTATTACTGCAAATATGTGTTTGTGACATTTGGATTTTATATCTTAACTTGTTTTGAATATTTAATTTGACAGTTTTTTAAGCTTTAAGAATCTTGTGTTCTTAGTACATTTTTAACAAAATTGCAAGTCTAGTTGCCATTTATTGTGAGAAGATATGTTGCCTTAAGATAAAACACCATAACATTTTTGTGACATGTTAACTGCAAGACATTTATAGTGTTGGTGGATATATATATATATATATATTTAGAGAGAGAGAGAGAGAGAGAGAGAGAGAGAGAGAGAGAGAGAGAGAGAGATCAAGACAGAAAGAGTAGGGTTAAAAGGAATAAATAGCAAAAAACAAAAATGTTTGTGAGTGAAATTATTTTGTACAGAACTAGAATTTAATTTAGGCATGTATTTAGAATGTGAAAAGTGTATTTTTTAAATCTTTTAAATATTCTGGTCACTATGATGACTAACATAAAACATGCCCCCTTGTGTATGAACTATTGAACAATTGAATTTGACTTAACACATGAATTATTGAACTTTCCTATGACTTATATACTATTGAGCTAATGAACTTTTGAGTCTGACTTATCATGGAAAGCAATTCTTTAAGCATGTATTTACGGTGAAAATTTCATGAAGCAAAATATCATCTTAATATTTAAGATAAGACTACTAAATGCTGTATATAACAAGCTTGGGAATACATTTTGGTATTCACACAGGAGAGGTCCTTTCTTCCACATGGTCATTTAGGGGTTAGTTTCTCCCATTTTATCTCTCCCACTTCCTGCGGTGGCCATCAGTGCTTCTCTGCATTTGGTGAACAGAGAAGAATAAAGAAAGTGTATCTTAGTCACCTTACTTCAAAGTGAGATGTTGTTCTCTTTGCTCTCAAGTCATTAGCTAGAACTTTTAACATTGAGATGCAAAAGAAACCAGGAAGCATGGCTCTTTGCTGACTGGCTGCTCCCCTGCAGTAGCTATCTGCTAGTGAATGCGTTAATTCCAGTGGAGTTACTAGATTAACCATGCTTACCCTCTAGCTACCTCATAACTCCATCGCCACCATCACCACCTACCCCATATGGGAAACATTCATTTTTCACTCGGGGAAAATAGCACAGCGTCCCATCTTTTCATTTCACCCAGTCCAACATCTGCATGGGGCTTGCTTACAGCTCTTGGAAGCCTATGCACCCATGAAAAAGTCCATGCTGCAACCTCACCTTCTCTTCCCACTCCACCCTTCCCTAGCACAAACCTTAATCTACCGGAAGGGTAAGAAAAAGAGAGCCATACCAAAGTGTAGAGCAGAGACTGAAGGAAAGGCCATCCAGAGACTGCCCTACCTGAGGACCCATCCTATATACAGTCATTAAACCCAGACACTATTACTGCTGATGCCAAGAAGTGTTTGCTGATAGGAGCCTGATAGAGCTGTCTCCTGGGAGGCTTTGCTAGAGCCTAACAAATATAGATGTGGATACTCGTAGCCAGCCATTGGACTGAGCATAGGGTCCCCAGTGGAGGAGGTAGAGAAAGGACTAAAGGAGCTGAAGGGGTTTGCAACCAATAGGAAGAACAATATCAACCAACCAGACCCCCTAGAGCTCCCAGGGACTAAACCACCAACTAAAGAATACACATGGAGGGACCCATGGCTCCAGCTGCATATGTAGCAGAGGATAGCCTTGTCTGACATCAATAGGAGGAGAGGCCCTTGGTCTTGTGAAGGTTTATGCCCCAGTGTAGGAGAATATGAGGGCGAGGAGGTGGGAATGGGTGGTTGGTGGGGGAGTACCCTCATAGGAGCAGAGGGAGGGGAATGGGACGGGGGGGGGGGGGGGGGGGGGGGGGGGGGGGGGGGGGGCTTGATGAAGGGAAACCTGGAAAAAGGATAACATTTGAAATATAAATAAATAAAATATCCAATTAAAAAAAAGAAAGATGAAAAAAATAAATAGTGCCTGTCCAGGAACAGCAGTCAAATTCAGCCAGTAGACTGTGAAGACTGCTTCTATAGGAAGTGGTCAAGACCTCTTGTTACACCAGTGCTGTGGACTGGAAACAACCACTCTGCCCTATATTCTGCCCTCAGAGCTCTCTGCACCTTGGGAGCCTCTTCTTTGTTGACCTGTAGCTCATGACTAATATTCATGAACAATTCCCCCAAGGAATACCTCTCTTTTTACTCAATTCGGAAATCCAAGGACTATTTGCAGACCAGTGTTAAAATAGTTCAGAGACAATTTGCCAGATATGTTTCTTAGAAACATATTTCCTATGAATATGACTCCATTTTTACACGTCAATGATTATACTTTTAACTGACCATTTGTCCAGAAAAACAAAAGCCATGTCTGGGCTTTGAAATCAAAAGGCCAGTGCCCCAAAGGGATAGGAATATGGAATGACAACAGAACTGTCTGTCACAATGAAGTCCTTTTATTTGTGGTCATTTATGTGGTTTTGGTTTTGTTTGTATTTTTTCTTTAGGCAAGGTCTTGCTGTGTAGACCTGTCTTGCTTGAAATTGACTATGTAGTCCTGGCTGGCCTCCAGCTTGGGTATGCTCTTCCTGCCTCTGCCTCTCGAATGCTGGTATTATAGGCATTAGCCAGCATTCCCAGCTGTGTTTATGTTTCTAATCTAATCTAATTGTGGAGCTGGGAATGAAATTCCAGGCTTTGTCCATGTTTAATGGGTACTCTACTGCTGAACTATTCCTCCAACCTTAACAGCCAGTTTATTCATGACAAAAGAGCTTAGGTCATTCAATAAGGAAAGGACACCTTGCTTAACAGAATCTGGAGGGGATGTAACACAAATAGCGTTTTTTATGACCAAACAAGTCAAACATACGGCGACAAATATGTCACAAGATTAACAAACTCAGTATCTGATGGCTTGATCTGGGGACTGAATGGTAGTAGGGGAACGTGATACTAACAGTGCTGGCTATTCTGGGATCAAAGACCCTGAGCTTCTTCATGCTGCTTAGCCACACACATTTTTCCTTCTTGCTTTGTTTCTCACAAATGAAACAAAAGTTATTCATTGAAAAGTAAACTGAACAATGAATCCTTCTGCTGACTTCAATCAGAAGTACCCATACCCACCAAAAAAAAATGTGATTTAAAATTGGGACTTTTTTATAAACACAGAAGAAAGAATTAAACAATTTACAGTCAATTTACTTATGCCAAATTAACATTTTAAGAAAGGAAGGGTAGGAATGTAGGAAAGCATTCCAGACTTGATAGGAATATTACAATGACCCTCTGCCTTAGTCTCTCATTTTTAGTTCTCCTTTTATTTGATTATGGTATTTCTTTTTCTACTGTTTTGAACCAAAAGCTACCCACATGTTTTTTTTTAAAATCAAAATAAACTGTTTAGTATCTCATTGCCTATTCTAGCAGTTGAAATGGGTGAATTTTAGAGTGTGGTCATAATTCTGAAAGCATCTAGAATACCTTTAGGCTCTTCTTGGATGTCATTTGTACGCTGGAGTCTGTAGACATGGTCTTTAGGAGAGCCTTGAACAAAGATGCAGCATAATATGTACAGTTAGAAAGTAGCAAGCTGAGAATAGTTTGAGGCATTTTATGGCTATGCTATGTTTCCTAGAGAAAAAGAAAGCCTTGCTTGCAGATTTTTCCAGAGTATATCCACTTACATGTAGAATTGAAAAAAAAATACAACTTTGGAGAACGAAAAACACCCTTTGTTCTTGCTTTAAAGGTATTTTCACTAACCTGTCGATTCATTGAAGATTTATGATTTTTTTTGTTTGTTTTTATCTAAACTTCAGGTTCATATATTTTTCCTTATGCTTTAGGATTCAGGTGAATCTTAGGTCATGGTGTGCTGGGCCTCATGCCTCTTTTGTCTTTCAAACTATATAGCCCTTCTGTTGCAACATGCCTGCTAAATCTTAGCTATAGCTGTGTTCAGAATGAGTGTAGATCATATGAAAGGGAGAAGGATGAGTTCCCTGATATGGCATGCAACATCAGAGGAGCAGACTTCTTAGGAAAGTGAGGTGTTATCAGATAATCACGTGTTAATTTGGCACTTTGATTATCATATTACTTTGTTTCAGTTATAATGTCATCTTGATAATTCTGACAATAGGCTGTCAGGAATATAGTCTTTGGTACTAAACTAGAAGTGACAACATGTTATGAGCATTCTTCTCTACCTGTAATGGAGTTGATTTCCTTTAATACCATCTACAACGAAGATATTAAAATACAAGACATATTTGTACAGCTTCGATAATTGGTTTTGCTTTTTGTGTTTGCTTCTGTAATTTCAAAGAATTTTTCTTTCTCAACTTCTATGCCCTGAGTTGCTTAGGGCAATGTTGAAATTATAGGTGTCCATTAAGTAGTTTTCAACTGTCAGCTCAAATGCCACATATTGTGCTATTAATTCATTATGAAGTGACACAGAAAGAACACTCATTATGTGATAATATGAAAACACGTACTTGTCAAAAATAAATAAATCTGTATGGAAAATCCACCTGCTATGGTGGGGGAGCACAGGGGACCATTACACACACACCTGGGCATGAATACCTCCTTTTCATGTAGGAAATGCACAAGAAGGTTTTAGTTCCAATTCCCAGGGACTCTGTATCATACTCAGAGGTTTTCTTTTTTGTTGCTTATAGGTGGTTTTATACCCAACTTCTAATAGCTCCAAGTCGGCAGAATTACACCGGATGATAGTGCCCAAGAACAGTCAGGACTCGGACTTAAAGATCAAATTGGCAGTGCGCATGGATAAACCACCACACATGAAGCATAGTGGGTGAGTGTTTAAAATGTTCTTCCCTCCAATCATTGGACTTCATTTCAATCTATCACCTCTGTCTGTCTGTCAGAGAAAGCAAGATATCAGGCATTCACATGGAGTTTTCTTGGGGGAAAAAAAATGACCTAAGTAAGTTGTTTATATTGCAAATCTATTATCATGTCTATGAATGGGTATTCAGTTAATATAACTGTCTCAGCAATGAATGGTGTTGGTTATTATTTGCGTTGATATCATATTATTATTATGGGAAATGCACCAAAAGGAACCACTCAGACACAGTTTATAGACATTTGGAAGTCTTTATTACAGCTGTCTGGGACTGCACACAAGTTCTCAGGACCTAAGTGTCACCTCACACATGCTTTTAAAAATGGGAGTGGGAGTGGGGAGGGTACCACGTCTTGTCATTCAGAAGCTGCAGGGAAGGCTTACACAACAGTTTAACAGACACTAAGGAGAATTAACTGAGACATCTTGGCCTTAGGTCCTAGAACAAAATTGTGTAATTTCCACAGGATTCTCCATCAAGGAGATGAAATTCTAGTTAAACCCGAAGTGGCCTCAGCAAGAGTACAAGATGGAGGAAACTCTGCGCTGCTGTGCCCTGTCACACTATACCTGAGTTGGGAAGAATATTTCTTAAATGTTTTTTCTATACATCTGGACTCATACCTGGTGTTCGGGTCTCTAGAAATGGTTAACCTTTCATAGAATCTATAAAAACTAAAGGTTACATCAGATATAACACAGGGATGGGCACGTTTTGATGGGAGGCATGTGAGATTTATCTAGTAAAAAAGTGAGTGGGAACTAAATTCAGTACTGGAATGAAACAGTACTTGGAAAACCAAGAGGTGAGTAGCTTCTCACCTGGGTACCACCGTGGCCTAACACAGTGAGCAATTGTTGCTGCTAAGGTTCTTTCTCTCCAGTACTGGGAAGAAACCAGTTCAGAACCCAAGGCTGAACTTGTTTTTCTGTTGTTGTTTTGTTTAGTGTTGTTTTGTTTTGTTTTGTTTTCAAGACAGTCTCACTTTGTAGCTATGGCTGTCCTAGAACTCACTCTGTAGACCAGGCTGGCCTCAAACTCAGAGATTCCCCAGCCTTTACCTCCCGAGTGCTGGGATTAAAGTCATGTGCCACCACAGCCAGCTCTGAACTCTTAAATAAAATGAATTTTCAACAATTTATATTTTTCTCAGCTTAACACTTTAAGACCTCCAAAGCCAAATTCTAGAATTCAAATAGAAAAAATGGGAAAGAGTTTGATCGTTTTTATTACTGTGAGGAGAAAGAGTTGCTGAAGTGATTTAGTCAAGTTTAGTAACTTAGCAGTGTAAAAAGTGCATTCCACTAAGAGGGTCTGGGCTCTTCAACCTAATGTCCAACAAAAAGGCAGAACTAATTTCAGGTTCAAAAGATAGGTAGGACTTGTTGGTTAATTTGAGCAAAACAAAGTTGTGTATTGGGCAGGATTTCATCTACCTGTGTCTCTTAGAAAGGGACTAGAATTTAGGGCGCCACAATGTGGTGTCTTTAATGTGTTAGTATAAAGGAAAGTCTAGCTGTGATTCAACTCAGTATAGATGAAGATCCTGGAATTCACTACTGTGAGGACTTTAATGTGTCCACATAGCTGTTCCCTATAAGATGTACTCTACACCTGGCTGTTCCCTATAAGATTTACTGTGGGACTCCTCATCCATCCAGGAGACAAAATCACAAGCCGATATGAGAAGCAAGGAAGGGACATTGGCTTGTGTATAACTAACTGTAGTAAATTATTACAAATAAATACAAATGCAATAAAGGAGGAATGGGAACCTGTTGGAAATAATGGCCAGTTTCAGTTGGGGCAGGTTGGTTAAAGTCATACACTTCATCTGACATTTGAAGTCACTGGGAGACACAGCAGGTGGCCAGTGGGGAACAAGGGCATTTCTGTCATAGGAAAAGCACTTACAAAGGCAAGAGTTCTGAGAGGGCTTTTAGCTGGTGGTGACAAGTTCACTGCAGTTTGCCTGAAGAGCTGAAGAGCTCCGAGACTGGAGAACACTATTTATCTGAAGTGCTTAGAGACTAGCAGGGTTTCAAATTAGACATAAAAGCATACAGCATGTGACAGGAACTAGAATACCTCTCTCTCTCTCTCTCTCTCTCTCTCTCTCTCTCTCTCTCTCTCTCTCTCTCTCTCTCTCTCTTTGCTGTATATCTCTTTCTCTTCATGTATGCTACAGTTAGAAATGAATGGCCAGAAACTGATTGGATAGTACCAGAACCCACCCGATTATGCCAGGGACAAAGACTGAATATGAAGTAAGACATGAGCAAGTCAACAGCGTTGATCACATGTGGAAGAAATCACTGCTGTGCCCTAGAACCTTTGAGTGTAGAAAGAGTGAAAGCAGGGAGATCAGTCTATCTGTATTATAAGGGAGTTGTGGAATTAGGGGTGTGTTTCCTTTACATCAAATAAGAATTTGTTTTTTCTAACTCCTCCATTGGGAACCCTGTGCTCAGTCCAGTTGTTGGCTGCGAAGCTGAAGGGATTTGCAACCCCATAGGAAAGACAACAATATCAACCAACCAGACCCACTAGAGCTCCCAGGGACTAAACCACCAAGCAAAGAATACACATGGAGGGACCCATGGCTCCAGCTGCATATATTGGAGAGGATGGCCTTGTCGGGTATCAGTGGTCCTGTGAAGGCTCAGTGCCCCAGTGTAGGGGAATGCCAGGGCAGGGACATGGAAGAAGGTAGGTGGTGGAGCCTCCTCATAGAAGCAGGGGGAGGAGGGATAGGATAGGGGTCTCCAGAGGGGAAACTGGGGAAGGAGATAACACTTGAAATGTAAGTAAATATAATATCCAATAAAATTAAAAAAAGAATTTGTTTTTTATACTACATTTATTTGACTAAATCAAGATTTCCATAATGGTTCTGCAGTTGATGTCTGCCCCAAACTGGTAGTGATGGGAGAAAATAAAGAGGGTAATATCAGAGTTTGTAAGTTTAACTCTTAAAGCTCAGGAAATCACCAAAGGAACCAAGAGTGTTCTGTGCCCTGGTCATCTAAGTCAGTGCCTCCCATTGTGAGGAGGTACTTGGAGTCATTTCTTGCCACTCAGATATCTCTGTAGTTCATAGCATAAATTCTAGAAATGAAAATATTTATGCTGTTTATCTACCACATTCAAATATATCTCATAATAGTGAGTCAGTAAAAAAATTAATAAAAATTAATAGTGTTGTGACACCTGTTGATCCCCATGAGCAGGGACCGTTGAAGACTCTCTAGCACCTTCTATGGCTCCTTCAAGTGCCTGTTTGGTAACAGATTTAAATATTTCAAATATTTTTCCTCCATCTAGCTATATACATAAAAATCAACTTTGATCAACTTTTATCTCCTAAGGAAGGTGCTTCCTAAATGGATTTTAGACTACTCAATTACATTTGAAAACAAAACAGGAAACCAAACCCTTTGCCTCCTATATCCTGTATCATACACTAACACAATTTTCTATAGTGGGTTCACAGCATCTGTTTGAGACTGAATTGTGTTCTGTCAATAAGTTATCCTAAAATGGATAATTAACAGATGAGTAACGAATAACACAATCAAATGATAAGCGAGCCTTAGGAATTAATTCATTTAAAATATGGCACACTTGTTGTTAGTTAAGCTACTTAAACAATAACTAGAGAGTTTTAGGCTTTTTGCCTTCAGAGCAGGTTTTGAAATGAATCCTCTGATATATTAATCCTGGTAAGTTCATACCTATCCTCTTTTTGAATAATATAGAAACAAATAATTATTTTTTTGTGTGAGGGCTCTTACCATGCATTCTGTTTTATTTATCACATTTAGACAGCTCACAGATCGACCCCAATTAAGGTGCTCTTATGCTTGTGTATGTAGGTGCATGTGCCTATGTGAACATGTGGAGGCCAAAGTCAAGTTGGGGTCTTTCTCTGTTGCTTTCTATCTTGCGGTTGTTCAGTTTGGAGGCAGGGGGTGTTGGAGGATCTTTGTTGTTTTGTTTTGTTTAATACAAGATCTCTCACTGGACCTAGTGCTCTGAAGTCAGCCAGACTAGCTGACCAGTGATCTCTAGAGATCTTCCTGTCTACATCGGCCCCCAGCACTCGGGTTACACACACACCATCCCAGGCAGTTTACTTTTGGAACTATGTCTTAAGTCCCCTTGTTAGATATTTTTCAATGATATTATCTGTATCATATGTGTGTCTGCAACTGTTCTGTAAATTTTGATCTTCTTTGAGTCTGCAATGACTTTTTACCCCATGCCATCAAGGGAATATGTAAATATGAATACTGGCAATGGAAATGGTATTTGTGTACTTCATAGAGTTTTAAGGAAGGAGTTATAAATAGGAAATGGTGTTTGTTTTTCAAATGCTATATTTAAAAGTATGTGAGTTTTTTATATAGAAAATAAAATATATCTGACCTAATACACCTGCTTCTGATAGCTAATCACTCTGTAACTACATTTTGTTGTCTTCTTAAAGCAAGACTAACTGTGCAAGTGAAAATATGTGTTATAGCTTGGAGAAAATAAGCCCAATTATGCCACCATTCTTTAAAACAACACTGGATACTACCATAAGGATCATTAGGAAAATACTGGGTTCATGTATTCTTTTGGGTTATTTCATAGAAATTAATTCTAGCAACCACTCTAATAAGACAAAATGGTAAATGAATTATCAGCTAAATTTTCAGTGATCAGCATTCAGTCTGGCCTTTTCGCTTTTGTATATAGCTGGAGAATCTAAGTGTTCTCGAACAAATGGACGACACTTTAGCATAGCCTAGTGGCTAAGCAGCGGTATTAACTTGAAACTCAAAAATACTGTCCTTGCTTAAGTACAGTGCTTCCCTAGTTCATGGGTTATTTTCTTCATAAAGACAAAGGTAAGGTAAGACAGGACTAATGAGGTACATGACTGGCCCTAACAATGTAAAGCTATATCCAGTAAGGAGTGAGAAGGCCTTTATACTGCCTGTCAGATATATGTAGAAGCGCTGTAACAATGTTCTGTCAGAAGTTTGGTTAAAGCTTATTGCTTCTCTAGTAAAAATAAATAGAAATCTCTTGGTTATATAACCACAGAAGATTTTTATTCCTGATAATTAGCCCAATAAAAATCTCAGCCATATGTTCTAGAGTTTCTCTTTTGTCACAGGCATAATTGATTTCTTATATATTTATTGAATGTATAAGATAGTTTGCAATATTTTGAAATTGTGAAAAATAAAATTGTCCACGTTACTTTACATCATAAATCTGACACTGGGCTCATCCCTGTCCATGGGAGGTGGTTACTCAGCTTCTGACAGAGAAACAGGATGAAAAGCCTTCCCTGCTCTAATCCCGTGCCTGTCAGGATTCCAGGCTGCCCAGCATCCATGCTTGCCTAACAGAAGATGCTGTTAGGCTCTGAGCCCAGGATGTCACAGCATGAAACTTTCAGCACACATTTCACATGCAAGCATCACATTTGCTCAAAGGGAGATGATGTCCTCTGGTTAAAGTGGTGTTAGCCACGTCTGACTTAGATGTGCAACCATCAGCTGGTGTGGAGGACAGCAGCACAATGTCTGGATTTGCTTGGTGGGTCCAGACATTTCAGGAAAGCATTACTCTTCTGTCTGATATTTGCCAGAAGAAATTTATTTCTTATTACAATCCTTTTAGTATAACATTTTTATGAGCTCTGTTATAGTTCAGCTGTATTTGTCTTTGTGCGTGCGGGCGTGTATGCATGCAAGGGGGCATGGGTGTGTGCGTGTGTGTGTGTGTGTGTGTGTGCATTGTGTGTATGTGCGTACGTGCGTGTGTCTGTGTGTGTGTGTGTGCATGTGTGTGTGTGTGCGTGTGTCTGTGTGTGTGTGTGTGCGTGTGTCTGTGTCTCTGTGTGTGTGTGCGTGTGTCTGTATGTGCGTGTGTCTGTGTGTGTGTGTGTGCATGTGTCTGTATGTGCGTGTGTGTGTGTGTGTGTGTGTGTGTGTGTGTATGTGTGTGTTTGCCTCCCCAGGTCAAATGCCTTAGTCTGGATGATTCTGACTTCATGCATATCCTACTGCTTAAACTTCTCACCGAGTGTTTGCTAGACCATCAAACAGACTGACTCCTTGTCAATATATCACAGAAGAAAGGTGTCTGTGGCCCTCCATAGACAGCATAGCCATCACATATTATTGTGATAAAGAGTATATGCCAGTGGCCTGTTTCTCTTTTCAGATAACTTCGATGTCCATAGCATCTTCTGCATACTAAATTAATAACAACTGTATTTTCACTTTTTTAGGATTTAGAAGCAAATATATAAGAATGGTAGAAACCCCTCAGATATATACAGCTTTAATGCTCATTAAACCAAATGTTTTCATGTGTTATGGCTCTCCTGGTCTCTCCTTTATTAAGTGTTTACTCTTAGACTCAAATTTCATCTTTTCATTATTTCATTTAAGATTATTTCTCAGGGGAAAGAATGTGATGTCCATTATATCCATTTTCATGGATCAAATAGTTATCCCTTTCTCAGACACCCTTTTATAGAGATACAAATATACCAACTGTTTTTTCTGGAAAGATAATGAAATTAAAATATAATCTCATTTTTATTTTCTTTTAAAGGGCACTTGTGTATAGTTACAGGTCATCTTAATGTGAGATGTTTTAAGTGAATATATATATATAGGAAGACTACTAAATTTTGGAATCAGCTAATGAAGATAATTATAGTGAAATTGTTTTCATTTTCTAAATTTGAGCTTTACTATAAAATGTTTATAGTGTATACCAACATGGTGTCTGGCAGTTTGAAAGCATGAATAATTATCAATATAATAAAAGTCTAGGGCTTATTTAATGCCAAAACATTTTGGGAGAGGTAGAAAGCCTATAGAATTTATTTTTGTGAATCATCTGGTATGTGTGTCTGCAGGGTGCCTTAATGGATGACAATTCAATACCAGTTATGCCCAATCCAAACTAGGTCAGGATACAAATACACTTGGGTGTCAGGTCTCAGTTCTGTCGCTAGCTGTGTAAGCTTGTACATCATCTTTTGGCTTCAGTTTCATTGTTTTCAAAAGATGACAGTAGACTAGAAAAGATGGAAGTCTCCTTGGTCCCAGAGATGCATGGTGCAGTATAAATCCTTCTTGACCCTTGTAAGAACATTCTCAGTTCTTGGGGTGTCCATGAGTAGATGATGGATGAGCCAAGTGAGGTACCCTGGAAAGGGGAACAATTTGGGAATTTGAGTCCTTGTAAGGCAAGGGAATTATGAAGACTAACTTTCATAAGGCTATGAAAGGCTTTTATTATATAAGAGTAACTCTGAAAGCATATTATTCAATTGAATATACTCTCAGTATTAAGAATAGATACCTATGAACTTTAGAAAGTTCATATGAACATAACAGAACAATCAAACAAAACTAGTGGTGAAAATTTCTTGCTTCTGTAGATTTTCTGTGATATACTCACATTATCTCTGATATAGTGAAAGAATGTAGTTTTTCACTAAAAATATATTTATTCTCTTAATTAAGATTCATTAAGATCTGTTTATTGAAATGCTGAGAAATCTGTTCTGATAGTGTTCTTGGATGTAAGCCCAGAGTATTCGGACATTAAATGTGTAGGATGTCTTCCGGGCTCAGGGACCTGAACCCTGCAGTTAGGGGTTCTGACTTTATGCATATCCTACTAGGGGCTAGGGATTCTGGGAAATGTATAAGCCTCTTAGAAAATCGGTTTTCTCAACAGCAAAGTGGAAATGGAGGAAGAACTGGCCATGGTGACAGACAGGCAGTAGTTACTATGTGCAATACACCAGGGAAGTGCAGGCAGAGCTCACAGTGTTCGGGATAGCATGGCTATTAGACCCTAAAGACAGAATTTTTTTTAATTTAATTTACTTTTTTACTTATTCACTTTACATTCCACTAACTGCCCTTATCTGGATCACCTCCTCCCACAACCCTTACCCCTTCCCTTTTTCCACTGAGTCTCTGAGGATAGGTGCTTCTCCCACTGATGCCAGACAAGGCAGCCCTGCTAGTAGGACATATCCCACATACAGGCAACAACTTTTGGGATAGTCCCTGCTCCAGTTGCTCAGGTCCCACATGAAGACCAAGCTGCACATCTGCTGCTATGAGTAGTGAGGGCTAGATTCAGCCCGTGTGTGTTCTTTGGTTAATGATTCAGTCTCTGAGAGCCCCAAGGGTCAAGCTTAGTTGGTTCTGTTGGTCTTCCTGTGGAGATCCTATCACCTTTGGGGCCCTCCCTCAATCCTTCCTCTTATTCATCCATAAGAGTCCCCAAGCTTCATCTACTCTTTGGCTGTAGGTGTCTGCATCTGCCAAAGATAAGATTTGTAAGTAAAGATACAAGTGAAACAAAACAAGGAAACATTAAAATTTAAGCTGTGAAATGGAAAAAAACCATTTTATCAATGCCCTCAGCCTCTGACCTGGTCTTCCTCAATTCCTCCTGAGTATAGTGGTGTAGCCGGGGAACCCTGTGCTCTGCCAGCTGCAGAATTTCTATTACCACCCTCCTTACTTTTTCTTCTTTTAAGCAACATCTTGGGCATACTAACTCATCTTTAAGCTTCTTTCATCTAAAAAAAAAAATCTATTTTTCCATCTGCCCCATTTCTTTTTCCTTACTTCTACCTCCATGTACTATTCAGTCACTGGTTCATTTAAATAGCTAGAATTTTTATGTTAATTAAATACAATTTATAGATATATATTAAAATGATTGTCATGATAATTCACATTTTAATGGTAAGAACACAAATTCTCACCTATTTTCATGAATACATTATTGTAAACTAAATATTAATTTTAAAATCTGTCCAGTTGTGTGATACATAGTTGATCTCCACTAGCTTTTCAGGCCCAGTAGAGTGATTTTTAAGTCATCTTCAGTATTTTTCTATTTTATCCTGTAGTTTTATTAAGTTCTTCACTTAAGGAGGCATTAATAAGACTGAACAACTTACTCAATATTTAATGGCTAAGTGACTTTTATTTTGTTGTTACCATGACACCCAAGACATTCATGTAATTGAATATTCTAATTTCATGATATAAATATTTTATAAAGATAATTACTGGGAGAGATTAGTGCTGTTGTGATTAAAGCCCCGAAGCCCTCTGCCATTGCCGGTGCAGCAGAGTGCTGACCCTCATGTACTTTCTCTTGCATGAGGTCCCTATAAAAAGCCATCTCTGCAGAGGCTGCCCTATCCATTCTCCACCTTGGCATATCCCTTTTCTCCCAGTTTGCTCTCCCAGCTTGCTCTCCTTTGAATCAGCTCTGGGTTTATTTTGTTTGTTTGTTTGCTTGTTTGTTTGTTTGTTTGTTTTGTTTTTTAAATCTTGTGTTGTTGTCTGCTGTCAAAGTCTTGGGCTTTTGTTTATTGAACAGGATGTGTTTGTCCTCCGTGGCATGCTTTGCTACTGAGTCATTTTTCCATGTCATTTCTGGAGGTTAGGGACCTTATACTGCAACTGCATTTAAATATAGCATTCAAATCATTGCCTAGCCATTAATAGTTGTTGGGTAAATTGCCATGGCTTCTTTTTGTAATATTTCCAGAAGGCTCATAAAATAGAGATTTGGTGACCAACACAATAGGAGTACGAAATGAAGCATGGGACAGTAAGTACTAGTTCATGAGGGCTCTGTTTTCACTAGTATATTAATGCACTGATAGGTACATTAGAATGGTGTATGGTAGAAAACATAGGAATAGGGCACCTTGGGAGAAGTAAGACATTGGGGATCTGCCCCCAAAGCTCCATCTTCTCCTTGGCTGTTTCTTTGTTCTACCAGATCCCTCTGCCTCCTGACTTCCAAGAGGTGATCTGGTTTGATCTACCATGCACTCCCCACCATGGTGTACTGTCTTACCACATGACCAAAAACAATGAGGCCACGTGACTATGGCCTGAAACTCTAAACTAGAATACATCTTTATTCCTTTAAGTTGATTAATTTAGGTGTTTTACCATAGAAAGGTAGTTAATACATAGATGACTGTTTTCTCTGCTAAAGAAAGAAAATAATATAGAAATTATGATTTTAATTATTTTATATTCAAACTAAAAATATAGATGAACTATTCAGATATAACCATAAAAAGTTAGTGCTGTCTAATAGGTACCACTACAGTATAATTTTTATCATTTGTCTCAAAATAATTTTACCACAAAGGAATGATAGGATGTTTCTTTAGTCAATTTATTTTATATGCCTATAAGTCTAAAGACTGAATTATAAAATTACATATTTTCCTGACATTAAGTTGCTATTCTCTACAAGGCTTATTTATTAAGTATTTTTAAAAATCTTCTTGCTAACCTTTGATGGAAAAACTAAATTTCTGATATCTACTATCATGCAACATTTATACTTGGGCCATTCCTTTGAAATAGTCTTCAACTATAAGCTAAAGTTTGACCAACATTTTCTGTGGGTCAAAGTGTATAATATTTAATTTTTGATATGTAAACATAATATATTATGTAACTACTACTCATAAGTTCTTCAAGGTAGAAAGAGAGATCCTAACAGTGAGGAGTTTCTATATTTTGTTTGTGAAATCAATAAAATTGATTCCTTTGCTTTCTTTCTATTGCTGTGATCCTTGAATTCATTGAAATAACCTTACTTTGTTTCAGATTATTTTTGTCAAGTTAGTTCCACCACATTTAAATAGACTAAGAAACCCTTTATGAAAATATTTTCCTCAAAACAAGGCAGAAGAAAGAATAAAATAATCCATTAAGCAGCACAATGACTGTCAGCCAGAGACAGAGGAGTCCTGGACCTTTACCAGGAAGAGATGAGCACGGAGGCACGAGAGCAGGGTGGCTGCCGTCAGGGTTTGCAGAGAGTGTAGGGAATCTGAACGTGGCATGGTTGATGAGGAAGAAGTCATGCAACCTAGAAGCCAAATGCATGGCTACAGCCAAAGGCAGGAGGGGTGAGAGAATGGAATCCATGCACATTGAAGCCACCATCACTTCTATCAAAGGAGACAGAAAGTAGATTAGGAGGAACACGCTTTTGTGTGTGCAAGCAGGAGTGCGTAAAGGCAATTGGACGGCATATACCTTTAACTGAACAGTGATAGAAGGTTTCCTTTTAGGGTCTGTGACCTCACCAGACACAAGCTGTTGTGGAGGTTTACAGTGCAAGGCATGACTTCCCTGCTGTGGAGTGGACCTCAAATCTAATCTGAAAGGAGGTGATTTCCCCCGCAGTCATTGTACTACTATGGTACACATATAAAATCACATGGAAGTAAGATAGGGTCTTGCTTCTCAGGAAAAAAAAATTGTTCCAGAGAAGGGATGGAGGGTACCGAAGCTGAAAATGATGTAAATTCACTGCTTTAGTATATGAAACTGTCAGGCAATATTTTTCAAACCCAATTATGTGGGTGGTTCTTAAAGAATGACACAGGAAGTTGACCTCTGGCCTCCATGCACATTGAGTCATCCACATACAAATAAAAGACACTGTAATAATTAAAAAAAAAAAAAAGGAATTCAACAGAGGCTGAAAAGGAAAAAAAAATATGTATGTGAGAAGGAAGTTTTACATACCCAGATTATGTCTGAAATAGGAAACATTCAAAAGCATTTGTTTTTAGAAGTCATCATGGTTGTATATTTGGCTCTGTTATCGTCTACATAAATGATAGCTTACAGCCATCAGAGTCACAGGAATACTTTTCACTTCTCCCTAGTGATCATAACTCCAGGGTAGCTGAAGCAGAGGCTGGTGGTAGAGTGTGATATGTCTTCAGTGTGGACTTTATTTGAAACACCTGTTGAAAATCACTGACCATTGTCATAAGTGAATGATGAGGGGGAAGCTGGTGAAGTGAAGTTATTTAAGATGGATATATCTGTGTGCTGATCCTGAAAAGGAACATCACCATGATATTAGTTAGCATCAGTTAACACCAGGGTTGATTGTATAAATAGAGACAGCGATGTTTTCTAAGTATTAGAGTCTCTAGGGAGCAGTGAGATGCCTCAGTGGGTAAAGGCACTTCTCTCCTACAGGCCTGAAAACCTGCAATTCCCAAAACATACATAGAATGAAGGGAGATTACCAACTCCATGTGTTTCCTTTAATTGGCACAGATATACCCAGCCTCCCTTCCTCCCTCCCTATACACACACACACACACACACACACACACACACACACACACAAATATTCATACATATACACACAAACACAGAGAAGCACACAATAATAATATAATTAAATAGATAAAATATAAAACTTCTGGGGGCTAGGAATATGGCTCAGTGTGTTTATAGTGCTTGCCATGCAAGCATGAGGACTTGTTTGGATCCACAACATAGTCAGGTGAGGTGGGATGTGCCTGTTACCCTAGCACTGCAGAAGCAGGGATGCGTAGAGTCCCTTGTCCAGTCAGTCTAGCCAAATTGAGAACCTCCAGGTTCAGTGGGAGACCCTATCTCAATAAGCTTAAGAGCTACTGTGGAGGCATCCAACATTAACCTCCACACCTATACACACCCAAACAAACACCTAACACAATTAATTAAGTAAATATCGTTTCAGTGCCTTTGCCCTTATTGTCATCATTATCATCATCATCCTCTCAAACAATCTATCTCCCTTCCCTCTACTCCTTTCAATCATCCCCACTCACACCGCCTTCATTCCCCAGATCTATTGTTCCTCTGTTTCCCTTCAGAAAAGAACAAATCTCCTAGGGACACAGAGTAACAAGATACAAAAAGACTAGGCACAGACATAGTCTGGACAAGGTAACCCAGTAAGAGGAAAAGGGTCCCAAGAGCAGGTAGAAGAGTCAGAGATATGTCCACTCCCACTGTTAGGAGTCCCATACAAACCCCAAGCTAAATGACTTCAGTTTCTGTAGGCCCCTACAAGCCTTGTTTGGTTGATTCTGTGGGCCTTGTTCTCGTGGTGCCCTTGACTCCTCTGGCTCTTCCAGTCCTTTCCCCTATTCTGCCAGGTTCCCTGAGCTCCACCTGTTGTTTGGCTGTGGGTCTACATGTGCTCCCATCATCTGTTGGAAATGGCCTCACTGATGGCAATTGGGTTAGACACCGATCTATGAGTATAGCAGAATATACTGAGGAATTTTTTCCCTTCCTTTCCCTCCCTTCCCCCACCTTCCCTTCCCTTTCCCTCCTTCCCCCTCCCTTCCCTTCCCTTCTCTCCCCTCTCCTCCTCTTCTCTTCCCATCCTCTCTCCTCCCCTCCCTTCCTTCCCCTCCTCTTTCTTTTCCCTCTCCTCCCCTCCCCTCCCTTCCCTCTGGTCCTCCCTCCCTCCCCCCTCTCTCTTTCTCTCTCTCTCCCTCTCTTTCTCTCTCCCTCCCTCCCTCCCTCTCTCTCTCTCTTTCTTTCTTGCCATCTTCTTGTTCCTGGCCATCTAGGCATTGTCAGCTATTAGCTCCTTCTAGTGGCATGAGCCTCAAGTTAGACCCATTGTTGAATGACCACTCCCACTGGCTCTTGAGCTACCATTGCCACCAGAACGTCTTGCAAGCAGGACAGATAGTAGGTCAGAGATTTTGTGGCTGAGCTAATGTCGAGATCCCTGGTTCCAGATCCCTGGTTCCAGAAGATAGCTCTATCCTCCGCTACTAGGAATCCTCTCTTGGGTCACAGTTACTGGCTCCTGGAGATCCACATCCAACCCCCCACCCCACCCCCAATTCCAGTCATCTTTCCCCATACTCCTCACATGTTCAAGGTTTGTTTTTGTTTTTGTTTGGTTTGGTTTTAATGCTTTCTTTACACTGAATTTGGCCCACTCAGTTCCAGGTGGCAGTCTTTTTCTGCATATCACGTGTTCATCAGATAAGCCACAGCAGAAAGCATCAACGGTTGCCGTACACACACAAGTCTGTCACTGTGGTGTCCACAGCCGGGGAGCTGTCTTCCTAGACATTCTCAAAAACAGCTGTGTTTTGCTCTGGCTGTCTGAAAGATTTTGATGTCTGTCCACTTTTGACGGAATCCACACACACCTCGGATTGGAAGCACGAGCAGCTTGGTGTCCGGCTAGCCAAGCAGAACGTTAAACCAGAGGCCATGCAGCACCTGATTCACATCATCTGTATGAACACTGAAGGAGCAAAAGGTCTCTTCTCCCGGGGCTGCAGATTTCCCCAGCTTTCTCCAGCCTTTACAGTTTACTGACTTCCAAGTATTCCTTCCTACCCTCTCTACCTGTAAAGAATGACAGATCCCACCCAAAGAGCAAGTTCACTTTTGGCGGCTCTAGCTTCTTTATGTTTACAAGCTGATGAAACTAAGTTGCCCCCTTCAAGTCCTGCTTCTTTGAGATATCATAATATATCATGAGGTACTAAGGATACTAACCTTGAAGGCTACCAAAGAGTCCAATGCAACCTGGCCTAACCTATTATCCATATGACACTATAATATGGATAAGAGACTGCCATAGATATTAAACTCAATTCTGTCCCTTTGTGTGTGGCTCCTGCTGTCATGATTACATAGCAAGCCAAATAAGTGGGTTCCCAGCATGCATGATTCCTACTTTACCTCTGGGTTGTCCCTTCTGGCCTGGTGCTTTAGCATATGATTCATTGTGACCTTGAGTAAGCATCAAATCTGACAGACGCATAGGCTTCAAAGAGCATTTCTGCCTTTGTGCCTCCACGTTCCTTCCTCACTGTGAGGCTGCACATGGGATTCTCAGGAGGGAAGTTAAGCAGAGTCACCCAGGTTGTCCTGGCCAAGATCTCAGACCAAATAAATAGAGCCAATGGTGCATGCTGTAGCTAACCACAGTGCATAACTCTGTCATGCCAAGCCTAGACCTATAGAACTGCTTAGTCAAGTGAAGGGTTGTAAGAAAGATTAATTTTTTTTTTCAAATCTCTGATGATTTGGCTGGCATATACAACAAAACCTAACATACTTTGCATGTCCTCTTGCCACAAAATTACTCATGTTTTCCACTTTTTGATTATCAGTATATGCCACAGCAATTAATAAATTCAATATATATGTATATATAATGTTTACCATGTAGTAGATATATATATATATATATATTATATAATTTGTTCATTTCATCAAAAAGGCATTTAGATCATTTTCAGGTTTTATCTTTCCCAGACAATGCCATTAGTATTCTATCCATGTCTCCAGATATTTTTGTGTATAGCATCTCCTAAGTTTGTACCTGGGAAGAAAATTGCTAAGCATGTAAAAATGTGAATACTTATATTTACCATATAATACTATATACATTCAAGATTTACCATTAGTTGCACCAGTATACATTTACTCCAGTCACCTCTTGTCCTTCCTTCATTGGGCTTTGGCCATATAGTATTTTTAGTTGTATTTAAATTTTCATATGCTGATATCTTATTCTATGGTAGATTTCTTTTCTCCCCATAGCTAGGTTTTTGATTGAGGTACCTGTAACAATAGACAGATTAACAAAAGAAAGACCTCATAAAATTGCAATGTTTCTGTAAAGCAAAAGACACTGTCAATAGGACAAATTAGCAACCAACAAATTGGGAAAAGATCTTTACCAATCCTATATCTGATAGAGGGCTAATATCCAGTATATACAAAGAACTCAAGAAGTTAGACTCCAGAGAAACAAAGAACCCTATTTAAAAATGGGATACAGAGCTAAACAAAGAATTCTCAACTGACAAATACCAAATGGCTGAGAAGCAACCAAAAGAAATGTTCAACATCCTTAGTCATCAGGGAAATGCAAATCAAAACAACCCTGAGATTCCACCTCACACCAGTCAGAATGGCTAGGATAAAAAGCTCAGGTGACAGCAGATGCTGGCGAAGTTGTGGAGAAAGAGAAACACTCCTACATTGCTGGTGGAATTGCAAGCTGGTACAACTACTCTGGAAATCAGTTTGGCAGTTCCTCTGGAAATTGGACATAGTACTACCAGAGGACCCAGCTATACCACTCCTGGGCATATACCCAGAAGATGCTCCAACATGTAATAAGGACACATACTCTACTATGTTCATAGCAGCCTTATTTATAATAGCCAGAAGCTGGAAACAACCCAGATGTCCCTCAACAGAGGAATGGATATAGAAAATGTGGTACGTCTACACAATGGAGTACTACTCAGCTATTAAAAGCAATGAATTTATGAAATTCTTGGGGAAATGGATAGATCTGGAGAATATCATCCTGAGTGAGGTAACCCAATCACAAAAGAACACACATGGTATGCATTCTCTGATAAGTGGATATTAGCCCAGAAGATCAGAATACACAAAATACAAACCACAAACCACAAAAAACTCAAGAAAAAGGAAGACCAAAGTGTGGATACTTTGTTCCTTCTTAAAAGGGGGGGCAAAATACCCATGAAAGGAGTTGTAGAGACTAACTATGGAGCAGAGACTAAAGGAAGGACAATCAGAGACTGCTCCACCCGGGAATCCTTCCCATATTCAATCATCAAATCTAGACACTATTGTGGATGCCAACAAGTGCTGGATGACAGGAGCCTGATATAGCTGTCTCCTGAGAGGCTCTGACAGTACCCAACTAATACAGAAGTAGAGGCTCACAGCCATCCATTGGACTGAGTACAGGGTCCCCAATGAAGGAGCTAGAGAAAGGACCCAAGGAGCTGAAGGATTTGAAGACCCTTAGAATGAACAACAATATGAACTAACTAGTACCCTCAGAGCTCCCAGGAATTAAACTACCAACCAAAGAGTACACATGGTGGGACTAATGGCTCCAGCTGCATATGTATAGCAGAGAATGGCCAAGTTGGTCATCAATGGGAGGAGAGGCCCTTGGCCCTGTGAAGGTTCTATGCCCCAGTGTAGGGGAATGCCAGGTCCAGTAAGCAGGAGGGGGTGGGATGGTGAGCTTGGGGAGGCGGGGAGAGAACAGGGGATTGTTTTAGTTCATATCATGTTGAAATTGTCATTTGAAATAACTTAGAAATTAAACTCCTTTATAGATTGTGTTGTTGTTTGTGAAAGTGGTGTGGGTGTGTGAGGTAAGGGTCACACATGCCATGGCACACAAGAGGTCAAAAGACAACTGCGTTGAATGAGTCTCTTCTTTCACATTTGATTTACAGGATTGAGACACAGGTTGTTAGGACTATATACCAAATGTGTTGCCCACAAAGCCATCTAGCTAGGTCTTTTGCTTTAATTTTATTTTATTCAAATATATCCCATGTAAATAATGTGATATTATCATATGTGTGTGTGGTCCTTACACATAAATCTAAAATTATTTGAGAAACCTAAAGAATAAAATAAGTCACAATAAAATATCACTTCAAAAATACACAGATATAAAAGAGTTCAAGAAACTTCTTTCTTCTATCTTTGCATATATCTGTTATTTTAACATATTTTTCTTTGCAGTAGTTTTATACTATATTTCCAGCAATGATATTTCTGCCAGCATTGCACACTCTCAAAGTATTTATTGTTCTATTACACTCATGTGAGTAAATGAGTTAAAAATTATTTCCTAATTAAAATTATCCCTACATCTTACATTTCTACTGAACCAATTGGTTGCAATAAATTATATAATGTGAAAAATTGAACTTTGTGATACAGAGCACAAATTGCATTAATGATTGATGGGTAATAGGAGTCAAATGAAAAATTATTAGACAAGGAGTAGAAGTGTTTATCCTGCAACCAAATACCCAGTGAATGGATTGGAGCTTTGATCATGCCTTTAATGTTTCCCATGGTAATTGTCAGGAAGAGGTATGAAGAATTGTGGGACCTCAATAATATGCCTTGCCATTTTAATTGCTAAGAGAAGCAAGGGAATCTTAATTGCTTGGAGATTCATTACTAATTAACGTGTCATTCTACGTTCATGCTGAAATAATTAGTTTGAATATCTGTAGGAGCTGAGATATAATTTTAGTTCCAAATTCAAGAACATACCCACAACAGACTTTGTTAAAATGATTTATGGTTAAGAAAGGTTAACAATCATGAAATTTTATATGTGTCTTTAATTTTGTACAATTTAAATTTCATTGTATTATTGAACTTGAAAGAATAGAGTTCATAGTATTTTAAAATTTAGTATGTTTTAATTCAATGCTATCACACTAAGTTAAATTCCTAAAGTGCCTTAAGATTTCTGGGATGCAGTAAAATTTTCATTACTGTGCTTTGGCATTTATTATAATTGGGAAATATGTTTCCCTAGAAATAAGTACATCAACATGGTTATAACATATATGGATTCTAAGCTGTGTTGGTAATATACAGCAATTTTTACAAATAACTTCATGATTCAGTGGACTTTAAACATTGTGATTAAAATTCCTAATTTTTCTAAAGTTAATTAAATCCCATATACTCAAAACTTTTTAAAACCGTAAACTTAGAAAAAAATAAAGAAATGAGATGTCAGTGTAACTTGACACATTTGGATTTGTGGTTACCTAAGACCATCAGCTGAAGTTCCATCAAGATTAAAAGATACACCGTCTAGAGAGAAGGCTCCATAGCTAGGAGCACTGACTGTTCTACAAGGCCCAGGTTCCATTCCCAGCACCCATGTGTTAGTTCATGAAGTGCCTCTAATTCAAATTCCAATGGATTCAGTGCCTTCTCTCTGGCTTCTGTGTGCATCACGCATGCATGTAGTACACAGACATGCATGCAGAGTAAACACTCATATGCATAAAACAAAAATAAGAAAACATTTTTCAAAAAAATATTAAAGATGGGGAAAGTGGAAACATAAAAATTAAAATACAAACACAACCACTTACTTTCGCATGGTTATACATAAAATTGTAGTCTGGTGTCATATAAGATTTACATTTAAATGCTATGAATACTCAGCTTTTACTGCTGCTCGCTCCACAAGTGTATTTATTATAGATGATACTGATGGCTTTCCCCGGGTTGCCTTAACTTATTTCCTTAGAAGAGGGGAACAGAAGTCAAGTGCTTGCATTACTCATTTTACAGGGCACAGTTTCCAACCACTTTATTCAGCTCAAGCATTGCATTTTTCATCTCAGGGTGCTCTGTTCATGTGGCTCTCCAGTCTTGCAGTCTGTAGTGAATGGTATACCATATACGTATATGATATATATAGAGAGATATAGATATAGATATACACACACATATACATATATGTATGTATATATATAGAGAGAGAACACTATACTTTGAATTATGTGTGTATTCTTGTGTTCTTTGTTTGCATCAGTGTGTGCCTTAAATTGAGATATATTATGCCATAGATGGTCTTCCTTTTCACTAAACGTTGAGAATTTGAACCCTGTGCTGTTTTCTTTGAAACATTTGTGCACAGCCAAATGCACTAGAGCATGGTGGTAAGCATCTAGGATTCCCTCTGTCTTTTTACCCTCTTTTTCTCAAGTGTCCCCACAAAAATGGACATAAAACTTGTCCCATTTTTGTAAACATTCCGAAAGGTCTTGGGGAGCCTGAGTTATTGTCAATAACATAAAACAGCCTTTAAAAACATATTTTAAACCGTGAAATCTTTGCAAAGTTTCAAGTTCATTTAAGTCTTGTCTTCAGTAACAGGGCAGTATTTTGTTTCTTCACATATAGGAACTCGCAGTATATATTCAGAGAATAATTGGAACAATGTTGCTTTTTCTCTCTTAAAGTCATGTGAACACACTGGAAAACTTCTTTAACAAGCATCTTTAAAAAATAAAAAATAAAATGTATCTATTGTCTGGCTGACAATCACAGTTTTAGAGTAATCCTATATTTATTATTATATTATTTTCTCCCAAACTGTTGCAGTATGTGACTCCATATCTATGGCATCAAACCAAAGCAAAACAATTAATTATATAAAACTCATTGGAGTGCCAATGACTTTATATGCTCGCTCTGATCATTCAACTCTTTGATAAGTATCATCATAGCAACTTACAGGTAAGATCACTGAAACAGAAAAAAATTGAGTCCTGTCCACCTAGTAAGTGGCCATGATTTGATCTGACCTGTCTGATTCTAGAGTTTGTTGTCTGAACCAGCGGGCTGCACTGTGCCGCCCTACTCAGAGCCTTTCTTCTGCAGTGATTCCATTAGCAATCACAGTGCTCACATGCTGCCAAAGGCCAGAACATCCAAATACACACAATGAGGTAACTCGGGTGAAACTCACTAGAAGTGGAACAGTGAGAATGAAGGGAACCAAGAGAATATGCCCTGAAAAAAAAAAAAAAGAATTCCACAATATCTGTTTTCGAAATTATCCGATTTCTGAGCACATCTGTGACTAACTCTGACCCTGGTGGTCATCAGTCTGCAGCATTTGGTTTACAGAAACACTCCCTCACCATTAACTGCGAATCACAGGGAGGCTCTACTGGTTCCCACAGACTGACGAACCGCATTTATTTTTAATGAATAAGGGACCTTAGATAGTCACACATTTTGAAATTGATTTCGTTGAAATGAGGGAATGAAAGGCATTAAAAAATAATGTGTTTTTGAAAAATCCCTCTTTATTAAAATAATGAAGCCCCCCAGCAGTGTTCACTGCCAAGCAGTGCAGATGATCTTTCTGGTGTCTCATCTGTGGGTATCTGACACTGAGGTTTCTAAAGCATGACTATTAAATAGCCAGCAACTGACTACAAACTCTAAATAGTAGTGTCTTGGTTTAAGGCAAAATATTTGACATGTACCTGACATTTATTCTGTAGCTAAGGATTATCAATATTTTTTTTGCATGTTGAGTATCTTAATTCTTTTCTACATCTTAAGATTATGACTTGGTTAGTAGTGTATAAAAAAAATCAAACTGACACAATGTCTTCTTTTGTCAAAATATCAGGTGCACACTGTGTCAGGATGTATTGTTGGATTTGGCTCAGCGTGTTGAAAACTTGGAGGAATATTTACCTTTCTATAAAAGCAAATGCTTTGACCATTTAAATGTATGATTAGGGAAAAAGGCCTTTTTTAAAAGTGCTTTAGGGTTTAGATAAAAATAAAAAATCATCCATCAAAGCAAATTCAAGGACAATAAATAAAATCCAGATCGTTGAATGTTCAAACTCCTAAATCAGTGGCAAATTAGGTAACACCCAAGGGCTGGAGATGTGAATATTACATAATGAAGATAATAAAGGAGTTGAATGTGATGTGACTCAGCCGCATGTTAGTAGCTAATTCCAGAAGGAATGCTTTGCAGTCATTTGTCGGCTGAGATGCATGCGTTCGGCTAAATGGAAGTCTTGGACGCTCTCTCATACACCCCATTATTTGTAATTGAACACCTGATTTCTATCATGCAACAAATTAACATCTGCACTGGATCTGTCTTTTATGCATATGGATACAGTGATTAGAATTTTGCAGATAGACAGATACCGGAAAACAAAAAGACAACACTGTGAAACACTTCCAGCCGTAATTTTTGATTACATATTGAGAATCGTTTAATTATCTAACTCCATTTAATTAGCCCCTCTACTTGGGTCAATTGCTTTTTTTATTAGCATGACATGTTAGCAGTTTGTTAATTGGCATGAGATAACATGAGACTTTCTCGTGCTTCATATGAGAAGTGCATGTATATAAGCAAAGAAAGCATAAGGAAAACCCAGAAGGGAAAATGCGCCACTCAGCCACGTTCTAGCATTTCAGAAGGGAAAATGCGCCACTCAGCCACGTTGTAGCACTTCCCAGGACCACGGCCTCCAGCCTTCCTTTTGAATTTTGATCACTGTATTATTCAGGATGGGTTTGCTGGTGTGAAGACTGAGGCATTTTTAGACCATGGCTACACACTTAAAATACAAGAGCTTTGCTTTACAGTGGAGCCTGGTGAAAAGCGAGCAGACAGATAAATCAATGCTAGCTGAAGGCAGGTAGACACAAGGACATAAATATTTAGCCAATTATGTTTAAAGGTTTAAAGGGTCTAGTCAATATTAAACCTTTAAATGCCAAGTAGCTCTTCCTGGTCTACACTGCTCATGCAGTTTGGGATGTTAGAAGTGTTGTTCTTTGTTTGCTTGTTTGTTTGTTGTTGAGAATGGATCTTGGTTTCTAGCTCAGGCTGGTCTCACACTCACTGTTTAGCTCTGTGTGGCTCAGGTTGCCCTTTATCTCATTATCCCCCCTTCCCCCGTCTCCAAAGAGCTGTGATTATGTGCCACCACATACCAGGAGAAAAACTCTCTTTATCAATGTTTTATGTTAAAAATTACTTTTACATTATCAAAAAAGATATTGGTTATACCTAGGAATTGTTCTGTGTTTTCTTTCAAAGAATTCTTCTAGATTCTTGCACAAAGAAACAACTATTAGTCCCTTGTATTGGGAAGTGGATGTGTAGCCGCCATATACTGAACCACACCCTTGGGTGCTATCCACTGTTTAAGTGGGAGTCGTTTTTCCTTATGAACCTTCACCCAGTTATGTTACTATAGCATCATAATTTTAGGATTATTTTGGTGGCAAAAATGAAGGGATGTAGAATAACACCATTTTCTCTGGTGTTTATTTCCTTTTTATTCTATTTTATTTCATATAGCCTGTGGTTACTTAATGCCAGGTTATGTCAGACCTCATAAGATTTAAGAGTTAAATGACATTTGGGGATCAATAGGACTTATGTATGTGTTTTATGAATTAAATAATGAGAGCAAAAGTGGTGCAACTTTTTAAAAATATTTGTGGCAAGCTAAGAGACATTTAGTTGTTTAATTTGTACTACATATAGCTTGGGCGAAGCCCTAAGTCAAGCATTATAGCACATACAATGATTACCATGCCTGCGAGGTGTCTCTGTTCTTGTAGGAAATACTTTTAGCCACTTGGGGGCACTGTTTTCAAATTTAAAGGAGAAACGGTTAAAAAAAAATGTTTGATTTATTTCAGTTTGAAAAGTTTCCCATTGTTCTATCTGTAAATCTAATTATACAGCTTTAGATAAGATGCCTTTTAAATGTTTTGAGGTAGCTGAGGTTTTTAAATTTCTGATTAGGTATAAATTAAAACAGTGTTTCGCATGTACATTACACTCTCCAGAGCTGAAGCAGTAGCAACCACCTACAAACCCTTGGCCACACCGATTCTCAGGCCTGTTCTCAGGCCTGTCGGGCTGCGGAATCCAACGCTCCTGGTTCCTGGCAGCGTGACTTTCCACACCCTCTCTTTCAAAGATTGGCTTGGTTACTGACATTTGGTAGCCAACATCTCGGAATGAATTCTGAAATACTTTTTAGTGTTTATCTTATAATATATGCTTGGAATAATGTGCAAAATATCTGCCTCTGGGGGATGAAAGTCCTCGTTGGTTTCCATGTGTAGAATCTGAAGACAGGCAAATTTCCCTGTCCATAGATATACAACTGGATGCATATAGGGACCACCCTTCCCCAGTCCCCCTCCAAAACATGTAATCAGGTAAATTTTAAGACAAACCTTTTGTTTTCTATTATGTAGAAGAATTAGCCATTTATTTACAAAACCTCTTTTCATGTGATAGTGTCAGAGACATGATCTACAGTTCATGATAATGCTTCTAACAGTGTTTCCTAATATCTCTGGACTATATTTACACATTAAAATACTGCGATGTATATTGGGTAAATTGGTCCCCTAGATAAAGTTTCAGGCAGCTGGGAGACCAATCAGAACCTCTATTTACAGTTAGAAAACACTAGCGGAGTAACAAACTCCATGGAACTTGCCATTTCTCAGCTCTGACAGCAGTACCGAGGCAGAACTTCCACACTCAGTCTCTCTAATAAACAAATGATTCTCTGGCTCCATTCACAAGAATTCATCTAAACTCTTTGAAGACAATACCATTGCTCTGAGAGAAGAACTCCAAGCTCCTAGTTTTAGGAGGGAGAACCATGGAGCTGGAACTTGGACTCTGCACTTCCCCCTTGTATAGTTTCACACTTCCTGGGACATCTTTGTTGTCTCTGTCTTCTTTTGTGGGTTCTCATTGGGAGAACTGAAGAACACATTTTCTATTGAGACAATTGAGGAAGTGATGTAAGAATGTGCTAGGTAAGCTTCCAGGAGATTCTGGGCTGTTTTGTGATGCTGTGTCCTCCACTCAAGAAGGCAGACTTTAGGAGGCACTTAAGAGACATTCTTCTTTTATACTATTTTGTCAAAACATAGTTCCCTGTCAAGATCTCCACATGTAAATGAGTGTCTTCATTTGTGAACACTTTTACATAGAACCATTCCAGCCAGTTCAGGGTGCACATCACTCCACAGACAAAGGATGGGGTCGTTCCTGTTAAGACATCAGACATCCTGATCAGACATTGCTTGCTTCTCAGATTCTGCACATATAAGAGGGGAAAGGCTTGCGTGATGATAAATACTGATTTATGACCCCCAATAGCCAGAGTCTGTGCCTTCACCTTTAACTATGACAGTAACGTGAATATTAAGCAAAATCACAAGCTGTGTTATTCTATACTAACTAATACTTAATGGGAGCCCTTAGCATGGATTTTATAATATTAAAAGTAGAAGTTAATTATGAGATGCCGATGTATCATCTGATGATTTAATTTCACATACCCAATGGAATTGACGTAGTGACTAAAATAAAACATGTAAAATATATAAAAGTACAGACCACAGTGTTAGATATTAAGTAAATTGGTTTTCTAAGAGTTGAGTTTACTTTGAGAAAGCAGTAATGAAGTGCATTGAGAATATTCACTTGGCACATGAGCACAGCAGACCTGTGCAGAACAGTCTAGATCAGCACAGCAGGCCTGTGCAGAACACAGTCTAGATCAGCACAGCAGGCCTGTGCAGAACACAGTCTAGATCAGCACAGCAGGCCTGTACAGAACACAGTCTAGATCAGCACAGCGGGCCTGTACAGAACACAGTCTAGATCAGCACAGCAGGCCTGTACAGAACACAGTCTAGATCAGCACAGCGGGCCTGTGCAGAACACAGTCTAGATCAGCACAGCGGGCCTGTGCAGAACACAGTCTAGATCAGCACAGCGGGCCTGTGTAGAACAGTCTAGATCAGCACAGCAGGCCTGTGCAGAACAGTCTAGATAACCTACTCGCCAGTTTACTCACCTTGGTCACCAGATTTTAACTATTAGGTAGAGTAAAGCCTAGTTTACTTGAATTGGGGTGAAATAAAGTTAAGTATATCTGGAAACTTTAAATTTTCATTTCATTTATTTACATGTGTTCACACACCTTCGTGCATTTATATGCATCATGGGAATGTAGGGACCCATGGAGGCCCAAAGGCATCAGGTCCCCTGCAACTAACCTTACAAGTCTCTTGATACTGGTTTCCAGGAACCAAACTTGGAGTCCTCTGCAAGAACAGTAGGACTCTTACAGCCGAGCTATTACCTGGACCTGGAAATTTGTCTAATTGCTAACCTTTTGGGTAAAAACTTCGCTCAGATTTCCTATATAGCAACTTATTGCTTTTTCAAGTGTTAATGAACATTTTTTTAATTTGATGATGAAACACAACAATTGGCCTGGCAGTGGTGACGCACACCTTTAATCCCAGCACTTGGGAGGCAGAGGCAGGTGGATTTCTGAGTTTGAGGCCAGCCTGGTCTACAGAGTGAGTTCCAGGACAGCCAGGGCTAAACAGAGAAACCCTGTCTCAAAAAAACAAAAACAAAAAAGAAAGAAAGAAAGAAAGAAAGAAAGAAAGAAAGAAAGAAAGAAAGAAAGAAAGAAAGAGAGAGAGAGAAAGAAAGAAAGAAACATAACATAACAATTAAGCTTGTCTGGAAATCTCCTTCATATCAACTTCCACACTAATTTATCATTATTTTTCATAATATATCCTACTTTGTGTTGCTATTTATAATTACTAGATCTTCTTTTTTGATACAGTATAAATATTAAATTAACTATCATTAGCAACAATAACACCAAGATACATCTTACAGTACCTGAAGAAAGTGTGTTTTCTAGCCCATTCTCCTTCAGTTATGCAAAAGGACATAAAACAGAGGTGGGGGAGAGCCTCGATGAATTGAAGATCACTTGGTTTCTAGTAAATATCAGCAACAGTGTCAACACTGTTAACAAATCTTGCCTTCCACTAAGAAGCAGATCATACGGGACAACAACTGAATCTGACAGTGTGCTTGGGAATGCAATTTTGAAACCAACCTTTAAGAATGATTGGCATTCTGTTTTCTATGGGAAGGGTAATGCATGTTCTTAATGGAAGCGAAACTAACTAAACAAAACCATTTAGGCTCTGGCTCCATGAAGGGAAGATGGAAAAGTCATTTACAGGTCATCATCTGCTAAGAACTCGCTCTTTCTCACTCTCTCTAATTGGTATGAATTTAGAAACAAAATCAGTAGTTACCATTAGATTGGCTTAGATTCCTCTCTGCAGAATTATCTTGATCTGCCAGAGATTCATGTGATACAGTTCAAATATTTATCCCCAACTTCATGTATAAAAGGAGGTTTTTTGTTTTTTGTTTTTTGCTCATGTTTAATTTTAAAATTAGGACCCAGAATGTTTTTTTGATAAGTAGTGAATAAATGTTCCGCTCGGCATTCTCCCAGCAGCTCCATTTGCTGTCTAGGTGTCAGTGAGTGGACCTATAGCTTCACTCAAGCCACTGAGCCACAGGTTCAGTCACCAACTATGGATTTCTTTCTCATTATATCCATTTTAACCTATGAAATATATGACTCTAAAATGGCTCCACTGAGATGAAAATATTGAATTATTTGAACTAATGCATGTTAGAATCCTCGAAAAAGTACTGATTCCTTGTACACACAAGTCCCTTAAAATGAAAGAGGGGAAAAGTGCAGGTTTTATGCCCAAATTTTATTTTAAGAGGAATGACTTCAGGGCATCTTTGGAAGCAGCAGCAGAGATCATTCAACAAAAGGAGTGAGGCGTGTGTCCAGTAGATGGCGCTAGCACTCCCCACAAATAGAAACTATCTAATGACTACAGATTTGATGTAAGGAGCACTATTTACAGGCCAGAGTCATCAGGACATTTTCTTTTCAAAAATGCAAAAATAAGAGGTTAGAAGGAGGTGAAGTGGCAGTTCATTTTGGACATCTCAAGCTTGTCAAGACACTTTACTGAATTAATATAGAACAGCTTTAATATGTGGTGATATTGGGGTAATCACAGCTACCACAAGGTCACAGCTATCTGACATTGAAATGCCGATATGTTGGATACATGTCAAAGGTTGTTTTCTTTTCTGTTGACTATCTGGATTTCATTTTCCATTTTATTTCATTTCTACAGGCTACAGACTTGTAGGCACAGAAATCATAAACATGGCATTATTGAGCTTTAAGCTAAAGGAGGGAAAAAAAAGTATGAACTTAGTGAAGTGAATTCAAACCCTTTGGGACATAGGTTTCTTGTTACTATTGGCTTTAGTATTTGTTCTCCTGCACATAAAACGAGAAGAAACTTGAACTTCAAATTAGAGTTTTCTGTAATCGTGTGCACAGTTTGTTTGTTTGGGATTGGTTGATAAATAGGATGAATGTAAGAAATTTAGTACTTTGGAAACCTAAAGCTGGTCTTCTGCAGAAACTTCCCTTGTTGGGACTGGACAGATGGCTCAGTGGGTGAGAGCCCTGGCTGTTCTTTTGGAGCACTCCTGTCTTATTCCTAGCACCCACATGGCAGCTCACAATTGTCTATAACTCCAGTCCCTGAGGAGGGTCTGATGCCATCTCTGGCCTCTGCATGTACCAGGCACGTATGTGGTACACAGACATACATTCAAGAAAAATACTTGAGCTAGAGAGATGGCTTAGTGGTGAAGTACACCGACTGCTCTTCCAGAGGTCCTGAGTTCAATTCCCAGCAACCAAATGGTGGCTTACAACCTTCTGTGATGGGATCTGATGCCCTCTACTGGTGTGTCTGAAGAAAGCAACAGTGAACTCATATATATATATATATATATATATATATATATATATATATATATATCATAATTTTTAAAGAAAAAAAAGAAAAAATACTCAGATATAAAAAAATAAATATTCTAAAAAATACTTAGTGTAACTTTTGAAGGACTCAATAAAATAGGGCTGAGAAACAATTTTCTACTTTTTTCTTTACCTAAGAAGACGATTTTGGCATTGTGTGGGTCACACACATGTTGACCAGAGCACTGGCTCCTACCATGTGGATCCTAGCATTGAACTCAGGTTCTGAGGGTATAGCAGGTGCCTTTACTTGTTAGGCTGTCTCACCAGCCTGAGAACATACCTCTGACATATTTCCTGGGAAACAGAGCTTAAGTCTGTCTACTTCTGAGATAAAGGCTATCTATGGCAGCATACAAAGTACAACATCCAAACAGTCTAGCTATTCTTTTCACTGTGCCTTTTTAAATACAGGTTTTCATTGGGTAGCCCTGGCTGCCCTGGCTGCCCTGGCTGCGCTGGCACTAGTGATGTACATCAGGATGGTCTTAACCTCACAGAGATCTGCCCATCTCTGTCTCTCAAATGCTAGGATTAAAAGATTTCACCACCATACCCATTTTGTTCTTTTTTGGTTTGCTTCTGTTTTTTTGTTTGTTTGTTTGTTTTGTTTGTTAGATTGTTTGGTTTTGAGATGAATTTATGTCAGGTTGGCCTGGAACTCATTTAGCCCAGGTTGGCTTTGAACTCATAATCCTTCTGTTTTAGCCTTCCACGTGCTGAATAAACACTAGTAGCCCAGGCTACTTCCTCTTATTCACCAGACAGGAGTAATATTTAGAATGTCAAGTATATAGGCATTTTGTCTGCATATATGTCTATGGGCCTGGGTGTGCGTCCTACCCATGGGAACCAGGAATGAGCATCAAATCTCTTGGAACTGGGGTTCCAGGCTTGGGTGCCTCCTTCTAGGTCCTCTGCAAGAGCAGCAAGTGTTCTTAGCCCATCTGCCGTCTCTCTAGCCCCCTAGTGTAAACATTTTTATGTTCTGTTATCAGTAATAATACCAGTAACAGGCCTTGAGTTTATTCTGTGGCTTAAAAGGCCTTTTCACAGGCCACATTCCGTTCTGTGGTTTCTGCAGATAGCTCCATTACCTTTCTAGCACTGACAAGTGCAAAATTCATATGAGAAAAGTAACCATTTGCAGGGTATAAGGCCTGAGCAAACTGTTCTTGCTCTGTTTACCTCTCCCCTTTTCCTCCCAGCCATGCAGCCTGCCCATCTATTGTCACACACTCATCTATATTCTGTAAAAACAAAAACAATTGCATAACAACAACAACAACAAAAACCAACCAAAATCAAACTGCATCTGTTTGTTTCCAGGCACAAATTTCTGCATTGCAGTAGTCTCCTACTGCCTTCTGCTCTCCCCACAGTGGGCCATGTCTTCCTGGAAGGGTAGTTACAGAGCAGAAATAAGCCCTTCATCTAGTAGCCCTGTCTACATGAATATGGAAGCCTGTCTCTGCATCTATCTCGTGGGTCAAATCTGCCTATGCTTAGGTCCAAACACCACTGTCTATGACCAGACTGTCTATCTAATAAGACTGGAAATTTTAAACCTATCTCTAACAGAAATAAGCCACATTTTCCAGTATTATCTTTATCAGTATTAACAGTTATTTTTGGCATGCATCTGCCAGTTGGCTCATTTGTTCAGTACTTGGACAGAGACGCCCAGTATTGCTACCAGATAGATGCCAACATTGATATATGTCAGTTTTCTTTTAAAGCAAGTGGAGGTTGAATTTCTGCTGTCACTTCGAGGTCTTTAGACATCGAATATACTCTGATTCTGATGGGACGCCATCTGTGATACTTGGGATTGAGGCTGTCTTCATCAGGGGTTCTGAAGCCATCAGAGTCTCTTTGGGGGAGGAACAAGCATATAAGGCTGTCTGTATTCCAGAAGTTCTTTATTTCTACATTCACAGATGCTTTCCCATGCTTTCTTTTTGCTTAGCTCTACTATGTTAACTTCACTTTTAGGATAACCTTCTGATGCTAAAGTCATGTGACTGTTAATCTAAATAAGTCCCAGTTTTATGGAAAATGCAAAGGCATTTTATTTTATTTTGATGTGGGTCATAAATACTTTTTACCCAAAGTTCGCTTTAGACACTATTTCTATTTTATAATTGTTCCTAATGCACAAGATAGGAATAACCACTTAGTAATTCATCAATACTTATAGAGCATGCACCACATGAGGACACAGCATCAGTAGTGGGGAGAATAGTGACTCAGATTGGACATAATCCCTTTCCAAAAGGAGTTGGTCCTTTTCTGTAGGTAATGGCCGTTAGTCAGGGTACAGAGAAGTCATAGCTATGGAGAAAACTGTGCACTATCTAATATAGGAAATAAATGTGTATGGTTTTCTTGAGTATATTTTGCAGATTGACCTACAAAAAGTGTGACCCGAAGAGATGAGAATAAGTAGGCATTGTGAAACTGAGACAGTAACTCAGCTTAAATAAATATGGAAGTAGATGAAATTCTAGGGCATGCCAGACTATTAGAGTAGGAAAGACAACATGCAAACAATTTGAAGAACAGCAAGAACCCAGAGTGTTTGAACAAAGAGGTGCTCAGTGTGGAAGTAAGTGATGGGCAGTGTCCAAGGATCCCCAACACAGGCAGTGTTTATAAATGGGAACAACCTTCAGAATGTATGAAAAGAGCACCAGAGCAGGGTTAACACGAACCCCAGGAAAGCTAGGGCTGTGGGCAGCTTATCAAAACAACATAGTCACAGGGGAGCAGGACAGAGACTGGCACACTGAAGGCAAGGTATAATGTCAGGGCTGGAAAAACTGCCAGGGCATCTTGCTGTTCAGCACCCCTGGGTTTTGAACCAGAACTCCACAGTCCTTGACTGCAGATAAGATTGGCCACAAAGCATAAATGTAAAGTGCAAGTAAGGTTCATAGTTTAGGTAGAGCAAGGCTGTTGGGAAGGGAATCTGTGCGACATGCCGAGCACCAGAAGGGGTTCAAAGAAATGGCTTTGTGAACTAACAGAGCTCTCAAACCATGTCCTTGCTAACTGAGACCAGAAAGCTGAGATGAAGGCTGTTCCGGAATCATGGGTAACACTCAGCAACTATGGACCAAATTTTAAAGCAAACTTACTTCTTTTTCAGACACCAATTTTAGTAGACTCCTGTCCGGGTTACAAGTGGGAGAGTGTTTACATCTGACAGGGATATTAGTTCCTTCTAAACAAAAGCATAAGAACTCAGCTGTCCACTTGTATTGCGTGGGATTTCTTTGTGGCTATCATCCAGCTTTACTTTCCCAAGAGTACGTGAGAGAGCAGGGCTCCCACAGCACAGTCTATGAGAAAGCTTCTGAGTTCCTGAGACACGGTGTACATTATTGTCGCCCACCATCATTCTCCGTGTCGCCATAGTAGTGTCTGCTACAGGCTCTTGGAAGACTCACATACAGAACCTGTGTAGTTTTGCATAACTCAGTCTCATGTTTATTTGCCCACCAAACCTCCTCCTTTCCTAATGCTTCCTAGAGTCCTCTGACCCAGTGTGTACTCTGGGGAACAGACTAAATCTCAGACTATTTTCTCACTGACTTTACTGTTAGAATGTGATTGCGAAAGTGGACATTTCCTGTACCTATTTTCCCTTAATTTGTGAGTATGAAGAAGGCAATTTAGTATCTCCATTTATAGAAAGGAAAACAACAGAAACCTAAACGTTTGATTACCTGTACTGTGTATAGTGTTCAGCCACATTTGATCCTTTTCTTTATAGGGAGATTGTGCCCTAAAGAGATGTTATCAGTAGATAACAGTAAATGATTTTCATTAAAGTATCAGGTAAGTGGGAGTCTTTGGCCATGTGTTCAAGAATGTCCTTCAGAAAGATGTCAAGCTGCGTCCCTAGTGATGTTCAGATTTTCCAGTCCCATTACTTGTCCTGAGGATAAAGCATGTTTGCCTGGCTTAGTTGGAGATGACTGGACTGCACACACCCGCAACCCTTTAAGCTATTTCTGAGACATTCTATAACTTGGTAGCTTTTTCTTAGCATTTAACAAGCATCTGGAGATGAAGGGGGAAAGAAGAGCAGTGACATTAGGGGAAAACAAAGAATCATGCCTTCATGAGATGTTCTATGGCTGACTAGTTAGACAATACAATGTTAATTAACTTCATTTAGACATTTCATAATACATGCTTTTCTCAACAATGTTCTCTGTTATAAATAGATACAAGTTAGTCAATGAAAAAAATAAACTTTCAGAAAACTTGGCAAGTATTTACCTTTGAAAGGAAATGGATCATTAAAAGTGTACTTGGACATATTCTTTTCCTGTGCATTGAGTTCTAAAAGGATGTCATTGACCATTTAGCAAAGATAAATATTAGCATGCACTCTTCTTTTGAAATTGTCTTCTATGCGGAGGGCTACTGTTAAATAGCCCAGACGGGTTTAGAACTCCCTTTGCAGAGCAAGCTAGACTCATATTTTCAGTCTTGTCTCAGCCTCCTGCTGCAAATACAGGTAAGGACCACTACACTTGGCTAAAAAGTATTTTCTTAGAGAAAGCTTGCTTGAAACAATTTTATTTAGATTGTTTTGCCTTGTGTTTGGACCTATAAAAGTACTTTTCTATAGCTAGCTGTTAAAGTGCTGGTCCCAGCTGAGGTTTAACTAGAAGGTAAAACTCATAAAACATGGAGTAGTACTCCATACTATTGACTCTACAGAGTACCACCTAAGTAAAATTGGAGGAACTGTCCTTCACTCTCCTCTGACATTGTCTCCTGTTTCCATATCACAGAAACTTAACTTGTTGCTCAACATTAGAAGTTATCAGTTTGTCTCAGCCCTAACTTCCTTTCAGCTGTCAGATACTCTTGTTTGGTGAAGATCCTTTCTTTTATACCCCTCTCTGTCCAAACACAGGAAGTATATAAAAAAATAAATAAATAAATAAATAAAACCTAACTAGAAAGTATTTCCTTCTAGGTTTCCTAATGCTCCAGCCACAATGTTGTCTTGATTCAGTTTCTTTTCTCATCCTTGGCTGAAAACAAAACCAAAGAAGAAAAAAAAAAAGGAAAGACAAGAGAAAGGCTTAATCTTGCCGGGTTAAATAAAAGCAGGAATGTAGTGAAAGGAAGACTTCTTTTATGTAAGCAGCAGAGAATGGGGGGGGGGGCGGGGGGGAATGACTGCAAGTGCCTGAGGGCATTTTGGTCCCTATTGGTTTTCACATCAAATGCAATGGTGCCCACAGATAGCCTGTATTGTTGTCAGTTAAATGGGATCATGAGTGTCTGAAAGGTGTTTGAGAATGAACCGAAAATCATTTTCACAAGTGGATGATTACTTCTGCCACATGTTAACCGAACTCTATCAGAATGGCCCAGCTTTTTGAGCCTGCATTAATTGCTCTTTCAACCTTGACTGAGGTTTCTCTTTAAGAAAGCCCTTTCCAGGACTAAACTACTCTATATATTGATTTTTTTTTTCTTTCTGTATTTTTCCTTGAAAAAAAAAATGAAGCCTTGTAGAAGAAAAGCTTTTATTATTCAACATGTAGATTGTTCTGTTTCTTTGAATAGAAAGCTGGCCACATAAGTGATCTGCCCAAAGTAATGGTCCTTTTCCCCCCAAGCACTGAATAATTTCTATCTTCTCTATACAATTATGTTTTTCAAATATTCATTAGTAATGATTTTTCCTCATAAAGTAAAACCATGAACTCTCACAGCATGGACTTTACGCAAATAAATTGTCATATTCTCCTTTCTATTAGGACTGTATGCCACCATTCTAATTGAAACAAACTACAACATTTAGTAAAATGTTTGGAGTTTTTTTTTTTTTTTGAAAGCATTCTTTGAACAATCTTCAAGTTAGAAAATTTATGAAGTATTTTTAAACTGTTTGGTTAAATGAGACCACTTCTTTCTTGTAGCCATTTTCTGTCTCAAGCATGGCATGTACAGTGCTAGCTATGCCCTTACTAAGAAAGCACATGCTTCAGTTCATGAGCATTGTGTTAGATGATGAGTTAAATCTCAATTTTTAAGACTGATTAGAAAATTAGTTCTTCAGATTTCATTAACGTTTTATTATATGTATATCAGCATGAAATACATTGTATTTGAAGATAAAAAACCCTCAACGTATTAGTAAAATGTACTTCCAAGGGTATTGGCTTAAAGGAAGATAATTCGCAGATTGTTGTATTTTTAAATTATCTTCTTTAAATAACTATTCAAAAAGATATCGCACAAAACAGCATTGCAAATACTCTTGTACATGGCAACGTTGGCAGACAAAAAGTAAACTAAGCTTAGCTGTTATTCCAATTGTTGTTTTGTTTAAGGTTTGTTTTTTTTTTTACTAAACCTCATGTTATGTAAATCTGTTGTATCATTTTTGATGCATACATAATGTATACAGTAAATGCTAACATGCATATAGTTAATGATTGCCAAAAGTCTTAAGAAGTTTATATTTTTGTTGCTTTAGAACATTCTGAGAGGTTTTGTAAAGACTAGGTTGCTTCGTAAAGGAAAATGTTGAGAAGTAACCATGATCTGTCTTTCATATTTCACCTGCTTTGTTAAGTGATGACTTTTCAAAACAACGTTGCTTCCAGTGAGGTTGTCACTTGTTAATGTGATACTCCAATAACCAGGTCAAACTTCTTATGGGTAGAAACCTCTTGTATCTTGAGGTTTGAGAGTGAGAGAGAGAGGGAGGGAGGGAGGGAGGGAGGGAGGGAGAGAGAGAGAGAGAGAGAGAGAGAGAGAGAGAGAGAGAGAGAGAGAGAGAGAGAGGGGAGGGAGGCCAAGTAGGCAAATACCATCATTTTCTTTTCTTTTTAAACTTCCGCCTAGCAGCATATTTGAGATATATAATAAAAAAATCTTGGAGTCTGGCATTCCACATCTCTGACACTTGAAGATATTATATGACCTCGTGGAGTGGTTGAATACCCGAAAGTAAATGCCAGAGGTCAGGAAACAGCATTAGGATTAATTTAGTTTAATTTTGTTTTTTGTTTGTTTGTTTGTTTTGTTTTGTATTTGTTTGTTTGCTTGCCCCTTGACAGTGATTATTGTGTCTTTGGGAAAAAAATCACTGTATCCATTAGAAATGTTCCTCACCAGGGCAGTGGAACTCTGAGAGAACGCCAAGGTGTTGAGACTGGCTAATGAAACCAAATGCTCCAAGGCTCTGTGCCTCTGTGTTAAGCCCCAGAACTGCATAGCAGATGCTAACTTCTCTGCTGCTTAATCCAGTGTAAGAAGAGAAGATTTTAAAGTTAAGCAGATAATTTTGTATTCAAAGAGAGCAACTTCTTAATGCTTAACTTGGGTGTATTGATGAAAGCAAATACTTCTAAATAGTATTTGAGCAATTATTTTCAAGTAATCCAAAATACTCTAGTTACATGAGTACTATAGTGCCCTGGAAACATTTCAACAGGGACAGGCTGCTGTATTAGCATAGGCAATGTGCAATAGAATATTTCCTTTGAAGCATCTTAAATAATTCTTGGACCTAATATGACTAATATGACTCTAGCTAGAGGACCTTTTACCTAAGGCCATGTTCTAAGGGAAGTAGAGTGTGGAACATGGCTGTGAAAACTACTTTTATTTGTGCTTTGTTGAACTATTTTAAATGCTTTGTCTAAAGACAGATTCCATAGATGTTGAAAATAAATAAATGTGAGCCCCTAAACAAAATAATTAATAGATATATTTGATTTCACTTTAAAAATAAAGTAGAAAAGTCTACGGAGTTTATCCGAGAACACTTATGTCATACTGAATGATATTTATTCTATTAGGCAACATTCAAGTTGCCACCAAGATAAAAGTTTGTATCTCCCATTTTGACAAGTATTTGGCAGGTCTGGTTTTTATCCTCTTAAAAAACAACTTTATTATTGAGTTTGGAAGCCACCAATGACTTGGCAAATTTTAAAATACTAAGGAAGACTGGACCTTCAAAGACAACCCAGCAGCAGATTCTTAGTGTTCTACAGAAGTTTTGTCCCTCCAGAATGAGTACAGTTCAATTGATAGCCCCCAACCTCCCCCACACACATTTGTTTCGTAGAGCTCTGTTTCTTAAAGCAACCAGACACCACTTTGTTCGGAATTAAAATGACAAGGATATGTAAACTTGACTTTTAAAATATACTACTATTTAAAACAACAAGAAAATAGATTTTAAGGATCCATCTAATCAATTATATTGCCATTATATGTCAAATAGTTAAACCTATCAGCCAGATTTTTGTTGAACAGCATCAGGCGGTTGAATTGGTGATTGTAGCAGTTACAGTCATGTTCTGAGGTTCTTTCTAAATCAATAAAAAAAAAATATCAAGTTGTCTTTTATCATTGTTGGCATCAGGGCCTCCGAAACCTGTGATGTCACATAGGCAGACCTCACAGACTAGTTGCCAAGGCAATAGCCACCATATTCCCAGAATCCATTGGGCTCACCTCCCACCTTTACCTGTGACTGCGTCACATATATATATATATATATATATATATATATATATATATATATATATATATATATATATACATATATATGTATATATATATATATGTGTGTGTGTGTGTGTGTGTATATATATATGTGTGTGTATATATATATATATATATATGTGGGTCAAGTCTTCCAATAAAACCTTTTACACGTGGAACTGTGTGGGCCTAGTGCATTCTGTGTCCAGACGCGAGCTGCTATTCTAACACATCAATCATTATTTGAACCCAAGTCCTTTACTATATACAAACTCTCTAAAAATTAGTGTAAATAGGTCACAGTCAAGACAGTAATTTGTTTCTTCATAATTAAGGAGTATCCCAACATTAATATATATATATTAATATATATATATAATTATATATAATTAATATATATATATATCATTACCCCTATTATCTAGTAAAATATAATTTCAGGGTAAATTTTTTATATTTTCCTAAAATTAAAAAACCCTTTTGGGATTTAGATACCATAAAAGAAATAATGTGTACCTCACATTGAACATTTAAAAAAATGAATACCTCACAGGATGGAGATTGAGCAGCCATACTAGGTCTTCAGATGGTTTGAGAGAGAATGGGTTTTAATTTGTGTAAGATGTTTTCTGGTCAATAGACTTCCTAGTGCTTATATGATAAAAATTTGTGCTCCTTTCCTCACTCCGCCATACTCCAACCTCTCCAAGTAAGCCCAATGCCCATCTGTAATGAGTTTAGACTTTTCTGAATTTTAACCGTTACAAGGGCCTTGAAAACGGAAGATCTCATTTAACTGGGAAAGTGTTCGGGGAGTTCGCTGTTGTACTTGACGCCAAGAGTTAAAGGCCCTTGCTTTGTGGTGAGTATTCAGTTTAGTCATATGAGGAGAAGTAGCTATGGACCCGGAATGACCCTATACACAGAATACTTCTTAGCAGTGCTTTTTCTAATTCTGAAAATAAGGAGCCCTCTCACCCACAGCCAGCAGTAATGCAGCACACCATAGGCATTTTGGAAAACCAGACTGGCGATTTCTCACACAGCTAAACATATGCTTTCAATATAATGTAGCAATCTAGTTTCTGGACAGTAGAACACACAAAATGAAAACATGAAAATACCATAGGCTTACACACAAATAAATATTCACAGTATCTTTATATCTCATAAACAGAGGTGTGGGAACAACATGCGGCACACATGCCAGCTTGGGGATGCATTCCTACAGTGGACTATGTGGCTTAGCTGGTACACCCCGTAAGAAGGATAAATCCCACAGGTGTTCTTCTAAAGGAAGGGACTTATACACATAATGCTGTGTGCTGTGCAATTCCGGTGACATTGGCGAAAGCATAATGCACTGTGGAGTCAGAAAACAGAAGCCCAGATAGAACTGAGGATATGAGGAAAGGTTGGTCAGGGTGGGCACCAGGGGCCTGGCATTCTACAAACTGAAGGCAGTAGTATCTACAAGATGATTATTTTTAATTATTGTTTTTATCATCCCTTTTAATGTCAGCCTAATCATTTCTTACTATGTGAGATTTAAGTTTTCATTGTGAAACAGTATTGGTAAACTGGTGGGTTTTTTTATGTATTTCTTACTTTTAAATAAATTTCATACAACAAAAAGTATCTGTTCTTTTATTGGTGGAGAGGGAGCTAGGCCTTGGAACTCGATCCCGAAGTCTGTGTTTATAGTGAAAACAAGACGTCTGCAAACTTTAACATATTCTTTCTATTCAGTGTGTATATACTTTTTGAGGTATTTCACTTATTTCCATTTCGGTATATAATTTTTTGACTAATATGAAATTTTTACAAGGACAAAATAGTGTATGGCTTTTGCAGAGTGTTTACAGCACTTCCTTCTTGGTAGCCCTTTGTTGACTGCTATTTCATGTTTATTATTTATAGAGCTCGGAACACTCTCAGGACCATTTCGTTTCTGGGTGTGTTTGGCCAATTGTCCCTTAATGTATGTCTTTGGACAAACTCTCATAGTGCAATAGCTCAAACACTTCAAGGTCTGACATCCAAATATCTTACTTTCTATCTAGTACACAATGTTTTTCATTCTTTCTGTTTAGAACACTTTCCACTCGTCTCCAAATGGCTGTCTGTCCGTGTTCACCTAGCCCTCTACTGTTTACCTGCAGAGAAACCAGAAGTTGTTGCTCTCAATCCATCGGCCCATCATTTTGCACATTGTTCAGCTGGCTAGTGCTCCTCACAGAGAACCTACACTGCCATAACCCTCACGCTAATTTGCATGTGGTAATGACTGACCTAGCATCTCCCTATTCACTTTCACTTGTGCGAGACCCATCTGCCCCCGGTGCTCTGCCAAGTGAGAGGCTTTGGGAGAGCTGAGAAGCAGGCTGTGGTCACAGGCAGGGGTTATTCCCAGTGCCCTCTGTGCCTTCTAAGCCTCTATTAACTACTCATCCTGTGACTGCCCTCTTACACTGAGCATCTATCATGTCCACAGTAGCAAGCTCCATGGGTCACTGTTGTTAACCCTGCAATAGGAATGAGGGGGTGTGCATTTCAGGGGAGGGAAATTATATACAGAAGACAGAAAGAGAGCAGCTGAACACCTATGCCTACAACCACTGATGAGAAATTAGAGGCTAAAAGGAAGGGCGTTTAGGGGACCTTAGGAAGAAACAATGAATGGGCGAGAACAGGAATAGCCTGTATCTCCACCAGTGTCTAACTGAATCCGCATTGCATCCACAAATGCCTGAAATGGTCTTAGGTACCTCTGGGCTGTCAAAGAGGAACTCACCATAATTAGCTGATATGTCTGAAAGCAAATGAATAATAAATTGGGCTATTTGAGTTATACTTCCAATGCAAAAGCCCAATTGTTTTGAACCTTAATAGCTCCTTATGTCTTTTTCCTAATTCTAATATTGTAGAAAAGAGAAGACTAAGGAAACTTAAGTCTGTCCTAATTTCATTTCCCAGGAAATATCTCCATTAATATTTAGAATATTTATTTCATGTTTGTTCTTAGAAATGTCAAGTCATTAAGTATGAGTATAATAGTAAATCCTTACCCTTTTCACATACCCTTATATAATGCATTTTCTGCATTTTATTAACTTTAGGAACATCATAATTTCAGTGGCAAAACAATATTTCCCTATGATTATACCGTGATGGCATTTAGTAAATACATCTTTCACCCTTGAGCATTTGTCACTAATTTTTAATAACAAAATGCCATGTGTCCTGGTACGCATATGCTTTTCTGTGTGACTCTGCTTATTACTTGAGTAACTCAATAATAAAAAATTAGGCATTTCTATATTTTGCCATGCTATTTCTCTTGAGAAGGATTTCCTGTTAACATTCCCACTGGTATTATAGATGCTAACCATTCATCCACTAGACTGTCAGGAACAACTCGTTTTTTATGAAAACATTTTTTTAGAATTTTTTTAAGAAACAGAAAGATATGTTTGCTTTGTTTTGTAAAAGGAGGTTGTAAGGCTGAAGCTAAATTTTTAAACTAAAATTTCAGCTATGATAAAGTCTTAGATGTGACATTCTTTATTACTTAGGGTTGTGTATAGATTAAGTCCATTTGAATAACTCTTATGCTGGTAAGCCTCTACTTTCTTAGCCCTGGCTGTCCTGGAACTCACTCTGTAGACCAGGCTGCCCTTGAACTCAGAAATCCACCTGCCTCTGCCTCCCAAGTGCTGGGATTAAAGGCATGTGCCACCACCACCCAGCAAGCCTCTACTTTCAAACTCAAATTGTGATACTATTTGAAAAAAAAATTAATTTTAAAATAAGCTTTGTACTTCCACCATGTTACAGTGTATCGTTGCATGCTGTGTTTTCCTAATAACTTGCCTCACTCACCACAACCAGCAGCTTCCTTGCTTTTTATTTCTCCCTCTCCCCATGGATCCTTCAGCACATCTTGTCTATATTCACTACGAACAGAAGCTATGTTCTGAGGGCAGGGCAGGTCGCTCAGGAGGCCAACTGGCTAGGACACATGGAAAGAAGCTCAGTGTGATTTCACATGATTTAAATCCCAGGGTTGAGAAGGCAGAGACAGGGAGATCCCCAGAGCTCAGTCACCAACCAGCACTACCAACTCAGCAAGCTCCAGGCCAGTGAGAGACCCTGGTCTAAGAAGTGAGAAGGGATGACACCTGAGGGACAACCCCCGAGGTTGATCTCTGGACACCACGTGAATACTCACGCACAAGACCATGCATATTCACATCCATACACGTATGTACACATACAACAAAGGAGTTCTATTCAAATGAATGACCAGATTAATCATTTCAGTTTGGATTACAGGTAGCATGCAAAGGTAAAAGCCAGGGCTGTAATGATGCTAAACAAAGGAGACTGCATTTTTGTTTTTGTCTTTTTTTTTTATTATTATTAGCTAAGTTTCATAGTGAAAAAAAAAATGTTCATTGGAGAGCTTCCATGAGCCACATAAATCTCAAAATGACAGAGCTGACAGAGACCTTGGAAAGAGGGACACCTAGTGTTGTCCTCTAGTAGACAAAGAAATGGAAATGGATATTGGTGCGGACATGGCAAGGTCACCCAGCTGGACGATGACCTTTCACCCCCCAGTTCTTGGCGCTGTATCCACCTCCTTCTCAGGCTACACTCATCAACTCCAATTGTCTGAGCACTGAAGAATTCAGTGCAAGTTCCTCCACTCGTAGTCTCCATATCTCCTAAGAAACAGGTGTAAAAATAAAATTCCAACTGGTTCTTTGATTATCCTTTCTAACTCCTACTTCGTTCAATTTGTAGTAAGGACTGACAGATTGTAAGCCACATAAATCAATTCCCTTTCAGGAGTCGAGACTCAGCGAAGTCGTCTTCTAACCTGGAAGCTGCATGTTGTCTCTCACTTCCAATAAACTAAACTTGGCCTTTAGCAGGCTGATCCTATAAATACCTATGGAAGATACATGGCTATGGAGAACCACACCGTTATTTATGTACTGTCTGCTTGTTTTCTTACCAGGTATCTGTATGCCCTTGGACAGAAGGTTTGGAAAAGATGGAAAAACCGTTACTTTGTTCTGGTTCAGGTCAGTCGTTTATTTTCCTGTTCAGTAATGGCTCCCTGACAGCGACTCTCCCTCCATTGTTTGTCTTTATCAGCCATTTGCTTGTGTCATGTCTCCTTCTAGTAAATAAGTATTAGAAATTAAAACTGAAAATTAAGAACTTAAAACTGACATGATTTTAAATAATATGTTTGAAAGTGAAGTTGTACACCAGCACCAATGACATATTTATGTCACTCAGCAACCCAAGCAACTTGTAGTAAAATGATTGACCTTCTGTGCCTTCTTTGACTATACATTTCTTTAATGGCTGGTGTACTAGAATGTAGCAGTTTTCCTTTGTCAGCTTCTGTGTGTGTTCAACTACTTGTGTCAAATTCAGTAGTCATTGCAAAGTGCTCCTGTGAAGTCAGTCAGTGAAGAAGAGACAAAACATAATAACTTAGAAGTTGTGTTGCCAATCAAGGCCTTCTAAAAGGGAACTAAAGGATGCTAAAACAGTCCCTTGGGTGGAGGGGGGCACTACAGCATGCAGGTAGTGTGCAGATAAGCCGTGGTCCACTCACTCTCTCACTTTATATGAATATGTCATGTGTCTTATGTGTTCATATAAATGTGCTTTTAAATCAAATTGTCCACTTTATTTCTCAGTGATTGGATTCTGGATATAGATTATTAGAATATGTGCTCACCTGACCTTTTAGAATCATAAGCAACCTTTATTCATAAGACAATCATTAAGTTCTAGTTACATTAATGCATAGCTTTCAAAATAGTCCCTTCATTCCAGAGTAAATTTAAACTATTTCATTCTCAGCGGAAATATATGAAAAGAGAATCACTCTTGGAATCCAAACACAGAATAGCCTGTAAAATCTCATTGATTCCTGCCACACATTAGGCAAGCTTAACTGGGTTAGATCAGAATGGTGTGGGGAAATGCTAGGGGAGGAAAATTATCATTTGATGTTTTCTAGAGATACAGTATCCCTTCAGCTGCTGGGAAAAATTAGTTTATTCATGTCCCATGGTAGCATGGTATCTTCATGAAAAGCATTAAAATCCAGTCAAAACTAGTTGTATCTACATGGCACATTAAAATCCATCTTATTCTTAGCTAAAGTGCAATATGTCTTGCATGGCTTAGAGTAATAAAAAAGGTATGCACATGTGTATACATACATACACACACACACACACACACACACACACACACCAATCTTGATCAAAAGCAGATATAATTGTCTTGAATAAAGATTCTCTGTCCCCCACTTCTCAGTGGTCTCTCCTCCTAAACCAAACATCTTAAATATCTTCTGCAGTTTTCAAGCTGTATCTTTAGACCAGCACAAAACTAGAAATATATTTATGAAAAAATTCTAATATAAATTCTTCTGGATATTTTAATTGCATTCCTGTTATAGATGTTTCACCTGCATCTAACTGGGTAGGTTTATCAAGGTGATTGGCCTTTGCCACATCGTTAGGAAGCATTCCACTGATTTTTTTCAAGGGAAATAAAAGCTGCTTTTTCAGTTACATTTCATGAATTCATATAGGATCACATGTAATTCTATAATCTTAGTAAATGATTTGGAGGATAAACTACTTTTGAAAAGACTAAGCTAACTCTTAGAGCTTCACTGATGGACAAGTTTGAAAAAATATTAAAGTGTGTTTTAAATGATGGGCAGATGGCATTTGTTACCGTGAGGACCTGATAAATGGCAATAATCTAAAAGTTCCCCGTGTAGTTGTTGGTTAACTATGAAAATTAAGATTCTAGAGACTGACTTTGAAAAGTCAAACACTTCAAAGTAAGGCTTTGAATCCTGGGAAGGCTTAAGATGGTCATTTGTTACTTATCTTATTGTCTAATGAATAGTCAGATGAATCTAAATTTTAACACAAATTTATGTACTTTGATTATTAATTACTAGAGATTAAAAATAGGAGGAATTAGAAAATACCAAATTCATAAAGTGGTTTGGTTTTGAGAGACATGAAATGTAGAACTAAGTTTTTGAGGTAACTAAATATATGTTTTATTTTAAACATTGAATCAAAGTAGTTGCTAAATCCACATAGTAATTCATTTAAATATAAGAAAAATTCTTACACCTTGAATTAATTTGAATTTATTGTACTTGTTACATATCATAGATACATGATAGAGATAGATAGATAGATAGATAGATAGATAGATAGATAGATAGATAGATAGATGCATGCATGCATGCATACATACATACATACATACATACATACAAAGACAGACAGACAGACAGACAGAGAGATATGAACACACACAGAGAGGAAGAATTCTGTGACTAAATGTGTGAAATATATATGCCAGTACTCTGACAACTTTTTGAAGTTTCAAACACAATTGAATCTTTCTTCCAATTCCAAGTGTAATGGGAAGACAAATTGAAAGCACTCACTTCGAAATCAAGATGGATATGTATGGAGATTCGATGAGAGTGACCCATTGGGAGGAACAGGGTAGTTTTTATTAGTGTTTTTAAAGACATCTCTCATTCTGTCTGCACACAGCTTGTACGTCCATACCTGCAGGCTGCATTATTGAAAGGTGAAGGAACCGTTTTTCATAGGGAGGACAGCAGACCCTGCTGTGTCTGCTGCTGCCATCGGCACAATGGTGCTCTGGTGATAATGTGAATCTCATCACCACGTGTGAGTGTGGATTATGTGAGTGATACAGCTGGAAATCTAGCCATCAGCCCAAGAATTTGTACTCATAAAAATTGATTGAGAGTCAGGTTTGGCCAGCTGCAAAGTCATTGTTCCAAGTGAACACTCGAGGAGCCACTGAGGTGAAAAGACTTTTCAAAGACTCATATAAACATGAAAATCGGAGGCGAAAATGTCGATTTAAATTAGAGTCAAAAAATCAGAAAGCAAATTATTTGTTAATGTTGGGTATTTGTTTAGTTTCCTGCGTAGGTTATATTCCTTTCTATATTCTAACCCTGATATATTTACAGTAATAAATCTATCGTAATAGCTTCAATTTTTTGTTCAAGATAAAAGAACAATTACAAAGAATATATTTAAAATCTCTCCAAGATTAAAATTTCTTATACGTTTTTCTTATGTTTCCCTAGTGCTGTATGACTTGTTAGATTTAAGAAAGCATGACTGTTATAAAGTCCTTCTGATACTATATTGTAGTTCATATTATAAGAAGAATTTGATATCTTTGAAACAATTTTTCTTCAGGTAATCAGCTTCATACACTTCATCTTTGGTTTGAAACAATTTTTTTTTTTTTATTTAACTAGGTCGAATTATTTCTCTTACGGTTTTCTAACATTTATTCAAATAGCTGTCTAGGCAAGATATTGTATGTTTCTGTGATAAGTCCAAGTTCTCCTGAGGGACTTAAGTCCTAACACATCATTTCTAATCTGATTGTTATGAAGTGATTCCTCTGAGGTGAGCATTTGCCTAAAGCACTTTTAATGCATGATCTTAATTTGCTCTTCAAAATAAGCCGCCAGAGTAGGTGTTACTGTCCCATCCCCCTACTATACAGATAAGATAGAGTATGCAGGGGTATTATGTAATGGTCTCAGGATTAGCCTAGTATGAGACGAAGTCAAGCGAATCCTGTTCTGTTAGACGGTAGAGGCAAAGCTCATCTTTCCTGTTCCATATGGCAAGTGAGTAAGTGAATGCACACAACCATCCATCTAAAGGTAAACAGATATCCTAAAAATCACCGGGGATCATTACTGCTCTAAGGTGCAAAGCGTTGCTGCCACACTAAGGAAGTGTGGTGGCCTGAAGAGCCCCAGGCTTAGGAAAACGACCGACTGTGTGACCACGGGAAACTAAAGTAGACATCTTTGTTGTGCTGGCCCTGTGTCAAGCATTCCCTGCTTGTTGTGGATGTGTCAGAATCATGACTTGAAGTTGCTGCAAACAACAGCAGGCTATCAAGACATAATGTTAATTACGTATCAGCTGAGTTGGCACAGGATGCAAACAGGCAGTGATCAGAACATGCACACGATAGAGCAGTGTTTCTCGGAAGCCGCTGTCGGGATGCTGTCAGGATGAACCTGAAGAACTGACTCTCTTTCCCTCGTGATTTTTGAAGAACTAAGAATATTTGTAGAACCTACTGCAGTGAACTCCTCCCAGGCTTTTGTGATACTAGTGCAGAGAGACCGTGAAGGTGGTCACAGTGTGAGGAGGTTTTCTCTAGGATATTAGCTACCTGCTTAGGCAACCAGAGAGTTTAACATGATAAAGGCATGGTTGGCTGTCGAACCAGCAAAGATAATGTCGCTATTTAAGTTGAGCATGCTTAGTGTATCAACACATGGATTTTAGGGTAGAAAATGAGACTCCATCAATATTCCTACAGAGCACCTACTCCATTCTCCTGCACAAGGATAGGCAAGTAATTCTTGCCTGTAGGATGCCCTGAATTCACATAGACAAGCACACATCCATTCCTAATGGGATTATTCATTGATTTTATTTAATAAGTTTCTTCATTCTCTCTCTCTCTCTCTCTCTCTCTCTCTCTCTCTCTCTCTCTCTCTCTCTCTCTTTTCAAGACAGGGTTTCTCTGCATAGCCTTGGCTGTTCTGGAACTCACTCTATAAACCAGGCAGGCCTCGAACTCAGAAATCCGCCTGTCTGTGCCTCCCAAGTACTGGGATTAAAGGTGTACGTCACTACTGCCCTGCTCATTCTCTTTTAAAATGGAATAATAACTATTTTACATGAAAGATTAGATCCATAGTAATAATCTGAACCTTTAATTGTCTTGCTTAAGAATTTTTTGTCCACAAATAATGATAAAGTAAAAGTATATAAATTTCATATATTAATGCTTGTATATATGTAAAAATACTCCCATAGAAATGAAATTTCTGTGTCTAAGGTTCTAGATATTTATAATATAACACTAAAATATAACACTATAAATAACTATATAAATAACACTATAAATGTTTAAAGAACACATGCATTTTAAGTGTTTTCCCAGATGTTGGCTGTTGTTTTTCTCATTTGTCATTTTGTCTTACAGTTAAACATTTCCTTAAGCTGTCCCTTATTTTAATCTCTCAAAACATACATCTTCAGTAATGAAGAATATGGAAAAATATCATTTGTTGTAGAGTTTATTTGGATCAAAGTATCAGGGCAAAATAATATTTCATTTTGAGTTTATTTTTAAGTTAACTTTCATATTTGATAATTAGGACTTTTCATGGAATGTCTGTAAAAACAGTTGTGGTGGTTATAAGAGTTTATATGACTTACCATAAAATGTTAGCAGTATATTTAATCTTGAAAATTCCTATAATGTATACTAATATGAATTTTTACCTATATCTTAAAAGCTAAAATTTGCAAGTGAGACTGACAAGATAAAGTAAGGGAGAGCTAGTACAGGAAAGAAAGCCTGGCCCAGTGTGGAAATTTTCCTTTACTTGTGCTCTTTCTTTATAAAGAGAGAAAATGCATTGTTCATTGATAACCTGAAGTTGAGATCCAGGCAATGTCTAGTTTTTCTTGTTTATGCTTCTCATAGCTATGCACAAGAGAGCAAAGGGCTTGGGAATAAGGCTCACCTTTTGTTCTACAGTCTTAATTAAATTTTTATAGGTCATTCAATAGGCTTTTAAATCATTTTACAAACCTTTACCGTGAAATATTTTGTATGTATATGGCACCGTGGATAAATATTCACATACATCTGCCTCATTTTGCATTCTTCAAAACAGTAGTTTGCCTACCACATGGTAAAGACTCAGTAAATATTTATTAAATATTAAGCACTTCCCCTCTGTTTTGAGATCTTTCTCAAACCTTTACATGAAACATATTAGGTGCTTATATTAGAACATATGTAACCAAACTCCAGGGACTGCCTTTTCTTTCCTTAACCTCCATGTCAATCATAAAGAATTGCTTTTCCTACTATCAAAACTAGTGTTCCATTTATATCCATTTACATCCATCTGCTCTGCTACCAAATGAGATGAAATCACCATTGTCTGCCTATGAACTCTAATGGTAGCATCCGGCTTTTTTCTGCTTCCACTTCCACCATTCATCCTCCTTGTAACCTACTCTTCATAGTACATCAATAACCTTTCTGATACACAACACTCATTAAGACACCTTTCTTCTAGGGACACCTATGGCACTTGGAGTCATAAAAACCATGACCTAGAGAAGATCTTATGTATTTCTGACCTTTGGCTTCCTATCACCAACCAGCATCTACCATTCTAAAATTCAGTATCACTGCTGCAGGGACAAAGTTTGGCATCTTCAGTGGCTCCAGACAGCCCCCTCCTGTGGTAGCTAAAAATATGAGTTTCATTGGGTTTCTGTGCCTGTGTAACTTTGGAGAGAGTCCCCTGCTTTCCCTCAGATAGCTTGACCACTCCCAAACCTCTCTGTAGAAATATATGCTCGCCCTCTTTGCCTGGGTGCTCATTCATTCTTCCTGCAAGTTTATTGTTAACTTCAAAGGCTGAATATTCAAATGTATCTTCCCCTCAATTTAAAATTCCTACCACCGCTTTGTCACAGCATTCTGTTTTAATTTTTCAGAACATTTGTCTCCAGTTGAAATATGAACACATATTTCACATATTTATGAACACATTTAAATTTTTTATGTTTACTCATTCTAGACTATCTGCTTAGCACTGAATCAAACATAGGTAGAAAGTGACTAGTTATTTGTTAAATAAGAGAGTATATACAGATCATATTGAACATTTTTTGTAACAAGACTGCCCTAAGGAATTTAAGGTACTTGATTGTTAAGTCTCACTATGCCATGTGGCCAAGACAGTTAATCATATATATATATATATATATATATATATATATATATATATATATATATATATATATATATATATATATATATATGTATATATATATACATATATATATATATATGTAGCATTTTCTGACTTTAGGGGGAGTAAAATTGTTCCTCTGTGTTTTTATCATTATATATATATATGTACATATATATAATATATATATTCCCCTCAAATCTGTCAGTATCTTGAAGATATGTTCATTTTCCTTGATTAAATTAAGCTCTGAGGTTTTGTGAGGGTTTTTTGGTTTTTTTGTTTTTTTTAAATAACTCCAGCAGAACCTTTGCCCTCTGCCAAGAACATCTCTCCAGCTAAGGATTTTAAAAGCCTTAATCTTTACTAAAATTAGATGGTGGCAGTTGCTAAGCTGCCAGCTGTTAATGTGATCCCCACAGTAGTAATACACATATGAATCTGAATGCTATGATCTCTCAAATCTCATAGTTAGCGCCTACATGTGTGCATATGGGCAGGTGGCTTGCTGGTTGGCAATTAAGAGCAAAATGGGAGGTTTCTATCCCAGATACGGATACCAGGTGGGACCACAACAACATAAGTTAAAGTGCCCTGTTGAAAGTAATGATGCTGGAGCCAGACTTAAGGCTGCCCTCGGATTAAAGTCTGTCTATCCCCCCACCCCCAATTCCCAACAAATCTGTTCTGTTTGGAGTTATTACAAGTGGACTGAGTAAAGAATATTAAATGTTTATGATTACTGCACTTCTCTTGTAGGGATTTCTCAATTTTAATATAGTAAACTATATAAGCTTTGTACAGTAATACACCAGGGAGCTTATGAGAAAAACATTTGATCAGAGGACGTCAGACCTCTATGTATCTGTGTAAATAATCCCCTGGCTCATTGCTACAGGGCAGAGCAAATAGATTTTATTGGACTGCTTCCAGCTGAGAGTGGACAGAGGAGGGCAATCCCTGACTCCTATAGATGACCTGTTAGCAAAATCACCCTTGTTCCAGGTCCTGGTTAGCAAACAGTAAGCTCCCATTGTTACTCCCTGAATATGCACTGTATATTCCTTGTTGAGTTGGCCTAACGGATGTGATTTAGCATGACCTTGTAAAAGAAACTGATAAAGTCAGAGCTCTTGGGATTCTAGAGTTAGCACATAGATCATGAAATGTTCATCAAGGCATTGGCTTGAATCAGTGACTTGTGACTCAGAAGTCTAATATTGATGGTGCTTTAGTTCCAGAGCCCACAGATGCCTGAAGCCTAATTGCAGACTCTTAGTTGTCTAATGGCTCGGGTTTCCCTCTGTCAGTGACAGCTCTGCTCACCGTTGGTATTCTGTTACTCTCCCATCTGTACCCCTTGTTTTACCTGCAGGCCCAGTCACTAGAAGGGACTCTGGATCTGCTGGGAAGTTTTTTGAGATATTTAAATAAAATATAAAATAAAACAAGCCTTCTATGATTCTATCATTTCATGGCCATATTCTAGAAACAGACTCATTCCTTTATGCTGAATGATTGGGTTTTCCCCTTTAGTTTCTTAAAGATTCTTTCATAGTTACTTGAGACTTTGTATATCCTACTGTTAAAGGATGATTTGTTATTGGAATCCAGCTAGAAAGAGAATGTTTAGCATGACTATTAAACAGGACCTGGGTCTATTTCTCAACTTACATAAAGAATAAACAACTTTATCATGAGTGTGTTTCATTGTATACCTTCTGGCAGCTTTTAGGGTCTAGTTCTTAAATGGCATAAATATTCACTTTATATATATGTATATATAAAGTCTGAATACTTTAACAGATAACATATGGACATATAATATGAACACATAAGTGATATTCAGAAAATTATTTTGGCAATAAAACAATATCTTAAAATTTACAATACATTTTCCAGGATAATTTCATTGGAACTAGAACAATATATAGTATTTAAAACGTCTTTTAGATGTATGGCCACTTTTTTCATTTCTCTATCAATTTATACTTCAATTTGTAAAGTCTTTCAATTAACATCCTTAACATCAAAATCATGTGCTCTTTTGTACTGATAAAGGTATGGTAAGAGTTAGCCTAGGAAATAGGGAAACGACAGAGAGGGGCAGAGAGTCCAAGAATCAGAATGCAGTATCCCAAAGACAGTCGACAGTCCCCACCGTGCTCACAGCATTGACGTGCTTCCTTTTCTTACTGTGTTTTGTTTACTGCAGAAGCAAAATGAATAAACAATAAATTTATTTGCATCACCCAAAATTATTGTATTGTCTCCTAGTATGGGGTAGGGGACTTTTTTGCTTTTATTTGGTTTTGAGACATGATCTCATTCTGTAGTCCAGACTATCCTTGACCTCACCCTCCCAAGTGTTGGGTGTGTGTGTGTGTGTGTGTGTGTGTGTGTGTGTGTGAAGAAATAAGTAATAAAGTGATAAGACCTTGATTTATTTATTATTTCCCTTTTCTCTCTTGGTAGTCTTTGATAGTAAATCAGTGCTGTCTCACATAATGGCTTTGCCAGACATTCAGAGAAAAGTGGCTTCTAATTTGAGAATACAGTTTTGTTTTTTAAGTTTCAGAATGAGAATTACAACATAATGGAATGGAAAGAACACCAACGTGGAGGAAGGAGGCACATCCTAGACTCAATCTGAGCACTGTCATCTGGGCAACCTTGGAAAGGCACATTCCACTTTCAATTCCATTAACAAGAATTGAGATCATAATCTCAAAATCTCAAGGCCTCAGACATCTTATTTCTAAGATCTAATGTGTTACAGTAGATTCTGAGTTTAGTTGTTTTTTGTTGTTGTTGTTTGTTTTGAGTTTTTCTGTATGTTTGTTTGTTTTCTTTTGTCATGTCTTGTTGAGACAAGGCCTTACAGTTTTTTTCAGATTGGCCTAGAACTCACAAATGTCCTACCTCACCCTTATAAGAGTTGGGATTATGTATATCCAGCTTGTGTTAGGGAATAATCATATACTTTCTTTTCAATAAAGCTTGGCTCTCAGTTTAACTCTTCCTCTACTAGTGAGCTATATCTTAGTGTCTGAATTGTAAATGTATTATATTCAAATTCCTACTATACAATCAAAATTTGTTAAATCTTCAATGCTAAAATAATCTTTTTTTGTAACTCTCATTTTATTACCTGAATTATCTTTTTAAAAATGTTTTAATTTATTTTTTATTAGATATTTTCTTTATTTACATTTCAAATGATATCCCCTTTCCCGGCTTACCCTCCAAAAAAAAAAAAAAATCTGTTCCATCTTCCCTCCCCCAGTTAATCAACCCACCCTATCCCATTTCCTGGCCCTGGCATTCCCCTACACTGGGGCATAGAACCTTCACAGGACCAAGGACCTATCCTCCCATTAATGACCGACTTAGCCATCCTCTTCTACATATACAGCTAGAGCCATGAGTCTCACCATATGTACTCTTTGGTTGATGGTTTAGTCCCTGGGAGCTCTGAGGGTACTAGTTAGTTCATATTGTTGTTCCTCCTAAGTGGCTGCAAACCCTTCAGCTCCTTGGGTCCTTTCTCTAGCTCCTTTATTGGAGACCATGTGCTCAGCCAGTGCCCGACTAATACAGAAGTAGAGGCTCACAGCCATCCATTGGACTGAGCACAGGCTCCCCAATAAAATAACCTTTTATTCACTTTGTGGTTTTGTTTGTTTTGAGGATTAATGGCTCTGTAGAATGTTTAGATAGCACTGTCATAAAAATAAACCTGTAAAACTAATAGCCCTTGTCTACTACAATAGAAGTATATATGTCAGCATCAATAAAGTACATTTTATTATGCTGCATTATAATTCCAAAAATACTAGCTTTTTCTAACCTGCTTTTAGTTCATGCTACTTTCCAATATTTTAGCTTTTTATTTTTCTTTACATGGTAAAGTGTATAGAAATGGTGTGTTGCTCATAAGATACATATGTTTTTAGGAAATTAAAAATGTCTTTCCCATGGCTGAAGGGATAGTTCAACAGTTAAGATCACTTGCTATTCTTCTAGAGGTGTCAGGTTGTGTTTCCTGCACCCATATCTGGTGGCTCACACTCCAGTTCCAGGGAATCCAGTACCCTCTCTGACATCTTCAGACACTGCATGTATGTGGTATACATACATAAACTCTCACACACATATACAAACATAAAATAAATGGCACACAAATTTGTTGTGCAAGTGATCACATCTTGACAGGTTGTTTTCCTAGTTTGGGTTTCATTCTTTCTCTAAATTCGTGGTTCCTGAATCTTTATAGTTTAGTATTCTGACTATTTACTTATGAAATGGCTACAACTTAGCCATTGTCCATGTGTATCCTGAGAATCTGGCTAACCAAGACCTAAAAATGACTACAGAAATTGACATGCCAATATGGATAGCAAATTCTCAAAAGATTCTACCATTAGATGATAAGCTATGACAATTAATGGTTACTGCAAGGAAAACATAGTCTTCTCTAGGAACAAGCACCTGATTGGTTAGCCAGTCACAAAATGTCAGCCTCAAACACATATGTAAGATACTACATATGTGAATCCTGAAGGATGGATATATTCTGTGTGAGAATATTAAACAATAATAGTAAAGACTAAGAAGCTATGAATTTGAGAAGGACTTAGGTGGACATGGGAAGAGTTAGAGGGAGGACAGGGAGGGAAGAATGGTGTGAATACATTATACACATAATATGCCTCAGTATGCAATGGTCAGAAATAAATTTATAACCTACTGCCTCACTGTCTCGAATCATATGCCTTCAGGAGTTACTGCTGAAGTGTTTGGAGTTTAAAATCAAATGTCAGATATGACTAGAGGAGAATGTATTTGAGAATAAATGCCATTTGTTCTGGTGAACTATTTGCACAACTTGTATTTAAAACAAGACAAATGTATACTTTGTACTTGCAAAACTATTTCACTTTCAAATATGGTAGAAGAGAATATATTGTAAATTTAAATAACATGCAGTCCATGTAGACATTGACAGAATATACATGCACATGCCTTAGAAGCTGGATTGTTAAGGTTCTGGAAAAGTTAAGTCATAGAAAAGGAAACAGAAGACAAGCAAATACAGTTAGAAAGCAATAGGAACCAGCATTAAAGATGCTGGAAGAAACTATAGTGGCTTTAGATTTAGAAATAGAATGAGGAGTTCATAGACTTGAAGGTAATGTTCTCCGACATGGGAGTTCAGGTGAAGAAATGATTGAGGTGGGCAAGATGAATAGTCTGTCTGGAGCACTTCATCCAGTGATAGCTGTGTGCTCTGGTTAGTAAATGCTGGAAGTGTTTGCAAGCTGTGTATAGAAGTCAGACCCTCCTGTGCTCTTCATCTCTCTCCCAGCGGGTTTCAGATTATTAAGGCAGTGATGTGCCAGGGAATTCCTCTTAGTATAGTTTTAATGTCCCCAAAATCAGAGATGGAGAAGGGAGACTCATTAATTACATGTTCAAAGTATCCTTTGTGCTAAGTTAATGTTAAAGCATCACTTTGCCAAATCCCTTAATATCTAATTACAATTTATTAATGCCTAAGACACCATTGGTGTTATTTTCTTTAATTTATATATTAAACCCATCATTGTTTTGTCTTTCTGAAATGTGAAATTGGCATTAGATGTCTCTTAGATATATGTCCTGAAGACAAGAGTTAGATCTCTTATTCACCAAGTCTGTGCAGACGAAAAATTAAAGATCTACCTAAGGTATTTAAATTGTTAGTGTTGTCTGGTAGTAAGGTAATATACTACCAGGACTTTTATGAGATGACCATGGTGGCAAATTTTTTATAATTCCATGCCTGAGGAATCAGAGGTTGGAGGATTATTAACTTTACTACCGGGGTGTGCTACAAAGGTAGATCTTTTACCATAAAACATGGGTTTGGGATATAACCTGATGATAGAGTATATGCCTCACGTATAGAAGATGTTGGGTTCAGTCTACAGTTCTAGAAGGTAAATATTTTCAACACCTGAAAATGCTGGGTCATATATATTATACATCATATATGCTAAGCTGAACTTTAAGAAAAAGTATGGCACCAAGGACTGAAAATGAAATATTTAAGCTGTATGAATCAGGACTCTGACAGCAGTGGCAGCTGGAGTATGGGATTAGATGACGTGCTTGATATTTATTGTCCAATCACAGGAAGTCATAATTGAGGTATATATAATATACTCAATTCCCAAGAAGGAATATATAATGTAGATATCAAAGAAATTAGTAGAAAAAAAAACAGTAAAATGATGGACCAAGATAGTGATCTGCCCCAGACTAGCAAATTTGTATATGTGCTCAGTGTCTAAATGTGAACAAAAATTAGCCTTCCATTTTTCTATTAGCTTATACTTGATATCTTTATTTTATTAAATATAAGTAAAGTATCAGTGTTAAGAAACATAGAGGCCATGAAGAGATGTCTTAGTCTTTAAAATCTGTTACTGTACTGCAGAGGTCCCAAAATTAGCTCCTAGCACCCAAAGTCACATGGATCACAACCACCTACAAATCCAGCCTGATGCCTTCTTCTGGCCTTATAGGCACCCGTGCACACACACACACACACACACAAACTAAAACTAAAATAAATTTTAAAATGCATAAAATACCTTTGGGTTGGTGATAACCTTGTGACATCTGGTATTAAAATAGAAATAGAGGTGTAAATTCTTTTCCTAGGCTTTGTAGAATATCATCAGAAAAAGTTACAGTGAATAATAGTTTATGGGCTAGCATTATGAAACTAAACTGATTATTTTTATCCTTTGGGAATTCAACCATAAAAGTATAATATACATAAACTGTAGAACAGTTGTATTTAGTCTGTTTTTATTTCTAAACAACCCCAGAATTATAGTAAAAATAAAATAAAAAAATAAACTTAAGAACAGCATTACACTGTGAAAACCAAACAAGAGATTTAAATCAGATGTTTTCCAAAGATAGAACTATTAAACAGATTCTAAGTACAGACCCTGACATGAGAACCTAACATAAAGGGAGATTAAATAGTAAATTGGAGGAATCTATAATAAAATCTAAAATACAATAAAAAGTCACAAATGCTACTATTTATTGAATGTTAGTTAGACTCGAAAGAAATTAAGTACAATCCAAAATGGATATATGGAGAAAAATGAAATATATAATTTGTCAAAACAAATGTAGGAAAAATGTGAATTCAGGATGTTTTATAAAATTGAAAGAAAGAAAAATAGAATGAATGAGACCAAAAAAATCAATGTTTGAAATAATAATGGCAGTTAATATTCTAAAACTGATATTGCCACAAATTATCCAAGAGGAAACACACTGTCCTAACTAGGATATGCATGTCACCCCTAGCAATTTCATAGTGAAACTACAGTGAAGACAACCTGTTTATTTATTTGTTTATGTATGTGTGGGGGTAGCACTTAGTATGTCTGAAAATAGAGGACAGCCTGCTGGTGTCTGTTTTCTTCTACCATGTGGGTCTCGGGGATCAAACTCAAGTTGTGTTAAGGTTAGCTACAAGCATCCACCATGTGGGTCTCGGGGATCAAACTCAAGCCGTGTTAAGGTTAGCCACAAGCACCTTTGCCTCCTCGCCATCTCGACAGCCCCAAAGATGGAGAGAATGTTTAAGAACAGCCACAGAGAAAGAGGAAAGTTGAGTACTGGGAAGTCACAGTTGAGCTTTCACCAGACTTTCCTGCATGCACACGTATCCCTTTAACAATGGAATAATACCTTCAAAACGCTTACAAAATTGCCAGGGTACATACTATAGAGAAAGCAGCTAGACTATCAATCTGTATGTACAAGCCAGAGACCTTTTGGTTTGAAAAGAAAATCTGACTCGAAAGCTTCTATTAAAGAAAGAAATTAAATTCAAAATGATGATATGAGACTCAAGACACAGTAAACAACAAGAAAATGAAAGAGGAAATAGATTAATATTGTACAAATTAAATTAATATTTAATGTATAAGATGAGAAATATCCTGTTACTAAATGCTAACATACAAATAGCACCAGAATGAGGAGGAAATACAGATGAGGATGAACCCCTGAGATTCTAGTGGACAAGGAGTACAGCAAGCACTCTGCTGTAGTCAAGAGCAACTTAATTTACAACACAGACAAAATGGTATTCGGGAGCTCCCATACTACTACAGATGTTATGTGTAGCTCCTATGTAACTGGAAACTTGGAGATATCTGTTGGTCGTGTTTAATCAGGGATCGAAAGGAAAGTTGTATACAAATTTGAGAACACACAGAAAGATTGAGTATGGAGAAGTATCATTTCTGGTTGATGGGCTAGTTTTCCATCTCCTCTAGAAATATATATGGCATGCAGTCATTGACCTGGGAAATACTGGACCACCGTTCTCATCATGAGTTCTAACTGCCCGCTGACTTAGAAAATGCACATCAGTCCCAGAGATAGGCTTGGAGAAATGCCAAAATATAAAAATTTACATGCAAATTACATGTTATTTTTTTCTTGGAGGAAAAGAAAGACTAAAACTTAAATTTGATTAATTTTTTTTTTTGTAATTGTAAAAATCTTTTCTCTCTCTCTTTTATTTACCCTGAGCAGGTTAGCCAATACACCTTTGCTATGTGCAGTTATAGAGAAAAAAAGTCAGAACCACAGGAATTAATGCAACTGGAAGGATACACAGTGGATTACACAGACCCTCACCCAGGTAATTCTAAGTGAACCACTTTTCCAATCATGTGTAGATGTCTTCAGCTCTACAAGCACCTGTATTTCTCCTCCATTTAAAACTCTTCTTCATGAATAGAGGACCTATTTGAAACTCATGTAACCCTTAGACAAGACCTTAAGGTTCAAATTATGTATTTTACCCTCATCTGCTTCTCTATTACTTTCATACATTGATAAAAATCCTTAAATTTTACTGAGATAAAAATTAAATGAATATACCAATGCATATTGGAAAGTCACCTGGAAGCAAAACTACAAAACAATTAAGTGATGAATGGCAAATAAATTATATATGGATGGATGGATGATAGATTTTTGAGACAGTCTATATAGCTCTGGCTAGCCTGAAACTCACTATGTAAATCAAGCTGTCCTCAAACTAAGATCTACATCCCTCTCCCTCCCAGTTAAAGGTATGCATACCATGCCAATGATTATACTATTTTCTCCATAAAAGTACATTCTTATATCTCTGTCCCTCCAAGTATATTAAAGTAGTTTGAACCAAATGAAAAATCTAAAATCCAAGATCTAAAACACGTTTTTGAATGTTCATATGATGGCACAGCTAGAAAATTCTACATCTGAAATAATTTGACAAGTTGTAGCTAAAGTCCATGACAATAAGAATAATATTAATTGTAATTAACTTCAGTCTGTGGGTATAAGGTTATGTGAAATTGCATGAAATTGGTGTTAAGACTGGGATCTCACCCATAAGATAACTAATTTTTTGTAATGACCCCAAGTCCACACTACAAATACTCTAAAATTAAGCATTTCAAGTGTGGGGGTCCTTGAGTTATGGCGACTATAGTACTGAGCAGATGGTGTTTGACAATAATGAGTAAATAAATGGATATATGAATGGTAATAAAAATGAATCAGAAATATTAAGAAACACAGATAGAAAGGCTTAGGTACATATTACAAATAACGCGGAGAGATGAAGAACTTGAATTTGGTGGCCACATTCACTCATTTCTCACTTACAAATACAATCTTATCCAAGAGCTAAACTTACCATCCAATATAAGGTATCAACATGTGCCTTACCTGCATCTTTATTTCTTCTAAACTCATAGTTTGCTTACATGTAGAATGCCAACTATGCCTTACAAAAAATTTCCTTAACTGGCACTGAATATCAGACTTCACTCTGTGTTTCTATGAGATGTGTTTGTTGTCTTGAGAAATACTCTCTTGTCAAGAACTGATTGCCTCCATGAGCTGTGTATAGACTCGGTTTTGCTGTGTCCCTTTAAATTGTGGACTGGGGGTGTGATCCTCAAATGAGGTCTTGTAAAGCCCTGAGATCATATGAATGAAGCTGGGTTAATAGGGCTAAAATCTGTCTGTTGTGTAGATTTTTAATGGTGTCTTTCTTCATCCACAGGCCTTCAGGGTGGCCGAGTGTTCTTTAATGCTGTTAAAGAGGGAGATACTGTGATATTTGCCAGTGATGATGAACAGGACAGAGTATTATGGGTACAAGCCATGTACAGAGCTACAGGCCAGTCTTACAAACCAGTTCCTGCAGTCCAAAGCCAGAAGCTGAATCCTAAAGGAGGAACTCTCCATGCAGATGCTCAGCTTTGTAAGTTTTGTGAAAATTAATTTGATTATCAAATAATAACCTTAATAAAACACAAAATTGAAGCAAATTTGTTCAATATTGTAGCTTGTGTTATTAATTAACTAATTAAATAAAAAGTAGTTCCTATTAGTCCTAGAATTCGTTATCTAATTTTTCACATAAACCAGGAAGAATAACTATACACTGATGGACTAAGCTGGATATATTTAGGTATATATGTACTATATATTTTATTAATGATGTTGCATGTATATATGTACATACATATAAAAAACTGGTATAAATCTGAAGAAGAATAGGGAGGTTTTGAGGTGAAGAAGGGAAAGAAAAAAATGTAGTTATAACTTCAAAAACATTTTTAAAAATTCTCCAAACCTTCCAAAAAGAAATTTTATCTTGTTTTTTATCATTAGTGGAGACATTGTTAGAAGGAGGAAAATATCATGAAATCTAATTTAATGACAGGTTCCTAGAATACTAAATGTTGAAGAATCAGTCAGTGCATTTGTTTTTGGTAACATGTCCAGGTAATTGGACCATTCCTTTCTCTATTACAAAATCATAAGAGGAACATATAGAGTTTTGTTGTTTTTTGGTTTTTTTTTTTTTTAAATAGAAAACAGCTTCTTCAGATGCTTTAATGACTTATCAGTTTCTGTATGCTGATTTAAGGAATTAAGATATGGTGTATCTTTCGTGTTAATTTGGTAGTGATTAGTTAATTGTAAGCTGTGTAATAGTATTATGAACAGTTTCAAACCTTTTCAATACTCACTGGACCAAAGGCTTCATCTCATTACACTCCTTTACAAAACTTTCCTTATTTCTGGATAAACCAGTCTGTCTCTATCTTTAAGCTCAAGTTGTGGCTTTTTTTATTGTCAAGTTCTTCTCTGGGATAGTAACATCTTGACATGCATTATGTCCTTCTATTTCTTTTCATTGCATCAAATAATTACCCTCTTCTTCTTAGACACTCTTTAAGTATGTTACATCTGAGCATCTTTAGAGGCTCTTTAGGCCAGACAATTAAAGGTGGGATGTATGTCTTCATCTCAACTCCTTTGAAACCTTTAAATACTTTGCTGCATAGTTTAGCAGGCTTTTGCCTCAGTGGTGCACAGTCTCTTGTTGAATATTCTCTAAGAGTACCACACCGTGCAGAGGACTCATTCAGAAGGCTCATTCTGGCATTTCCGTCTCAGCCTGACCACATCAATTGCTGCCTTGCTACTGAACATCTCAGGTTAGAAATGATGCCATGGGCTATCATATTGAGCCACTGGATGCAAGGCTCCATCAGTGCAAACATACACACACCAGAATGCTTTCCTCCTGTTGTGTCTTCTTATTGCTCTAATCAGGGATTTTCCCTGGATTATTTTGTCCCCTATACTCTTGTTTCTCCTGATCTATACTCTTGTTTCTCCTGACTTACACACTGACTAAGTCATAAACTGACTTGTTTAGACATAAACTGAGTGTTTAGAACTTCAGTTTTCACCGAATACATTGACCAGATTCTGTTCTTTATGCAGGGGATAGAGTTCTACAGTATTTAACGAGAACACCTCCTTTGTCTTCTTTCAAATCCATATTTGGTTTGTGAGCTGTTGGGGCCTCATAAGTGATATTGTAGTACTAGGTTTCTTATTCATCTCTGTTTTTGAAACTCTTATTCCTGTTTTCATGCATGCACCTAATCTCATCCTTTTAGCATTTCCTTTGTGATAATGGAACACACCTGTCTCTTTGTACCTACTTTTATGTCCAGTTTATATTCTTCCTGTTTTCTCTCATAGAGAAAAAGACCTAGAACACATCAAATTCTTATTTGAGCAGTACTTCCTTGTTTCAGCTCCCCCTATAAAATATATCTTCATTTACTCAAAATTCCTACTACATACTTTTGACTGTTGACTTCTCATCTGTGGACCACTCCTTTATACCTCATTAAGGTTATTTCTAAACATGGCCAACTTAGACTGCTATTGCGTCCTTTTTTTTTTCCTGGTTAGTTGTTGCCTATTTGTTTTTACTTTTGAGCTAGTGTAATTTTTTTCCTTTTAATTAATATATATTAATTATACATAATAATAAACTTCATTAGGACATTTTCACACATGTGCATAATGTATTTGTATCTTTCTCACCTCTCCTTACCCCTCACTTGCTCACCACCCCGCACCACTTCCACTGATGCCTTTCCTATCCCAACTAATCTCTTTCGTACATTCATGGTTTTCTAGTTTTCTTGTCTTTTCTTACTTTTTTAAATGTGATATATTGTGTGTTTTAGGGTGCTTTGCTTTCCTGGGTGAGAGGTTCTTTGTAAGTATCAGCTTCTTAGTAGTGACTACACACTCAAGAAAAGATATTTTCCTCTACCTGTAACTGTTAATTGTCTATACCTAGGGAATGGGGCCTTGTGTGGCCCTGAACACAACATCCTGCCCCACTCTCCTCCTTCACTCCTAGTTGACTTGTACTCCCTCCTTGTAGCATTGTCTGACTTTAGGGGGAGTGAAATTGTTCCTCTGTGTAAGGATAAACATTTAGCAGTCCCTTATGCTCTGCATCTCATCCCTGACATCTCTCTGCACTTATTCTGATGCCCACTAGAAAAGGTACCTTGCTTGAGTAGAGCTAATGACAACACTGATCCATATGTGTGAGCATGTTTATTGAGAAGCATATCATATCTGTTTAACGAAATTAAAAACAGCAGTAGCTTCTCTGCTAAAGCCTCTGACCTCCTAAGCCATGGTTTTTGACTCAGCTTACAATACCAGAGGAGAATTCCTTCCTGTGGAGTGGGCTTCAAATCCAGCCAGAAGAGTTGGTTAGTCCCATTGCTGACTTCGCCAGTATTGCAGCAAAGGACTTTTTTTTTTTGGTATGGACAGTCAGTACCAGAGCACATAGGGCCTACAGCTGAGTAAGACTCTTACTGAAAATCCTCCTTTCTTCGCTGCCCTAAGCAGCCTGCATGTTGTCTTTGGACATTATGAGAGCTAGTTAGCAGGTAGAAAGCGTTCACCTTCTCTCTAGCTAGGATTCTGTATATCCTGAAAACAAAGCATGAGGTATCTTCAATAATAGACTCTTGCCATCTAGCCCTGGGAAGAAACCTTCAGAGATACATAATATTTGCATTATTTGGGGGCCTCATAGGGCTCTAGCCAAAAACTTTTAGGTAACCCAACCCAGGCACTGAGGTTTTCATTAGTAACCTGTGGCTTCTTTTCTGGTAATATTCTTCTTTTGGTCATTTACTGTTCATTTATCTTCTTTTTTAGTTGATCTCTAAAATATTTCATTTGGATTATTTTCTTATTATTGAGTTTTGAGATATCTTTATATATTCTGGATGTAAAATATGACACTTGACTAATATTTTCTCATCTGTGGCTTGTTCTACCATACATCTAAATAGTTCCTTTCAAAAGAAATATGTTGGCTCAATTTTGTTGAAGTCTGTTTTCTTCTTGCTGTTGGTTGACTTTTGTTTTTAAAATAATATATTATGATGGAACTCATGGTTTATATTCTTTCTGAATCAAGATATTTTTTTAAAAAGATGTATGTATGTATTTATTTATTTAATGTATGTGAATACACTGTAACTGTCTTCAGACACACCAGAAGAGGGCATCAGATCCCATGGTTATGAGCCACCATGTGGGTACTGGGAATTGAACTCAGAACCCCTGGAAGAGCAACCAGTGTTCTTAACTACTGAGCCATCTCTCCAGCCCCTGCATCAAAATCTAGAATTTTGGAATTAGAGGTCTTCTTTCTTATTTCTTTAAAGAGTTATACTTATCTCAGTTATCTTACTGTTTCTATGCTAAACTACCCAGACAAAAGTAATTTAAGGAATAAATAGGGTTTTTTTTGTCTCACCATTCAAATATACTTCATTGTATTGGGAAAACTATGAGAGCAGTGGCTGGAAGCAGCCAGTTATATGCCATACACAGTCAGGAAGAAAAGAGCAATGGGCATTTGTGCAAAGCTCACTTTCTCCTCTATCATCCAGAATTGCAGCCTAGGGAATAGTACCGCCCATGGTGGGCAGATCCTCTCACTTCAGTCAACTTAATTAAGATAACTTACACAGGAATGCCGAGTCCCATCATCTCCCTGGTGATTATAGATCTCAAATTGACAATAGACAGTAACATTAATGTCATGAATAATAAATCTTCACCAAAAGCAATATTTAAATATTTGTCCTGTTCCTAGATATTATTTAAAATGCCTCTTAGGTTTTGCATCTGCTTTGAATCAATGTTTACACTCATTGATGACTATGTCAGTGATCATGGAACCATATAGGCAGTTCCAAAGGCTACCCTTGGACATTTGTCAGCATCAATGGACTGCATATTTGTGTATTTCTAGACTCTCCTTTCTTTTCTTTTCATGGGTCTACCTCCCATATTTTTACTGTACTTTGCTAGAGCTTTAGAACCCTGGCAGTCTGGTAGTATAAGTCTTCCCAGTAAACTCTTCTCTCTTGGAGTACTTTAGCTACATTCTTTGTATCTCCCTCCTATATAGAGATTTTACTCCATGGAAGATTTCTGCTACTTTTTGTCTTGTAGTGTAAAGCTTTGGTGATTAATTCTTTTTGCTTTCTTACAAGCAAAGTAGGAAAAAAATGTTTTACTGCTTTAAAGATTTTGTTCTGCTTTCTTCCGACTTCCATTTGTTGTTGCATTGTTCCTCTGTGTATTTTTTTTCCTCCAGCTCCTTAAAAATTTGCTCAACAATTATTTTCCTGAACAATTTAGTTATTAAGCTTCTTTAGTTTTCATCATGGAAACATTCTGAAGCTTTACTGAGAGAGAAAAGGTTTGATTTTTTTCCCCCCTCCTCAGGATTTAAGTTTTGCTGGGGAGAATGAAGCTGTGTTTACTAGGATTAATTTTCTGTTTCTTGACCACAATCCTCTTTAATAGTCCTTATGTTCTGGCTGCCAAAATAAAACCAGCATACAGCATCAGTATGAGGTTTGGGCACCACCTCTTGTATTCCTATAGAATAATACACACATGTGCACGTGTGCGCACACACACCACACACAGTCTGTTTCAAATAGTTTCTGCAGCCACAGATCCTGAGTATCAGTGGTTCCCACATGAGAGTCCCTCTTCCACATTCTAACTCTACTGGTCTGTAACACATGCCAATAGATCTAGGGATACTGATGTTGACTGGAGACAAAGGCTTTTTTACTTTCATCTGGAGGAAGAAGAGGCCATAGAAACTGCTAACAGGGAGGAGGAGGAGGAGGCTGAGTATTCCCTCCCTGCCCACCTCTCCTCTCTGGGTGTTCCTGACAACTCTGTCCACCATAGGAACCTTCCTCCAGGGTCAGCCCACTTTCAGCTAAGAATACCTGGGCTCCCTGTGCCACAACTTAGGTCATGTCTCCTGACAGCAGCCTGAAGCAGTTTTTCTGGCAATAATCTAAGGCAGATTTAAGACTTGCCTTGTTCATGTCATATCTCCTAGGAACTAAGCCTCCATGTTGCCTGATGTATGGCATTGTGATAATGTTTATAAACATATTTTTCTCCACATTTAAATTTTTTTGATAGCTAATAACACCCTAATCATGCCACCCTCCTCGAGCCCAACAATCAAATGTCTACAGACCTTTTGCCATGTGTTATAAGCAACAGAGTTATAGTGAGAAAAAAAGTGACTCCTGCTTGTGGCCCCCACTGAGTCACAGAGACTTGACTACTATTTTTGTGAAAATGTCACCCTTATTAACTTGAATTCTGGTGTCTTTTCTCATAATGTGTTGAATGCAGAGTTTGTGCTGAGGTGCAGAGAACGTTTACAAACCATTAGCCTGGAGAATTAAGACTGCAGCTAAACGATGCAGAATTCATGGTTAAAATTGCTAGCAATCAGTTTGCCTGGCTAGGCCATTCAACCTTCTCCGACAGCAGATTTTTCTGTCTGGCATCACTTTATGGTGCAGGCCATGCTGATCAGGCAAGATGGAACTGGATGTACTTGTTCTGAATTGAAGACAGACTGTTGTCATGATTAACAATGCTTTTCCAGTTGGCAAGCTGCTAGTTGTATTTTTAATCCATTTTTAATAAATAAATAATTAGAATTTTAAAGGAAGCTTCAGAGGGAAGATGGGCACCTTTGCAGCTCATCAGAAAGAGAAAATCCCAACTTCCATCACTCTGCAGTTGGCCTCTTGGACCTCCCAGGGCCAATGTGGTTCCTCTTTCTTTTCCTGGTCATCCCTTAGGGTAACTTATGTAGTCACCAATCAAAGTAAATAACATACAGTTAAAATGACTCATTATCTAGCTATGTAATACCTCATCTCACTTCTCTTTTTATTTCTTTGCTGACCTGTAGTTGGTAAAGGTAAGTTTTTTCTTTCATTCTTTTTTCTTTTCTTTCTTTCTGCACAAACATATTACAATTTTTGTGTTGATAAGAACCTGGAAGATTATCATCTTTATTTAGAACATCACACTCCATTGTTCTAACCAGATTCAGAAATTTTTCATTAGCACTGACATTTATTTTTTAAGCTTATTTACCATAACAGAAGAGTAGAAACAATATAGTATTTATTTTTCATGAAGACATAAAGATAATGTAAAAACATGCAAAAATGACCACAGTTTATGAAGTGAAAACATTCTAGATTGTTACTATTATTATTTTTATTATTATTATTATTATTATCATTATTATTATTATTATTGTATTATTTCCACTATATTAGGAGCCCATTTGTAATATGAGAGGTAGACCTACTTGAAACAGTCATACTTGCTGAGGTAAATTGAGGGACCAGTTATTTTCCTTCCTTTAACTGTCTCAATTTTATTTAACCTGTAAACCTTTTGAACTAAGCATAACAAATTTTTTAGTGATGGTCAAATTTAGGCTAAATTTTTTGGCCTTTGTCAATTGAGCAGATTTTTAAAACTGCCTTTGTTTGCTATCTTAGCCCAAAACCACCTTGACTTCCACTTTCTCTTGATTACATATGCAACATGATATATTTTTATTTTAGAGCCATATAATGAAGTAGTTAACTTTCAATAATAAATGTCAACTGTGAACCAAGGCACCAGAGCAATGGCTTAGTGGTTAAGGACACTCATTCTTCTATTAGAAGATCTGAATTTGGTTTCTATCACCCATGTCAGAAAGCTCACAACTGTCTATAACCACAGTTCCAGGGGGTCTGCTCCTCTCTTCTCAACTCTTGGGAACACAAACCCACTTAGGCACACATTACATAATTACAAATAAAATAAATCTTCTTTTTTATTTTGTAAACACAAGCCAGAAAACCTGCATCTATTTAGTTTTTGCCTAATACTTTTTTAATTTCCTAAGTAAGAGTATAGCTCACATTTAATTTTATGAAGTTATTTCTTCATTCTTAATATGTTACTGCATTAATAACACCTTGCTTCCCTCAGTTTCATGTTGCATTTACATTGAGTGTACTGTTTCTGGTAAATGTTCAAATTGCTTAGAATTCTCAGTCTCCTTTTGTTAATCAAAACTTTATTCTGTGAAAATAGTTTTTATATCATTTACTACCAAATATAAGGCATATAAATCCACATGTCAGCTTTAACTAACATAACAAAAAGAAGCTAATTATTTGATCAATAATTGAGATATGAATAAACTCCTAAATGATATTTGTCTTTACTGTTACTATAGTCTTAAGCAAAAACAAACAAACAAACAAACAAACAAAAAGCCTACATATATACGATAAAAGCATACTAACCAGACATAAGACTTAAAATCTTATATTCTACCTGTTGAAGGTTACATGTATGATACAGGACCATGAAAGTGCCAACTTCGCAGGCCACTTCCTGTAACTTCCTGTAAACTTCTAAGCTGTATGAGGGTATGAACTGAATGAAATTTATAGACAGGTTTATGTAAAGTAAATGGAGCTCTAGGCAAACCCCTTAAGAATATGGTAGTTTCAAGTATAGGAAAATGAATTATATTTCAAAAGTTCCATGTGATCTTAGGTGGCTCTGTGTGTTACAGAGGAGACATGCTCTCAGCTGGTGATCCCTCGCCTTGTATTAATTTGCTACTGAGTCCTAGCTCTAGACACTTTTGTAACCTCCACGTGTTGTTAAAGTTTTTCAGTTCAGTTGCCCCTTTGCCTTGTATGTCCTCAATACCAAAAGAAGTAGTCACTCCTATCCAGTGCAAACAGAAGGTAGTTTTCCCATTGCACACTCAGCCCTCTGACTTTGACTTCATTCTGGAGATTGTGGGTCTTTTGGCATACAAATCTAGTTACGGTCAATACCCACCCATGATATATACTCCCTCACAGCAGAGTTCAGCCAGGTCTTCCATGGGCTCCGATGTTTGCTGTGTTAATTACTTTCAAGTCAGTGTTAACCTTATCAGTTGAAACTGGTGACCTCCTATTCTTTTCCCTTCAGTTCACACAGCAATTACCCTATTGAAACATTCAAATTTTCACATTCCACTTAGATAAAACTTTTATATCTTCTTAAATTTCAAGCAAACAGCAACATTGCTCACTTTGGATTTTATGCCATCCACTGTTTGCACTTCTGGTGACAATACCACTGAGGGATGTTAGAGCCTAGATATCCAACTGTTACCATAGAAACTCCATCAGCACCCTCAATTACCGAGTCCCACATCTGTAGTTAGTCTATAGGTTATTCATCACAATTTATAACATTGCAATGTATCTCTTAAGATAATTTCCTACTGACTTGTTTTGATAATTTTCTTCCAGTGTTTCATAAGACAAACTAAACTGAAGTTTGCTGGTGTCCTATCAGAGAACCTTTGAATATTACTACAGATATACTTTTATTTTTAAAATATCTAGACGATGTTACCTGACACTAAACGTTAATTTAAGGTAACCTGATAAAACCTGGTTTTAACAACAAGTTTTAAGTGATTGGCAACACATTTTCCAACTGATTTATATGCCTCACCTACGTCTTTTAAGAGTGAAATGTAAATGAGTTATGCCTAGGGAAAACTACGTGAAAATATGTTATTGTAAAAATGGTGCATTAAACAGTATTATAGTTTATTTCTGGTTTTAGTTTATGAGACAAAAATTTGAATGGCGAAATGTAGAGAGAGACAGACAAAAGACATACTGTAACAGGTTTTCAGGGTGTAGTTTTCGTGAAAGACGAGACATCAAAGACCTAAGGGATATCAAGTTGTTGGGGTTTCAGTTTGTAGCTTGGTTTGTTTGTTGTTATTGTTATTATTATTGTGGGGCATTTTGTTGGATACCTAGCATGTACCATAGCAAACTGAGGACTTTAGAGAACAGTTTGAGGCAGGCAGTTCTTTCCTTTCGTTATGTGGGTCTTCGGTATTGAACTCAGGTGAACAAACCTGTTAGCAAGTGCCATTACTCACTGAGCTGTCTAGCGAGGCCTTGTTTGGGGTTTTACCTTAAAACTTTAATTCGTTTGTTTGACTGTATTTTCTAAGTTAGAGGGAAATATTCATTTGTAACTTAATATTTGTGAATATAATATTATCACTAATCGAGTTGTTGAAAAATAATTTTCCAATCATGTGTGTTTTGTCATAGTAAAAATTATTTGAGGCTGTACCCCATAAACATTGTTTTATCAGTTCAAAAAATTAACTATAGAATCATTTTCAGAAGCATATATTTTATGACTATTTTTCTGTTGTTTTTAAAAATGATTCTTTAAACCTTTATCATAAAATAAGAATTATGATGGTTTTTCCTCTGAAATTCATCACATATCCTGGTCTCCACAGATGAACCATTAGTGGCCGTTATTTTTAACTGCTTCATATGACCTTTACTGAAAGAAATAATGAATAAAAATCAGCAGTTATTTTATAAAAATAATCATCTCACAGAGGTGACACTGAGAAAATTCTTACTTGGAGAAATGAAGATTCTAAAATAGATCAATTCCTTCAACTGTAAAATGCTTTGTGCTTTGCCTTCCTAGGTGTTCTGCCTCCTACTCATTTAACCATATTTCACATCACTATATATTCAACTTTTAAAGACTCTAAGACAAAATATAAGATAAGCTGAACTGTCTTCTCAATCAAAAAAAATTTAGGGTTCATCCTTTTAATACTATGTATCATATGATATATTTCATCCTTTGGGTATTCATTAAAAATAAAAGAACACAAATGGTATTTTATCCAGAGATGATTATGGAATACCGTACATCATCAGTGCCTCACCTTCCATTCTTTACTGCTACATTCAGGTTTTTGATGTTCTGTAGATTTGCAGTATACATTAGTTTTTCTTTTTTTTTTTTAAATGTGATTCTCAAGACCCTTCAGCTTGAATTATACAGTTCTTCCATCTACAAATATGGCTGAAAGTTGAACTTGACATGGATCAATAGGATCTGAGCTAAATATCTAAATGTGACTGATTATGTTAGCATCATGTCCACAGATCAATATTGAGTTTTATTATGAGCCTGACTCTATAATTGGGTTTAATCAATAAACTTTTGTCTCTTTTCCTTTGCAGTTTTAGGATTGTACCACATGGGTTTTCAGAAACTACACTTAGCTTGCATTTAGCACTCTTCTCTTGTGATGACCAGAAAGAGATTTATGTATGAATGTTAGGGAACAATGGACATCATGTTTATAACTGTGGAAAAGTCCTCCTCAGTCCTGATAACTGGCTATGTGGTCAGAGCTAATGCAGTGACACCCCAGCACTCCTTTTGGGAAGTGTGGGGGGCTTTTTCTGTCTATATTTAGTAAATCACATTGAAGACTTTGACAAAACATACCATTAATGAAAGCAATCATAAAAGCTTGCCTTTTGATAAAGCCGCAGGGTCTACCAACGTTGAAAGATGCAATCTGTAAAGAGCAGTAAATCTGAACCTTTGATTGAAGTGCCATTTGGGATGGGGTGCATTGTCTGCATATCTGCACAGCCACGATGCTCCCTTTTTCATGTCTCTTAAACTTGAAGCTTGAGAGCGTTCAATGCCATTTCTGCATTAAAGTTGGTCCCATTAAAAGCTCTAAACAAAAAGCTAGACTGGAAGTGATCCAGCTGAAGCTTGCGTGCTTAACTCTGTCCTAGTTTGCCATTTGGAAAGCAGGCTCCTGGCCATCATTGCTGTTTCCTTTATGAACAGACCTGGATTGTTTTGGAGTTACTTCTTTTTGCAAGAATAATCTTAAAATGCCTCAATTTTTCTCTTTTTTCCGCTTCTCTTTTTGTATAGGGTTTTGCAATGCCATGAGGGCTGGCTTGGACTCTCTGTGTAGCTCAGACTGGCCTCATCACAGAGATCCACCATCCTCTGCTTCCCAAACACTGTGACTAAAGGTGTGCTCCACATTCAGCTCAAATTCTTTTAAAATTGGGAAATAAGATTGTTCTTCTAGTGGGTCTGAGGAACAGCTTGGAATAAAAATTAGATTTTTGAGCCTATGCGATGTCTCAAAAGATAAAAGGGTTTGCATCCAAGCTTGATAACCTGAGTTTGACCCTTGAAACCAAGATAGTGGAAGCAAAAGAACCAGTTAGTTTCTGAAAGTTGTTCTCTGGCCCTTTATGCGCTCCTAGGATGCATACTCACACACATGATAAATACGTGCAGCTAAAAGGTTTTCTTTAAATATATTCATTCTAAATGGCTTGTGGGTTTCTCTCTTCCTGTCATTTTGTGACTTTAGACATTGCAATCCATGTTAATATATGTTCTTTGCATCATAAACAATGTATTAAGGGTAGTCTTCTATTACCATGAGGCCTGAATTTTGTGTTCCTTGTAAACTATATTATTGGTTATTAAATCAGAAACATAAATGTGCTATGAGTGACCTTTTGAATTTACAGATGCAGACCGTTTTCAGAAACACGAGATGGATGAGTTTATTTCTGCGAGTCCTTGCAAGCTTGACCATGCCTTCCTCTTCAGAATTCTCCAGAGACAGACTTTGGATCACAGACTGAATGATTCATATTCCTGTTTGGTGGGTACAAATCTGTCTCTCTGGTCACCTATAGGTTAGAATAAAAGACTTTAGAAAGTGAGAAATAGTTGCTGTAAAACATCACTTTATTCCTGACTCATTTAATCATGGTAGTTGGGGTTAGGGTTGAAGAATTCCAATCGATTGCTTCTCAATTTGAAAATTATACACTCGAAGACCACTGCTGTGCCACTCAATAGACAGGAGAATAGACTGGAATAGATGCTGAACTGCTTTAGCAGTGCCCCAAGAGAATGCTGAGTGAAAAGAGAATGCCTTAAATAAAGATGTAAAACCTCTGCCATAGGATTCACCAATACCTGCATAGGCATTTTAAAATTTATATTCTATTCATCAGGCATTGCTACATTGCACCTGTCTCTGTGATGCCTAAGATAACATGAGCTCTACGGGGAAGAAACAGAAAAACCTAACAATATGATGGGGTATGCTAAACAGAATGAGAGACAGAGGTGTAGAGGGACAAAAGGGTAGAAACAGAGATAATTTAGGTAGATAACTGCTACCTGTTATGTGTTGAATGTAGTGTGAGATTTTGATGTAATAATTTATATTTTTCTTGATACCACAGAGTCTGAGGATTAAAGTTATATAGGCTAATAACTATTTATTGTTGAAATAAATGACATGTCCTATCACTGGTTGACTCTCATGGATACTAAGGATAATAACCTCATAGTGTAAGTTATAGTCTTTTTGATGTCAGTTCTCAGATACTGTATTCTCAAGTCTTTGATGATATCTGGTGGACACAAAGAAATGTATGAACTGTTGAGCTTACATTGACAATTTATCAATTTGTTTATGAGTCTGAGAATAGAGCTGGTGTTGATGGCAAGCACCTTTAATCCCAGCACTTGGGAAGCAGAGGTAAGCAGATTTGGCAGGTCCCTTAGTTCAGGCCCATCCTGGTCTATACAGAGAGTTCAAGGGTAGCCAGAGCTAAATAGCAAGACTGAGTCTTAAAAAATAAAGGAGGGAGGGACAGAGGCAAGGAGGTAGAAAAGGCAAGGAAGAGAAGTCTGAGAAAAATGCTATCATGTGTCTCATATACACTAAGAGAAGAGTACGATGTGATTAGCAACAGTGCTCGGAGAAAGAGTGAGGCTGCTTGTCAACCGAACTCACTAAATGTCTTTCTCTGTTGTGCTCACATTTCTGATTTAAGGTGAACCATAATGTGTGCCATGTGGGATTTTCTAAATAGTCACTACCCGGTGTCTGTAATATTGCTGCCCCATTGAGTGCCTTCCTGTCTCAACACTAGGGTTGGATGACATCCCTTCCCTTTCCTTTATGAATCTGTTCTCCTGGAAATCTGTCCCCTTCTTCCTTAGTAGCTATTCTGCTTATTTTAAAACGCTCTTCTTCACGTTATAATTTTAATCTAATCCACTAATCTAGATTAGTTTGGCATATTTATGACAATGCTGTAGCTAACCTTACCCTCCCTCCAGCATTAACCAAAACTAGCTGTTTCCATTCTGTCCCAGTCTCTCAGAAAAGATCTTATTTAAGAAGGACAAGAAACCACTCATGGAAAACTCTCTCTTATGATCACGGAAGAGCAGAGTGACAAAGATATTCCAGATATAAGCACACAAATGCATGCCACAGGTAGATTTACTGAAATTTGCTTTTAGTTTAGGTTATAATGTTCTTCCAGTGGATGGTCAGTTTTGGTGCAGGCATCTGCTTTGTTAACCAACTCATAAAGAGATCAGAGTTTAGGGAGTATCACTCTTTGTGACTGACAAATGTAAATAAAACTTGTGAATAAAATTTGACTAGTTTTGAATGGCAGTAGAGAGGGGCAAGGTGCCCACACATAGTCACAGGGTTTACGGGTGCCTCAGGTCACTTCCCAAACTGATACATTCCATCTAAAAATAACATTTACAGCTGCCACTAACAAAGCACAAGCCACAGACACTCTAAGGCTGCTGCTTACAACGCCTGTATGTGCATAATAGAAAAGCAAGTCTTTAGAAGGGAACATATGTCTTTTTCTTTTCTCCTGCAGGGATGGTTTAGCCCAGGCCAAGTCTTTGTGTTAGATGAGTACTGTGCCCGCTACGGAGTGAGAGGCTGTCACAGGCATCTCTGCTACCTTACAGAACTGATGGAACATTCAGAAAACGGTGCTGTCATTGACCCCACCCTGCTCCATTACAGCTTTGCATTCTGTGCCTCTCACGTGCATGGCAACAGGTATTTTGACTTGCAAATACACAGTGAAATGTATAGGGTTGCCTGGAAGGCGGGGGACGTGCTTTGCCATTATCACCTAGTAACGGATTGTAAATAGCAGGTACTTCTTCATAGGGGAAAAAGAATCACACAAAGGAAAAATGTACATCAATACGCTGTTGATTTAGGTGAGCTGCACTCTATGTTTCTTTTTGCTGGCAAAAGCACTTGAGAAAGAGAGAGACAGAGGACATATCCATGAGAGTGCAAGTTGCCTTTTCAGTTCTTCAGTGCCACCTGGTTCTGCATAGCTTAAGTGTCCAGATGATTCCTATTGTCGTGCAGATGTATCCCTGCAGGAGGGTTTGCTGTCAGGATGATGCAAGGTTAAAAATCTTTGCTTAGTCTTTATGGAGTAAACTTTCACTGTTAAAGCAAGATCAGATACCATACTCAATGCAGAGACTCCTCCCGGCCCCTTCTCTAACTTCGATTTTTGGAGCAAATACCCTGCATCAAAATTCTGAGCCATTGAATATACCTTTTGTTTCACTGAGACAGAAAAAAGAAATTACCTAATGTAATCCTCAGTATCCCTGTGCCTCTGGGCTTAAAATTTTGTCCATGGCACTATTGTTCTAAACTTGTGTCCAGAGCAGCTTGTTAAGGCTCCTCCTGTAACGGAGGTACAATACAGTCCAACCATTTTGACCTATTTAATTATAGTTCTGTGTCTTGTCTCTGCAGTTTTCTTTCTTTTTTCTTTTTCTTTCTTTTTTTCTTCCCACAGGTTATTGACAGCATGGCGTAGGAACTCAGAGTTCAAAACATCCTTGTTCAAATAGATACTTAGTAGCTAAATGTCTGGGGTTGAAATTTCATCATGTTTTCCAGAGTAACCATCTATAAGAAAAGCAGACTCATAAATTGTTGTTGGGAACGAAGCGTACTATAAATTGTAAAACACTTAAACACTGTTATATTAATATTTAAAAGAATGTTGATGTATATTGTCTGAAGTATTGCTATCCTGACAACTGTGAGGTCCTATGTTACTAACAGTTGACATCTGGAATGTTCTGCCAACACCTTCAACCTACATGCAAAATTACATCTAGGATTCCATCAATCCTCTCTCACCATTGCCCTTATGTGTGCCCTCCCCTCTGCCTGCACCTGCCTTTGTTCTCCAGTCATTTATGCTTTGAGGCCCTCACTTTTTCATTCACCCATACTTTCATGTGCTAATTACTTTATACCTTACTTCAGCCATCCCTTTGCCAATACTTTTTGGTCCTCCAGATTCCTAAGTGTGGCGCAACATCTTTCTTACCTCAGTTTTCAAGACTGGGTTTCATCTTTTGAAGATATTTATTTATTTATTTATTTATTTATTGTTATCTCGTATTCTTTTCCATTTCCAAAGCTGCTAGTGTGACCTCTGGATAATTCCCACCCAACTATTCTGCAAAGCTACAGGCCCCCACAGATATTTAGCATCTGGAATGTTCTATTAACATTGTCAACCTTCCATATCTAAAATTAAACTTAAGCTTTCATCCAGCTTTTAGGCAAACTCTTGTAGTTCCTGTCCATGGCTGCAAATCCTCCTAATATAACTGTTTAATAAACACCCAGTGAACAAAGGAATTCATTGTTTGTGGCCATATCTCTTCCATTAATGGCCACATGGCATCAAATTTGATATTTTTATTTTCTCCCTTAGACCTAGTTGCTGTCACTGTCAATATTTTATGTGCATATTACACAAATTTCTCCATTTTTAATTCCAGTTATCTCTCCTAATCCTGACCCTTTTGATTTTATGCTCTTTCTTGGCCTTCACAGATACATTGGTATTTGTATAGATCATCATGGGTAGATCCTATTAGTGACCTATCAAACACCTTCAAAATTAAACATTAACTTTTTACCATGTACTGCTCCAAAGCTCTTAAGTAATTCCCATTCTATTAGTAAGTTAAAATAAATTTTGATCCATGTTGTCAATCCTGTTCCATCATTGTCTTACAAAGTTACATAGAGACCTACCCATAAAGCCTGTGGGATATTTCCCTTTCTCCTGGTCTTTCCCAGTCAGGCCTCCTAAAACTCTTGTAAAATGCCTTATATAGCTCATTCAGACTCTAAAAGTCTTTCATTTGTTGTTTTCCTGAGCTGTTTCTCATGAGTGTGCCTGTGTTAGACATGCATCCTGCCTCTATCCTACTAGGTCATATTTTGAAATTTAAAATGTTATCGTCACTAACCTATTCTCTTCATTCATTAATGCAGTGCTTTGTATATTGTGGATACAATGAAACTTTGCTAAAATCTCTACTGTTGGCCTCTGTCAGTCTACAATAAAATAAAATTGCTCTTAGTTTTTGGAGGGGTCTTCTCACGTTCTCACTTGTTTATGGGCCCATGCTTGCTTGAATAATAGGAAAATGTTACCAATTGTAGTTTATTTGTATTGTTGTTGTTGTTGTTGTTTTATTTATTTTTTTATGTTTCCCCAAACTGAACCCTCTGTTAAGTGCATGTGAAGATGGAGAGCTGATTTGGGGGACTTTGATGGCTGTTCCTTGACAGCCCAATGTCAAGAGCTCTTTTGCTGAAGCCACTTACTATCTCATAGCTGTCGCAATGCCTCCTGGGCTCTGGGCCTTGAGATTCATCCCAGAGTTGGGCAGCACTCACAGATGTGTAGAGAGATCTCCTGGAAGCAAACCCAAAGACAATTATATAATCAGATTACTTTACTTATGGATGCTGAAAAGTGGAATTAAATTGCAAACACCGAGTGAGATATTCAACTAATGAGGCTCCCAAATTTGTGTGTTTGATAGTATTTTAATGTAAAGCTCCTGAAGTACCTAGGAGTGTTTGCACTGCCTAAGAGGGAACCTGATTTGAATATGAGGTTGCTATAGTTACCTTTATTCTACAAAACTATTGTTTCTTCATAATGTTAATGTAATTTTTATGAAGCCAAGTTAGCATTTATTAAGAAACGAATTTAGTGTATATTTAAGCAGGGCATTAGGAAAGGAGAGAAAGAGAGATATAGGAGAACAGTAGCCCACACTCTAGAGTGGGTGTGGGCTTCTTGGGTCATGTAACTTGCAATAAAATGTGTTTATATATCCCTGCACATTTAATTCAATTTTCCCATTAAGTCCACTTTATAAAAAGTTAAAATATACACAGTGAGTCGGTCTCTGATTCAAAATCTCGGTGAATGCAACTTAAAGGAGAAAAAGGAAGTGAAAGTTCAAACTTCAGCTCAAGCTAGATGTTATCAGAAAGAAGCTGAGAGTTACTGCATGTCTGTGATGTTTGCAGCCCAATAACTACCATGTGGAGATGCCCTACTCCTGTGATCAAAGAAGAATATGGGCCACACATGTCTACTGGAATCCTGGCTCTGAAATTTTTAATCTTCTTTGGATTGGAAGACAACTGAACCTTCTTGGAATTCAGAGTTCTTAGATGTGAAAAACAGAGGGGTCAGGGAGAAGCCATGTCAGCATCAACTGCTATTATTCTCGTCCACTTTCCCGACCACCCAGCAGAGAAAGGTGTGAGCTGTAAGGAAGGAGAAATGCAAACATTCCTGTAGTCCAGCCATTCTACCTCCTGCTAAGCAGAAATACTGCAGCATGTGTGTGATTGATTATATTGCTAATTTCTTGGCTAATAGGATATTCTAGTGCAGTCACTTCTTTCTTGAGACTATACTACCATGGTGCACATCTGCCACACCTGATGTTTGTCTGTATAGAGTTCTGTTAAGAATTGTGTCAGTGTCGAGTCCCAACTTTCCTGCTGTCTATCGTCGGCATTTTTCTGATCACTCTTGCATCTGTCAAGACACAGAGAGAATCATTTTGTTCATTACCTGAAAACTGCCTCTGAGAAACAAATTCAAAAGGAAGATGGCTCGCCTTTTGTTATTAGCAGAAGTGAAGGACAGCAGCAGTGTCTGGAGTGAGTTTTGTTTTGTTTTGTTTTGTTTTTCCTTCAGGGAGCACATTCCCATCATGCAGTGCTTGCTGGGTGTGTGCATTCTGTGAGCCACATCTTCACTGAATAGCTCTCTGAAATAAAAGAATAGACACAAACAGAAAGGGCCTGGCTGGTACCAAGACAGAGGAAGACAGAAGGAAGAAAAGAAGAAAGAAAAAAAGTGAGTCAAGGACAGAAACGAGCCCACTCCTGCAGGAAGAGAACCACACACACCCGTGAATAACGCAGCCTCTCACAATGACAGTCCCAGAGAGGGCCGACGGGAAGGTGAACACAGATGCGAGAGACAATGCATCCTAAGGGCAAAGTTCGAGGCTGATATGTGTGTTTATACGCCTCAATTTTGTATCTCAAGCCAAGGGTGGCGAAACGAAAACCACAGCATAAAATGGCTTTTATGTCCCAATTTAATGTAAGACCTACAATATAATCACCCATAATTCTACCTTTAGTATAGCCACCTGGGATCTGCTACGAGATTTTCAAAGGAGAGCCCTGATGTGCTGGCTTTCAACAGGCGGTAAAAGTGTACAGTGCGACTGTAGTACATATAAAAGCCATCCTTTTTCCTATGGGCATTTGTCAGATCATCAGATTTTGATGCTTCTTTCTTCATAGATCCTAACATTCACCTTGATTGCCATTTCAGACATTATATCTCTGCCTCTCCACACTAATTCCAGAGATAAGAATACCCATTTTAGTAAAATTATAGACAGTGAATCAAAGAGGATCGTAAGATTTCCACTACTACCTCTTAAACTTGGCATAGGTATATGGCATAAAGAAATGATCTGTGAGACTGTAATCCTAGCACATAAGAGGAAGAAGCAAGAGGATCAGGAATTCAAGATCATCCTATATTATATGGCTAGCTCCAGGCCAGCATACATGAAACCTTTATCAAAAAAAAAAAATCAGATATAAACATCACCTGAATCTTAAGTGCAGAGGCTTGCTTCCAAGGAGGTGGAAGCAAGAGCAAATGCCATAAGCAGCATTTCCCTCAAAATACAGCTCATCTGACAGATTCCAACCTGTGTATTAGATGCATAAAGCTAAAAGGTATTATGAATGAATGCCTTTCACATATGAATCATGTGATGTCTTTACATTTTCTGAGAAAATATAGCACATCCCTAAATCTGCTTCTGATCCCAAATTTTCAGCATTATCTTTACCTGTCCAACCTAGTTCAACATGATGCAGGATAAAGGCAATACAAAGATAAAAAGCTCGGGTGAAAGGGAAGACATGAGATGTCCTAATAGCACTTAGATGGGAATCAAAGCATCTGTAGTCTTGACTCTGGCTCTTCTACCAGCCGTTTGGCTTTGAACAACCTGTACTAATCTTTCTAAGCCACACCTCTTACTTGTTTACACATCTAAGAAAAGCAATGATACCTACTTGCTTTGGTTCCAAAATAGATCAATTAAAATTATGTCAACAATTTGTTTATCATCAGATATTATGGAGGTATCGGGTCACAATTCTTTTATGTACACTGTGTAAGTCTACTACCCCTTACACAAAATGGCCGGGACGAGAAGTGTTTTAGATTTCAGATGCTTTTGAGTTTTAAAATGTTTGTATGAATGTTACTTGTTGGGAACATCCAACTGTGGCTGAGCTATGATGATGGATAAGTTTTGTCCTTCAGATTTTTCACCAGGCAGGCTGAGTTAGGTCCATGAGCTTCTAGGGGTCTTGTTATAGAAGTACTAAGTGCTCAGATGAATGTTGACCACCATTATTGTCACAACATTCTATATATTTAAAAAAAATGCTTCAGACAGAAGTTACTTACTGAATCTAGCAGTTCCTTTCCACCATGTTGTTTGGGACCCTTGTAGACCTAGTGGAAGATTAACAAAGGCATAACACTAGAGGAAAGAAGCCTACCATGAAAGTAGGTAGGGAGACAGACTGCATCTTGGGGAACCATTACTGAGGTCAGAAATGGTTCAGAGGAAACCATCAGTTTCCTGTTTTCTGTTCACATTGGGCAACTTTGGGATTCTTCTGAAGCACTGGATGAAAGAGCCAGCAAGACAGGGGTGTTTTAGTGTGCATTAGATAGATACATCAAGTACACCATAGACAAAAACAAGGTCGCCATTGCTCACCCAGGACAAGAGCATTCATTTTAGCTTATCTTTCATGCTTATCTGTCACTTCTTTCTCCAACAATGAAGCATCTCACTCGATGTCTATTCACTAAGGAATACAATCCCAGCTCTCTGATCCTAGGGAATAGCTCTCCAGTATTCAATGGGACAGCAGCTTATCTTCCTTCCTCTTCAATGAGATGACATCAATCATTTATCACAATATACATTCCATCTAGAAATCCTTAATCTAATGCAGTATTGGATGGCTGGCTAATTTTCATTTTCACATTTGCATGGGTTCAAGGTTGCTCTTTGCCCTCCATAGTTACTGCAGTTGTTGGTTTTGACAGATTTAATCATCTCCCTTCCACCCCAAAGGTTTACTTCCTTGTCCTTTCCTTGTCATGGATTTTTTTCTTTCCCTTAATTGTTCATTCCTTTATTTTGAGGTATTTTTTCCTACCTTGCTAATTCATAGTAGATACATTGAACGAAGAGTCTGAGACCCTATATTCTCTTAAGTGTTGCTTTTATGGCATATGTGAAATTTTCTATGTAGGAAATATTTAAGATTCCCTTCAAGAAATGTTGATCATTCATCATATTCTTGGAATTGAGCTCAGACCTCATTTTATTATGTGATCCTGTGAGGTTCCAATACCTTAAAAGTTGTGGAGATTTTATTTATGGCTAAGTATGTGTCAAATATCGAAATTCTAAAGATGCTTCAAAAATTGTAAATGTTTCCTGTTGCTTTTTTTTTACTTCAAAGAAGTTAGTGCAAGCAGAATCTATGTGGTTCATGTCTTCTAACCCTTTTCAAATTGTGTCTGTAAGATATATGGGGTTATAACCATGGTACATGGAGACCTGCCATTGCTAGTATGCCTTCTTCTACATCTGTCTGTCTTGCTTTTTGTTTTGATGCTGTTTTACTATGTACAGTCAATCTTGAAATTCTCCCATCTTCCTGTGAACATTACTGGAGATCTTTATCATAACTAGTGTTGATTTTGTGTTAAAGCTATTTACACAATTATTTTCACTTTCTTTTTCTATCTCTCTCATATGAGTTTGTACTTTTGGCTTTTCATGCAAGATGAGATAACTTTTCCTTAGCTCTTCACTGCCTTCCTTGCATGTGAGATTATACCATATGGTTTCCAGCTGTATAATTTGTTTTCTTACCATACAAATTGTTAGGTATTATTTTTAATATTTTATAATAAATATTTGCTTATATTGATTGATAAAATTAGAAACAATTTTACTATGCCCTAAGGTGTAATTCTTTGGAATTTCCTGTAAGAGAGCCCATAGTTAATGAATATTTCTACCTGGAAATTCCTTTCTTTCACCCTGCCCATTAAAGGAAGCTTTGCTATGTATCGAGTGATATGCTGCCGATCATTTTCTCTCAGAATTGAAGACATTGCAAATTTTCCTGACTATCTTTATTGCTTTGGAATGTAATTAACATTCTGTTCTCTGCTTGAGCTTTTACGAGCGAGTGTGAGAGGATAGGTAGGTTCGTTATAATATACCTATGTATGATATCTCTTTTCATTCCTTCTCAATAGTTGCTGTGTGGATCTGTCATCCATCTGTGCTAATTTGAAGTAACTGTGGATTTCTTTTGATTTACTGTGATTGAGACAGGAAGAAGAATCATGCTCTAGATAGAGTACTGTTGTACTTTTAAGCACTTTCTCTTTTCTATTCTTCTCCGATACTCTAATTTACCTATTTCCCACCTAGAAGGCCTTTTATCTTCTACTAATAGATATCTAATGTCAGACAGCATGATGGATTGACACCTTGGTGGTATGTCAGGCACCAAAGAAGAAAATCTGGCATTTCAGTGGACGATTATCTATCTCAGTTACAATAGTTGAGTCAGGAAGACCTAGGGTAAACGTGGGTGCTCACTATGGGTTGGGTCCTGTGCTGAACAAAAAGGTGAAAGTGAGCTGAGTGCAAGTGTTCCCTGGTTTTTGACTGTGGGTGACCAGCCACTTCCTGCCTTTGCCTTCGTGACTTCCCTTCTACAATGGACTGTATCCTTTGGAACTGTAAACCAAAAATAAACACTTCTTCCTTCAGGATATTTTGTCAGATAATTTTGTTCAGCCATGAGTCAAGTAACATATCTATCTACCATGAGTCAAGTAACGTATTTCAATCCTCTTTTTATCGCCAACATGTTCTGTTTAATATTTTTAGTTTGGCTTATAACTAATGAGTTGACAAACTTGGTTCAGGAGGAAAGAAGGGAGGAAAAGGGATATATTTTTAATTATCTGAAGGAAACTCTAGCACTGTTGTGTGGAAGCATCTACAGGTGGTGTGTAAGTGAATGACTGTGATGTGATGTTACCACTCTAGTTGGCAGTGTAAACCTGGGGCCTAAAACTGAGATGGACTAAAGCCTCATTGAATAACGAACTTTATTCAAAGCATCAGACAGTTTATATTCTGAGGGTATTCTAGGGGTTATTCAAGGCCAAATTAATGAAGTTCACATGAGTTTAGGCTGTATACACTCAAGAGGGCAACCCACACTTGGAAACATTTTTGAATAACAAAAGTAAAATGATGGATAATCTAGAGCAAACCCCACTCCTGTTTCCTACACCTGGGAGGAGCCAAAAGCACATTCTAGAAAAACCCATGCCCTGGAGGAACAGAGGATACAAGACTCTTGTCTTGGTTACTTGGAGGTTTGTCTCAAGTTCCCAGAAATGTCACACAACTTCAGTCATGGACCATGTTCAGACACTGTGGCATGCTCAAAACCATTTATCATTATGGCAATACTTAGTAGAATTAATAGTTAAATGTGTTAATTGAATTCAGTGGAGTGATTTTATGGCCCATGAAAATGACTAGAAATACATAGTAAGATGGCTGTCATTTTAAGTATAGAACTTTATATTGAAAAGAATTTAGCTTTAACATATAAAACCTAAAATAATTATAACATGATAAAGACTACTGTTAATACTGCTGCAAGAAAATTAATGGTTTCAAGCACTACAGGTCAGATTGTAAGGCTCTCTTGCTTTCTTTGAAAAGCAACTTTACAGAAGTTGGAGAGATGGCTCAGTGGTTAAGAGCACTAACTGGTCTTCCAAAGGTCCTGAGTTCAAATCCCAGCAATGACATAGTGGCTTCCAACCATCATAATAAGATCTGATGCCTTTTTCTGATGTGTATGAAAACAGCTACAGTATACTTGCATATAATAAATCAGTCAATAAATAAATAAATAAGCAAGCAAGCAAACCAGCCAGCCAGCCTTAGCTAGACACATAGCTCAGGGGCTATATAAAAAAAAAGCAACTTTACAATGTATCAAAGAATCAAGTATATCATGTTTAACTTAGCATATACTCTAGAGACTTTTCCCAAAGAAATATATATGATTTAAGAACCTAAAGTATGCTGGGCAGTGGTGGCACATACCTTTAATCCCAGCACTTGGGAGGCAGAGGCAAGTGGATTTCTGAGTTCAAGGCCAGCCTGATCTACAAAGTAAGTTCCAAGACAGCCAGGACTACACAGAGAAACCCTGTCTCAAGAACAAAAAAGAACCTAAAGTACAAACCTAGTTATTAAAATATGAATTATAGTATATAAATTAGGAGAAACATACAAATTGGTTCTAAAAGAGAATTACGTGCATGTACCATCTGATGAAATGCTTTTCCATTAGAAAAGATATGTTAGAATATTTAAGTGATATGTGAAATAGCTACTAAGTTCATTAGAATAATATAATTGAATAATATATCTGTAGATTTATAGAAAAATTATAATGATATCGATAGTACTTCCAGTTATTTTTGATTGGCATTTTATAGGAAATTTTTGTTCCTTCTTTTTATTTTTCTGAATTCCATGTCTCCAGCTATTAATGAAGATACTTAAAACACATTATATTTTAAAATATAATATAAAATGTAAGGGAGCCAATGATTGATTGATTGATAGTAAGACAGACAGACAGACAAATGAAGATAGATATCAAATAACTATGTAGCGATCTTCTTTCTATTTTTAATTCAAATTCTCTTAGCATTTTGTTTCTCTTGAATTCTAGAATGTGTACAGCAGTGTTCTTAGTTTGAATTAGTCTAAAAAAAAGTTTCCTTGTGTGTTCCCAAGATAAACTAGCTAACAAATACTTCTTTGTCTTTTACACAACCTAGAAACTCCATCAAGTCTGGTGTCTTTAAAAACTGTAATTCCTGATTCCACTGTAGAGTTATTTTTTAATGTTCACAATTTCCAAGAAATCAGAATGTACCACAAAATGCAAAGAAAGGATTATAAGAGAATGGTCTCTGTAAAAAAAGAGAATTGGGATTTACATGAGAAGCACTGGAGGCAGGAAAGGGAAAGGGTAAATAACATAATTATAATTTAATTCGAAAAAAGTAAACAGCTCTTATAAAAGAGAATAAGAAAGGATTATGATTTCAAACTTTCATCTTCACAATTTTTCTTACAGAATATCTTTCTCCCATCTCAGTTAGAAGGGGTGGATATAAATATAACTTCAGAAGAGGAAACAACACTGTTTCAGTAATGCACACCCATCCAAATGCTAGGCCATTCTGATTGAAACAATAGGAAGTGTTGCAGGTTCAGAAAGTAAGGGGGTTACTGTTTCTTGTCCTCCTCATCCCCCACCATTCCTATTCTCGCACTGTGCCTTCCTGTCCCTTCCATTCTGTTCACAAATGGATATTGGTGGGAAATACACGAAGTGCAAAGTGGCTTTCCCTGCTGTGCTGCAGGCCGAACTGACAATTCAGAAATACCACCCTCTAGCTGTCTCTTCCCTTCTCACTCTCTCTAGGGGAAAGTAAGATGTCATACATTCCTTAGAGGAGAATGCAGGTGACAGGAAGCCTGTAGGAAACCCAAAGCACCCTACACTATAACATTTGCCTTCTCATTGCTTGCAAATAAACTCTTAACCATAATTCACCAAACCAAGACACACAGACTTACCCGATGGGTTGTAGGAAGAAATTCATATCATTGATAAAATTAATCTGTTTTCTAAATAACATTGCTTTTAGCCTGCTCATTCAACCCATGCTTTCCAAGCACTTGGTCCCTGTCCATGCCTGGAGATTTAAGGCTCACTTATCCCTCAAGTACCTAGAAGCTGTACAACTGGAAATGGCCATGAAGAATACAGTGGTTTTCAGAAACAAAACCTGAGGTCTTAGATGCTAGGTGGTGATTTTTAAGTAGTAATTAAGAAGAAACCCTTACTTAAGTGATTTTTTTTTTTAGAAGTACTGCTTAAAGTTCAACAGATTCCACTGCCAATAGACATCCCAGATACTTCATACAATTTTACTGTGAACCTCAAAGCGGACCGCATGATTTGTGTTATACAGAAGAAGGTAGCTCGGGTCTGTCCATCCTGTGTTCCTAGAGTACCTCCAGGGATCATTATCTCTCACAAAGTATTTTGGAAAATATAGAGATCAAATCATCAGTGCTCAAAATTATACACAAATAGGTCTTAAGCATGCTAAAATTATTTTTTATTTGTATTATTGGCCTCTGGAAATTTTTTTGACTATGAAACAGTAGTCTAGAATGTATGAACAGCAAATTTCACAAATACAGAAAGTGAAATTGTACTTCTTGCCCATCCATATCTGAGTATTTGCCTAGATGCTTAACTTTCTTTTCTACCTAAACACTGAATGCTGTAACCCTTTTTGTCACATTTTCTCTCTGACTTTTTTTAAAACTGGAAAGTAATTAGACTTTTTCCTTTGTAGGCATTTATTTCTAACCTGTTTTCTCTGTTTCTAGAAGCCAGCAGATAATAGAAAGCTGGATAATATTGTTTATTCCTTTCTTTCCTCTCTTATGGTATTTTTTTAAGATTTATTTATTTATGTATATGAGCACTTTATTTGCATGTATGCCTGCATGACAGAGAGCTTCAGACACAGGAGGGAATCAGATCACATCATAGATGGTTGTGAGCCATTGTGTGATTACTGGGAATTTAGCTCAGGACCTCTGGGTAAGCATCCAGTGCACTTAACCACTGAGCCATCATTCCAGCTCTCTGTGTTATGGTTTTTAAGTTAACTTCCTTAAACTGTAGTTTACATTTACTGGTGGAAAAATGGCAAGACAAGATATCTATTGTATATAAATATTTTTTCTACTTCTAATCACTGTTGTGAGGCCATTTCCTTGAAGATAAACCTCCACCTTGGTGGGAAGCTTGTTGAGACTAAGTGTGTTTTATGGGAAAGAAAAGCATTCCATTCTGTAGGGACTCTCATTAAGCCTAGGGAATAAGCAGCTCAAAAGCCTCAGGAATTCCCTGAAACTGACCAGATCCATTAGGTCTCTCACTCCTCGAGCTTACTTAAGTGAAAAGGACTGTTGAGAGATATTCTCAGACAAGCTTAGCTTCTTTGAAGAGGCTCAGACCATCTGAGCTGCCTGAAAGAGACAGTCTCCAACAAGCTGAGCTGTGTGGTGTGGTCTACTTTTCCAGCTTTTGTGAGTTGTCACCCTTTTTGGTGCCTTTGGCTATCTTTGGGTTATTTCTGCTACTGTAAATAACCCCTGGCCCATAAAACTCAGGTTTGGTCTGTTATTACTTCTCTGACTCGGGTGAGTAGACATTTGTTTATGGCTCTTCCTCAAGAATGGTGTCATGCAACGTCATAATCTATCATGTTGACTAATACTACAAGTTGAAAATATCTTATTCCATAAGAGAATTATCAAAATTATATAACTCTCATGAGTTATGGTAATGGATCTGCATTTCAAATAAATAGTATTTTTCATTGCCTGTATGCAGATATTATGTTCATGTAAGTATCTATGTATACAGATGTGTGTGTGTGTGTGTGTATGTGTATGTTAGTTATTTTGAATATCGAATATGATGTGTAGCCAGCCACATGGGAGATCAGATTCAGTCAGTGGCAGAAAGTTCTAGTGTATAAGTTTTGTCCTTTAGTAATCTTTAAAATATGATGAACATGGACACAACTGTATTCATTATTTAGTTGCTTACAATACAAGAAGGCACTCTCTATCATAGTTTGACTTCACCCATAATTAAAAAGATGTACACTTCCAATCTATGTTTCAGGCTTTGCTTGTGACTCAAGCCTCTTTCACAGAGTACTCTGCTTTTGTTGAAATCTGTTTACTTCAATTAACACAAGCCAGGAAGCAAAAAATGTGGATATTAAATGTTGATCCATGATAGTACATTTTCTTCTCAATACCATTTTAACACTTGTCAGCCATAGACTTAAACCACAGTTAACATTCAGGCCAGGAAATTGTTCATTTATGTTAGAATTTTAAATTACCATTTTAACCAGTCTTTTTTTTTTTTAACAATGTGAAAGATGTATCATTATTTTTCCCTTTTATACCTCAGGAGAAGAATTACCTTCTTGAGATTTAAAGTAAATTAATTTGAACATACCTAAAATGACAAGTAAACACTAGAGATTTTCTTCTAAGTCTAAACAAATGCTTCCCTTTTTAAGAGTGTTTTTACCCAAAGTGCTTCAGCTGAGACCCTGCTCCTGTTTGCCTTTTACAAAACTTGCTATCTATTATACCGTTCTGTGATACATATATCCCAAGTCATTTAAACTCTGCTAATACTACTAAGGAATGACAAGCATTGCCTAGCCTTCAGATAGGCAGCAGTTTCTGTGCTCTCTTACCTTCTCCAGCGGATCTTACTTTGAGTTGCACCCCTTCTTTTCATCAGTATGCTTACACAGAACAGCAACAGTCTCTCAGCCAGCTTGTTAGATACCAGAGGTAAGGAGGCAAGAAATAAATAATTAGTTCCTAATTACATCATAATAGCAAGTGGCCTTATGTACAGTGGTCATGGGGTGGGAGAGAAAGTTATGAAGATGATAAGTTAATTCTTCATATAGGACAGTGAGACTAATTAAGAGGCTGGAAGGGGAGGGTGCACAAATGAGGAACAGAATCAGTGATCATATCATAGACCAATATAAAGGGTCTGACTTGTAAATGGTGTAATGATGTGATCATTTAGTGTCTTGAGCCAAAAAGAAATGTGAAAGGATCCATAAATAGTAGTATTCCTGGTACTTGACAAAGACAGAGTTGAAGGAGCAAGACCCAGAGGGCTGAAGCAAAGCTCAAGGGATCTGGTCATGGCTGGCCCTGCAAAAATAGTGGGGAACCTAGTGAAGGAATAGTTGAATTCTAATAAGTCTATAATCTTTATTCTTTAAAAAGTATCTCTTATAGTGATCTGAGAGGTGGCTCAGTGGATAAAAGCACTGGATGCACTTCCAGAGGACCCAGGTTTGATTCCTAGTACCCACATGGCAGCTCACAACTATAACTCCAATTCCAGGGCATCCAACATACACTTCTGGCCTCTATGAGCACCATGCAGGCATCCAGACACACGTGCACACAAAATATTCATATGTATAAAGTAATTAAATAAAAACTATTATTCTAATGCTACAAAAACCCATTCATAAACTATAACTGGTTTAAGATTTCTCTCAGAGCTTCTGTCAATATATCACTTCTGGTATGTAAAAGGTTTTGGGGGGCTGGAGAGATGGCTCAGCTGTTAAGAGCACTAACTACTTTTCCAGAGGTTCTGAGTTCAATTCCCAGCAACCACATAGTGGCTCATAAACAACCATCTATAATGGGATCCAATACCCTCTTCTATATATTAAATCAATCAATCAATCAATATTTTTTAAAAAAGATTAAGGTCTTAGGACTTTCATTGTGAATGTCTTCAGTAAGTGGATGAGAGGCATTGTTTTTTAACATGCTAGGTTTTAAGTTTTCCACCTAGCATAAGTAATATAGGAAATATCTGGTATAAATAAGAATGTTTAAGATGTTTGCTACAGTATTGCTAGTCAGATAACACTCCCAGGGCTGAGTAGCACTTTATTTTCTCTTCATCATTTTTTAAGAAAGTAAAAAAGAAAGCAAGTAAGGTGTGCGTACTTGAGAATTCTGGCTTCAAATTATAGGAAACCCAGATTCAAGTCAAGTGTCTGGCCTCTTATGTTTTGGAGAGGTAACCTCACTTCCCTGAACCTCCTCCTCTCTTGGAAAGTACAGACGGGACTGTAGTGAACAGTCTGTTACTCTGCAAGCAAAACATCTTGCCCAGTGTAGGGTGCAGAGTTCACATCCTGCAATTAAGAATCATAATGTTTCTTTTGACAACAAGACTTAGTAGAAGATTGTTGACAACCCAAGAATTACTTGCCTTCATTTTTAAAAGTCCTTAAACTATTCCCCCAAGGCTTGATTGTAGCTAGTTGTCATTGATTACTGATAACCTAGATTAGAAGGCTACCTCATATCCATAATATTCAGTAGGTGGCCTTATACAGTGCACATTAGTGGGGGTGGGGGGTGGGTGGAGATAAAGGCAAGTTCACATCACCAATGTATTTTGTCTGTTTGATTTGTACTTGGTAGTAATGAAGTTGGAGAACTGAAAGTGTTTCACTGTGCATTGTACTATTTATCCCCTTGAATCTTGATGCAAACCCTTTCCTGCCTCATCTCTCTCACTGTTCCTTACCTGAAACCCTACCTACCTGCCAGGTGAGCAGTACTTCATCACCGCCGATCATGATGTCATCAGGCAGTTGAAACAAGAGTAGTCATTCAAACTCACCATAGAGCATCTGCCAGAGACCCATGCTCATCATCCAAATGGGAAACGCTTTGGTCTTTTTACCAAATTGTCATGGCCTACTGTGAAACAACCTGCTGTAACTAATCATATAGAATGCATTCTTATGCCTGTCTGTGTAACAACATAATCTAGGTCTCATTGAATCTGAATATCCAAATTAACCTTAATATCAGGTTAATGACTTAAAACTCTCAGGTGGTACTGGGGGTATACATACAGCCAATAGAGTGCTTGCCTAACATGCACAAAACTCTAGGTTCATCTCTGAGACCCACATGACCAGCACAAGAGTGAGTGCCTGGTCACTTGGGAGACAGATCAGGAATTCAAAAACACTTTTGGCCATATAGGCCATTTGAGACTGGCACAGGATACGTGCAACCCTTTCTTTAAAACAACAAAACCAAAGCACTGAAGTGAGGAGAAATTTTTGTAATCATTGTTACAAATGTTTACTGATAACTAATAAAATTGTCTGGTTTTTGTATTAACATTCACTTAGTAAAAGATAATTCTGAAACAGTTATGTGAAAACAAGGATTCATTTAATGCAAAACACCAGCATTAAAATGTAGTTGCCTGCTGGATAACTTACCCATTGGCATTTTCTCCCTCCTACATGCAAAACTGATACCAGTGTTTTGTTATTAGTCTGTCCATAATTAACATTCAAAACCATTCTTACATGATAAATGTAACTGCTGTAATTCTAAATGTAAAATTAGATATTACCTTGTTTAGAAATTAATTATAATTGCAAGAAATGTTTCCAAAGACTAAATCCCAACAGCATGTAAATTTCTGAAGTAACAAATTATTTATTGTACATAAGAACAAAGTCCTCATACTTAAATGATGCTTAGATGTGACTAGAAGATCATTATGTCAATAAGGTTCAGGTATAACTTTGAAATTAATTGCTTTTGTCCTAATTGACTAGTTAACAAGCATGAAATATATATTCGTGCACATACACACATACACACACAAACGGTAAATATCAAATTAAAGCCTTGTTTGTAAAGTAATTCTAATCATTTCTCTTTACATTTAATAATCCTTGTTTTTACCTATTTTATACATAAGCATTAATGTTAATTCTTGGAATAATAAGCGTACATCTTTAGGAAAATATAATCAGTTAAAAATGAGCTAATGAGGAAAAGGCCTGATGCCCATTGAAGCAACAGTGATATTCTTAATTATATAAGGTTTAAAGCAAATATAAGATGAATGTGTTTTTCACTCTGGATTAGCGTGGACAGTTGAACTTTATGTTCTCAAATTTCATATGACTGCTATATAACCAGATACAGAATTTTTGAGAATTTTGTAAATATAATTTTGATAATGCATCTTATCTACTAGTTTCAGGCACACATTTTTATTAAAATTTTTTGTTTCTTACAAAATAATCTCTCTAGCCTCATGTTTTATATATTTCTATTTGGAAGAGAAGCAGTTAAGATATTTCCACTTGCATTCAGTCTGTTTTAATAATAGCCCATTCGGGGGATAGGCATTTAATTGGTCAGATGTTTAATTCCACTAGAGAACATTTTCCCTGGATTTTCAAGGACTAGTTATTGTTTTCTATGTATCTGGGAACTATTTATTGTCAGCATTTACCTTGAAG
>NW_022196903.1:18644566-18659643 GCF_008632895.1 Mastomys coucha | reverse complement strand
AAATGGCTGCAAATACTTCCATTAAATTTCCAATGTAAACACAGCTAATACTAATATGCCTTTTACTTGATTCTTTGAATGATTTAGGGATATATTTGTATATATAAAGTCTTTCAAGGTAAATAATCTCTTAATACAGATCTCTCTCTCTCTCTCTCTCTCTCTCTCTCTCTCTCTCTCTCTCTCTCTCTCTCTCTCTCTCTCTCTCTCTCTAGGCCTGATGGTATTGGAACGGTTTCAGTGGAAGAGAAAGAAAGATTTGAAGAGATAAAAGACCGACTTTCTTCGCTTTTAGAAAACCAGATCAGCCACTTCAGGTGTGTATTATGTTTGTGCCAAGTATCTGTTTTTCCAATCAGGCTTTATCCTCCATCCTCCAAGACTTTTCTTATTCAGTCTTCTTGCCACAGTTAACATTAGGTTCCAATCACGTGCAGTGTTGTGATCCAGTCTTCTCTCTGCAGTTGTTTGTTTCCACTGTTCCTGTAGCTTAGCCATACCTGCTGCAATGTCTGTCAGCTGTAGCTCATGCTTTCCCTCAACATTTTCATCCTTCCATGTTTTTCTTTTTCTGTCCCAGCTCTAGAGACTTCTCTTTCTTTTCTCTGTCCCATCAAACAAGGAGTTTCCTACTATGGGAGCATTCCCAATTTTTCTGCTAAAGAATAGTCTCAAATATTTTAGCAATTGTGTGTGCTTTCCACTTGTCCCACTGAAACTTGGTTAATAGTTTCCTTGCTTAATCTATTAGATTCGTTTGTATTCACAGAATAAGTCATAGTACCTGGTGCTCCTTGTTCTGAATGATTAGACTTCAATAGTACGAATCATTGGCCAAGTGAAAGATAATCAGCTTGATGCTATTATTACTCTGGTTTTAGGTAGTCACAAAGAACCCAATAGTTAGAAATGTAAGTAGAAATATGCTAATATGTTTTCTTCTATTACCACTCTTATTAGTACTTTACATCAATTAATTTTTTTCTTAATGGAATCTCTATCATGTTGTACTTATATGATTTGGAATCATTTTAAAAAAAATCAGAAACTTTATGAATGCACACCCCCACCAAATTGTTATTTCTATTTGAGAGTGAATGACTTGTAAGCTTGCTGAGATGTATGTGTACCCCCAGCTTTCTTTACCAGTACAGCTCTCCTGTACCAACGCCAGTCTATGTTAAGACCCTAGACAAGGTGATGGTACCTAGCCTGAGTGGCAGGAACAGAAACATCACCCATGGTCAAAAGTTACTCTTATAAATTTCTGTTGTAAAACTTTGATAATAACATGCCTCTCCCAACTCATATACCCAGCTGTCCCAAAGCTAGCAGCTGTTCAGGCTTACTTGTTGCAAGCATCTCTCCTTAAGTGTTTCACTAGCCTAAGAGCAGAAGCCTACACCTTTAGATAATTAAGACTTCCCTAAGATCTTAGCAAGAGTCACCTTCCTCAAGGACTGTCTTCTTCAAGAATTCCCCATATGCACACAGCTTCTTTTCACTTTCTAATAATATACATGGTCACACATGTTCAACAGACATTTGAGAAAAGTATTTAATGTGGAGGAAAGAGTCTAATGCATGCAAATAACAAAAGGAGGCGACTATTTGGAAACAGCAAAAATTGTATGGGGGAAGGGAAAGTGGGGGAAGGTTATTGAAGTCTTTAGAGAAGTTTCAAAACACGGGGCATCTATCAATCAAAAATGAGATTGAGGAGTTAAAATAAGACTTCAAAGAACAAGTCTGAACTCTAGAGATAGTATGAGAATGTTCTGCATGTAGAGACACACCGCTGAGAGGTTGTTTATGAAAACTTCCGGAGGGTACAACGGTTCTCTTATAGCTCTGTGAACCTCCATTCAGCAAAAACTGAACTTTGACTTCACCACAGAAAGGAATTTAAGAATGGGACACTATAAAACAAAGCTAGAGTTTGTTTAAACTAATAAAATAAGAAGGCACTCCCACAAGTGTGGATGTGGTCTTCTCAACTCCAGCCACTTAATGTGCTCCTGGTGGTCTCCAAGTGACATCACAAAGGTTGTTAATACCTTTCTCCTTTTTTGGTCTCTTAGATAAAGAAGATCATAGGGTGGCTCTGGGGGTACCCTGGGTAGGATTTCAATTGATAAGTTAAAGCCATAATCAATAGGATTGCACAAGAGTTAAGACTATATGTTACCTTAAATGGGGTTTCTGGTAAGAGTCCTAGAAGCAGGAACCTTATAGTTAGTTTATAGCTAGGGAAGGGAAATCACCTTATAAAGCCTCACCAAGCAGAATGAATGAGAAAGTATGCGATGGGGAAAAGGAGACATCATCATTCATGAGGGAAGTACAACTTAAAGCTGCAGTCAGGTCCAGCATGGTGGCCCGAGTCTGGAGTCCACAGGCCTCCAAAAACACACAAAAACCTCTTAGCATAGCTACAAATCAAAACAGCAAATCTGAACACTGAGAAAAAGGAACTTTCAAATGTTGTGGCATGAAACCCACTCTGGGACCTAGGTTAGAGGGTTCTTGACCTTATAAACACTCGTGGCAGATGGGACCTCTTTCATGCTTACACCTCCCAAGCGAAAGGAAAGTCCATGTACACCAAAGGATGAATGGTAAGCCCTACCAAAATTGTTCATAGTTAAATGAAAATTAGACACATGAATATTGAAGACTAAATGGATAAACAGTGTCCATATGGAGTGGTACAGCCTCCACCAACCCAAAGGGATGAAGCGCCAAGTAAGCACACACACACACACACACACAAAGTACAACCTATGTCCTCTTAGATAAGATTCTTGACATGTAATCTCGTCCAAAGATAATCACTGCTTGTCTGGGGTAGGAAAAAGGTCATAAATTTCTTTGCCTCTGCTGACACTTTACAAAGTAGATACACTGTCACATTTTAAACAAATGTTATAATTTAAATACATGCAATTCATTCTAGATCATTGCGCTTCCTAGCACTGAGGATATAGCTCATCAGGTGACACTTAGCTATGTCACCTGTTATGTCCTGCGGTAAATTCCCATCACCCAAAATATAAACAGGAATTCCTTCATAGCAGGACATTGTCAGCCTATCAAAAACTGAAAACTCAAGAAGTAAAAAACACAAGCACATGCTTTGAGGCTAAAAAGTCCAAATGTTAAAAAGAGTCAGCCAAAATTGACCTTTTTCTATTTTCTAAAAACACAGAAATTACTTGAGGTAAGTGAGAGCAAACATAAAGGACTCAAGATCTGTATTGTGGAAGACCCATTTGAGGAAGCATGCAAGGTTCTCATAGAATTTCAGTAATTATTAAGGCTGCATTTAAATAAGGAAGGGGTGCTGCTTTAATCATAGGATGGGCCTAAGCTAGCTCATTGCTCTGTAAAACTCACTAACCAAAATGGGAATGAGGTTGGCTTCAATTCACTAAGATTAGGTATTAAATGTGGCTGAATTTTATTCAGTAACTGAATGGTTTCCACATTGCTTTACTATTGCGTAGCTGTCAAGAGGGTTTAAAAAAAAAAAAAACCAAAATATTTATCCTGAAGGGAGGCAGAACAAAATGATTCCCTTCTTTTATAACTTGCATTATAAAGATTAATTAAGCTTCTGTGCAGTTACTTTCTAACGGTTATTGATTCAGGATTACTCTAAATGTGCTGAATTATTTACACATCCTGCACAGCCAATGCTAATTCAGAACATACCCATTGGGACCTCAGAGGCCTGAAATGCTAAATGTAATCTGAGGATCAGTAACATTCCATTCATAAAATGTGTCACCCGCAGGTTAATGGAAATAAACAATAGCAAAGACAATGGATGGATTATGCAAATGCTCTGAAAAGATTAAGCAAGGGGAGGGAACTACAAGGAGCCAATTGGCGCTTTATTTAAATGTGGATTAAGGTTTAAAGTATACAGAATGATTAAAGCTACTTCGCTAATTTGCTGAGGTCTAAAAAGCACCATTTCACAGGAACCTCTATTAAAATAAATTGATTGAGGCTTTTCTGGAGTTGAGGGGAACATGGTATGGAGAGGTAATACTGAGCAAGGATATCTTCTAACAGAAAATAGATGATAAATCCTTGGAAGAAAAGCCTGGCTAACTATATTTGGAAAGTATGCACTCACGTTTATCTTTACTGGAGAAACTTTTATAAAACTGACAATCCCCAAACAAACTCAAATACATCTTTTAAAAGGAAGAAAGAGATGCGTCTTTTATTCCTTTTTGTTTTTAGTTTAGTTTCTTAAACATCTTTTAACTTGAAACTTCAAGAGCGTTCTTGGTAAATCCATCCAAATTACAGCATGGAAAAAAAAAAAAAAAACTTCATTCTACGGTCACCATCGGATGATTGAGCAGGATGTGGAGAGAAGTGAACTTCTTCCCAACTCATTACTTTACAGATTTCTAAGTTAAAGTGGGGTAGCAGCATAAAGATGGCCAGCTGCCTGCAACCTGAGTCCTAGGAAGGGAGCTACAGCCTCAGAGCGGTGGTGGGGTCTTTGCCGAATCTGGTTCAATAAAGCCTGTGGCTCCAGATGGACTTACCGGTTCTGATTCTCACACGTGGAGACTGACGTGAAGAGAGGAAAGAAAACCCACCTGTTAATCATCCTGTGGCCACTGACCATAGAATGAGTCCACTCTCTCTCCCTGAGCCCCAATTTCAGAACATTCCCAGTTCTGCAGCTTCCACTTATTACTTTGCAGTTAGGATCCATCAGAGAGAAAAAAAAAGAAAAAAACAGTTGGGATCTTGACTTTCCTGAGGAAATACTGCGCAGGGTTTGCATGTTCCTGAGAAGGTGACAGAATTAAACACCATGATTCCTGTGTAGTGTCTCTAAATTGGGGGACTGGAACTTGGTTGATCTTAGAAGTTAGGAATATGGTGGATGATGTGTAAAAATCGCACATAAGGGTTGCGTCAGAACATACCACACACTAGACCCAAGCAGTTCCACGTGTAAGAGGTTTAATTGAGAGGGAGAGAGGGGGAAGTGGAGCGGAAAGAGAGGAGGGAGAGAGAGAGAGAGAGAGATGGAGGAATGTTCCCCATGTATATATATGGGTTGTGATGTAGTGGCCACGGGTAAAGGTGGGAGGTGAGCCCAATGGATTCTGGGAATATGGTGGCTGTTGCCCTGGCAACAAGTTTGTGAACCCGCCCATGCATCACCACAGGCTTTGGATGCTCTTATGCTAACATAGGATCCCTTCTTCTCCCACACATTGCCAGCTGGTATGAGAAAAATCCTTTCATTTTCATCTGGACCTTAAATACCAAATCTTAAACAAGACAGTTTTAGGTGTTACACAATAATCCTCTCTCCAGTGTAACTTCCTTAATGTCTGTTCTTTTACTGCACGTATCATGAAGACCTGAGAATCGTTTTCATCATAGTTGGCGCCTTGCTAGTTCAAGACCTTGAAATCACACCCTTGGCAAAATCTAACAGTTAACATCCAGGGAACTCAATATTCTAACTTGTCTTCAAGGTTCTGCACTGACGCCAAGTAACAGAAGGCGAAGGCGTCGTCATTTAGCTCTCATTTAGCTCTCGCGTTAATAGTAGATGTTTCATGTTTCTGTCCCTCCTTTTGTCTTTAAAGATACTGCTTTCCTTTCGGACGACCTGAGGGTGCTCTAAAAGCCACGCTCTCCTTACTTGAAAGGGTATGTATGAGGGTCTAAAGGTGCCTGTTGTGTTCTTGCGGGCTGGGTTCCAGCTGTTGAACTGTGCAGTCTTGGAGTTAGAACTTTTTGCTGAGCCCAGACCACTGTGCCCATACCTTTGCTTACTAACTTTTTCACCCTCTCCCTCGTACTTCCTTTCTCCCTCGAAGCCTTTCCTCCACCGTCCTATCCCAATACGGTGTTATTAATGATATCAGTCTTTGCATCTTCCCCCCCCACATAGCATCTCATGAGATGTTTTGTTGTTTGTTTTGTGTTTTGCTTTTAGTGGTTTCTATTTTTCAGGCCACTGCACACTTGCCTTTTATGGTCCTCTCTGATTCACTGGTTTTTCTAGCACTTTTAGCCCTCATGCATGTGAGTGTTGTCTTGTGAAATGATGGCCATGCGTTCCTTTCCGTTCATTTCAAGCTCCACATCTGATGCATTGTCATCAATGAATTCACAAGTCACAGAAATACATTTCCCCAGCAAAACTATATAGCAAACAAGGTTTTTAAAACCATCCTTTAAAACAATTTTTAAGGCATAATGTGTGCTATTTCTGTAGATGTTGCAGGTAATATTTTTTCATGTTTATAAATCTGCTGAAATGCTGTGAAGTGCTGCCAGCTGAGTAATATGGTTTTAGCAACTCTTCACTGTAAGAATTATAAACAATTTTGTTTATTCTCTATAGCTTATGATTTTATTATGCTGGCCCTAATTTGTTGACTTTATCTTATCTATCTTTCTGCTAAAGTAACTTTAGAAATTACTACCTATTGGCATGTCTACTAGAAAAGGAAGCAAAAACATTGTTCAGAAATTGAGAGGTAGGGCTTGACCCAGTGAATAAATGAAATCTTTGATTATAGGTTAAGTCCATACATGTTATACTCTTGTCTTCTGTTTTGTGTGCCTTGAATGAAGTCATTCATTCAATAACAGGCTTTACTAGAGTTTTTATGTTGTTAAAAACTATGTGTAGCCTTGGATTTTTAAAGTATTTATTCTGTTCTGTTCCTTAAGGCAATTGGAAATAAGTCAGTTCTCGAAGTTGCTTTAGCTTTTGTAACTGAATACCATCTCGAGTACCTCACACAATCTCTGGTTTCCTGGCAGAGTCTTGCTTCTCCTCCCCAGCAGGGAGGAGATAGTATTCCAGAGATGGCCCATGACAGGCGGCAGTGTGTTAGCAACCCTTTCTAGTTATAGTCACTAATCACATCTCCTACTAAACTGAAACAGAAATGCTGCGGGCCACTCACTTCTTTATTTTTTTAAAAATCTCTCTTGACTTCCTAGCAACTTTCAAAAGCAAAATAAAATCTGTAAGTGAATTTTAACACCTTTCATGCTTTGGAAGTGCCTCAGAGGATGGTGAAATGCGTAGACAAAAACCATGGTTTAGCTCCTAGAATGTGAAAGAATAGCTAAATCCCAGCTTCACTTCTGGGGCAAACATACACATTCTAATTTCTTGTTATTCTTTCTACTATTTGAAGTTTCTCAGCATGAGAAGCTTAAGTAAAATTCATAAGCCTGTATATGCAACAGCAACATCTTGATGGTAAGTTTTGGCAAAGGTTTCATTAAATATAATAGTTTATATTCTATGCCTATACATATTTTACTTTACACAGGTTTTTTTTTTCTTCAGGCTACAAAGTATCTGCATTCTGTTTCTGAAGTACCAAATATATGTTGTAAATGAAATTGATAATAAAAGACCTGATCAATGATAAAGTTAGCTGATTTCAAGAAAGAAAATCTTGCCTAATTACATTTGAAAATACTGTCAGGGCTTATTGCTGCTTGTATACTAGAATAAATTCAAGAGTGTTCAAACATTGGTAAAAAGAGATAAAAGTAATAAAGTCTCAAATGGATGCTTTCAGGTTCTTTAGTACTTTTTGCAATTTAAGAGATTAGTAGAATACTTACCACACTTAAAAAGCACCTTTATTACCTTTTTCTCATATGCATCATTGTTTGAATATAAACAAAGCATAACAATTACATTCAATACATGAGAAAATAGTCTGCCTAACAATGACTAACAATCTACAATAGGAGTTATAATGAAAAGTATCAGTGCATGGCTAGAACATGTTTAAAGTACCTTTTGAATTTTTTACTTAGCTGTATTTGCTCCTTGTTAACAATAAAACATGTTAAGGAAAAATATCCAAGAATACATTTTAGGAACCCAGCAGAGAAAAACCTTCTTTTTTATCTGAAGCTGAAGAAAATGTCCCTGAGTCTTAGAGCTTGATCTCACTTGTTCCACAAAGGCAAAGACGCCCCTTCCTCTTTTCATACTTCAGCACACTGTGTTCAGCAGATCACAATTAATAATATTTAATATGTTATTTTTACAGCACTCCAAAATTATGCCCGTTCATGACCGAATTGCTTCTTAAGATTTTTCCACATATAACTCAGAAGACTTTGGGCTTTTACATAAGGAGTATCCAAGACAAACTTTGTTTATCACTTATGCCAAGGGCTGTAATCCTGATCTGAAACAGCTGCTCTAATGGTGTGGAGGATCCCTGGAGGAGAAGTGACAGTCACACTGAATCCTGGTGACCTGGCCTATGGGAGGTTTTGATGTTCACAAATGAGGTTTAGACAGGAGGAACCAATACTGAAGGATTAGGTCCCAGTTGTGAAGTCCGGACTCATTACTTCCCACAAGTTACAGAAGACCCCTCCCCCTTCCCAGGAACACTCAGGTCTGGGGCAATTGGTATAATTTGTTTTTAGAGTGTATTTTATGCAGCGTCTCTCCTCTCTTCTTTTCCGCCCACCCCGCTTCTCTCTCCTCTCTGTAGGTTTTAATGAAAGACATCGCCACCCCTATCCCCGCGGAGGAGGTGAAGAAAGTGGTCAGAAAATGTCTGGAGAAAGCTGCCTTGATCAATTACACTAGGCTCACAGAATATGCCAAAATAGAAGGTCAGTGCCCTGAGCAATTGCCGAAGTGGCTGTGAGAGCCGACAATGCCTATTAACTGAGTTTTCTATGAGAAGTCCTTTCCTTCCCTGAACAATCCTGTGCCCAGGCAAAGGGAAATGTCTCATTAAAATCTCAGCTGGCGAACCGAAGCGCTTTTTCCTATTCATCGCTTTAATATGCCTCCTGGGACTTGGCTTGAATGAAAGACCCAGGATCCATGCTTAAGTTGTTCTTTGTTCTTATTTTGAGTTTTCAAGAAACCAAAAGGTGTTTTCATGGGTTGTATTTTTTTTGACATCACTGTAAGTATATCTACCATTTGAACCATGGGCTGTGGATGCTTTGCTGATTGGTGTCAGTGTAGCATTGTGTAATTTTATTTTCTGATCTGCACTGTCATTGGGTGGAGGATGAAACTTGTTGATTGTTCCGCGGGCTGGAATAAACGGGTAGAACTTCCTGCCGCTGTTAATTGCTGGCTCTACATTGATGCGTTTGAAAGATTAGACCTCTTGAGAGAACTGTGCACTTTTTCTCTTTCTTCGAGTTTTATTCATTAAGGACACTGATATTTTAAATGTTTAGAGATCAGTAGATGGGAAGTTGTGGCCGCGTCACAAGATCAGCTTTTATTTTTCAGTCTTTTGAACTGGTTGACTCCAAAGTATCAGGAAGGATTTTTAAGTTATTTGTTCAAATTGTCATAAGGTTGACTTACATCACACATGGGTCATTACCACAGAGAAAGGAAAAGTTTGTGTTCTGTTAAATATTTATATCTTAAAATAAGAGGGAAGTCATCCTGTAGACAAAGATCAGTAACTTTTAGTATTTTTAGATTGTGCTCAGTGGACAGTTAATTTATAATTAGTTGGCATTAGGATAATTTTATCAATATTCAGCCAGTGGAAACAACAAATATTCTGTCTTACCTTTTTTTTATCTCCAAATCTGGACAAGCTCTCTAACAAGCATGTGATAACCAACCTCCTGAGTGATTAACAAAAAAGCCATCTCGTCACCATAGCAACCAATATTATATCACGAGAGTAACAACATGAAACCTCCTTAGTTACCAGCTTAACATCATTAATTACGATATCATGTTGTGTTAAAGCAAACGCAGTGAACACTCGGTCATTTGAAGGAAGTGGAAGATGAACACTTTGGTTTTCACTTGTGAATACTCGTTCCACGTAGCTCTCATGTTGGGGATTGTTGAGTGTTCCAAACATGATTGAAAGAACCCATCCATGAACTGACATTAAAACCTCTCAAGTTTGTGGGGGATCTTCAGCCATTATAATGGAAATACATTTCCAATTTAAAATTTGCAGACAGAACCTTTTCTCTCTGAGCTCCTCTGGCAATGTTTCACGTCTATGCAAGAATACTGAGACGGTAGGCTACATTTCACCATGTAGCTCAGTGGTTTATAGTTGTAGAGTGCATTGGGAAGAAGGTGGAGGGTCGTCTTTTATACATAGAAATGTTGGTCCTAAAACCAAGTGGAGAGGAAGTAGGGACCCTCCCATGTTTTCCTTTCCTGGAGTTTAATGAGACAATATTCTAGAAAATGTATCCCAGCAATCCAGTCAAGGACTGCCAAGCTGTCTTATCTCAGAAACATGAAACATTGCTCATTCGCTGAGGACAAAGTTGCATGCTTTTTCAATTTCTCCTTCTACACTTCCTATTCTGATTTTCCTTTGTAAAAAGAAGTAATCCTTTTTTAATGTTCAGGTCAAACCAAGAACACATCAAATGAGTTAGAAATAGAAAGGTGGGCTAGTTTTCTCTGCTTGCTTGGCCTTAAATTCTCTTTTCTTATGTTTTAGGGCCTGCAGAAAAGGAGACAGGTAATGTTTCTGCATGCACGTGCCATTATTTCTAATGTGGTGGTATATGACATTTTAGAAGTAATTGTTTGAAGTACAGCTGTCTTAGAAATATATAAGCACATATTTAATGTATATGAAAATGCAGACATGGGACTATTCACAATTTATACTATAAGCCTGTCCACCACTTCCAAAAGTCTCCTCCTACCCTCTTCATTATTACCATAACCAAGAGGGAAAACAACAAACAGCTCTATGTACTCAGAGCACTTTTAGTTGTACAAAACACCTGTCTGGAAGCCCCTCTGCTGTATGGTACGTGTCTACAGTTCACTCATCTTATGATCCGAAGCTTTGCACAGTGCCATTGATACTGTTCCACTTTACCTATGTTGAGACATTCTTTCTGCTCTGTCTTTCCTAGGATTTTTAGACCACTCAGTGGTATCATGCAGTACTTGTCTTACTAGATCAGCTTAATTTTGTTGGCACAGCGCCCTGCATGTACATGTAGCTCACAATGGCTAAGAGTAGGATTTCCTTCTTCTCTAAGGCTGAGTGATATTTCATTATCTGCATATAACAAATTTGCCGAATGCCTTTGTCGATCAGTACACGTTGAATTGCTTTCATGGTTTGTTTATCATGGATGCTGCTGCAAGGAGGTTGCAAGTACTGATATGTGAAGGCTTCTGTTCTTTTGGATAGAGAGCAGACTCCGTGGTAGATCTATATTCTTACTGTTTTCATGCTTTTTCATACTGCTTTGCACAGTGCGCTGCGTAAATTTCCATGCTGCCCACAGTATCTGAGCTCTTCCCTTCTTGTCCTTGCCTACCACTTGTTATATAAGGTGGCAGGGATTCTGTAACCATGGTTGTTGTAGAGGAAGTGATATTTTATTAGAATTTACTTGCATCCCCATGACGATTTGTGACACTGAATATTTTCATATCAGCAAGGGACCCACTGGGCATTTGTAGGTCCTTGTTTGATAGATGTCTAACTCTATTCCTTTGCCAGTTTTCATTGGGTTATTTGAGGCTTCTCTGGTATTGATTAGTATGAGTGTATTATATATTTCAGATGTTAGCCCTCACTCAGATGTATTTTCTCTCATCTGTAGGCCTCCTTTCTGCTGTGTTTTCTTCTTTCCTATTGGTTACATATTCTGACATCTTTAAGTCGTAGTCTCCCCATCAGAGTGCCTGTTTGTTTTCACCAGGATACTGAAAATACTTACATATTTACAGAACTATTAATAATGCTTTCTAGGAAGAATATGTGTTATTTTTCTCTGAAAGATCAGCAGCAGTTCTATATGAATTCAGGGCAAGAAACTAGAGGCCATATTAATGTTATATATTATGTCTTAAGCATGGTCACCAATCTTATTTGGAAACTGTTACCAATACGTGAAGGGTTCTCAGATCTGGAAGAGAGAAGCATCTTCCTTTATCACTCTTGAAAACTAGCAGAAGAGTCAAAAGCAAAAGTGCTTTGACATAAAAGTCAGATGTTCTTAACTCTGAACGAATGAGCAGGGGCTATAAAATCCGTAAGGAAATTTTGTGTGTGCACATGTGCATGGGTGCATGGGTATATATGTATGGGTAAGTGTAGGGGTGTGTGTGTGTGTGTGTGTTTCTGAGTCTCTGAAATATTAAAGGTTTCATTCCTTTTTGTTTTTTTTTTTTTTGGTTGGTTGGTTGGGGTTTTTTTTGCTTCTTATCACAACTGTAATTAATTTAACTGTACATACCATTTCCTGTACACTCTACCTGTTCCCTCATCATCCTTGCAAGGAGACTCCTTCTTGCCTTGCTCCTCTTGTCTTTAGGTACCTAGCCTGATGACAGGATCACTGTTCCGAGTTCTTGTTAATTAGTTTCTGTCTGAAACAGTGGTGCTTGAGACAGTGATAAATCCTCCTCATATCCACTTGGAGCGCCAGAGACAAATATTTCTTTTCATTTTTAAGCTCACATCTTCTACTAAGGGCTCTATTTCTTGCTTTTTCCACAATCTGGGTCCTGAAAGGTGACAAGTATAACCCCCTGAGAGACAAACGGGGGATGAAAGATACTCTACAGTAGTTACTGATTGTACTTGAAAAAAAATAATTAGAATAAAATGAGGTTTTTAATCATCTCAACTCATAGTGGCCCACACAGTATCAGGTAGTTCCATGTTCTTTAACAAAGTCTTTCAAAAGATTTTGCAAAGCCAGCAAAATGGCTCAGCAGTTAAAGATGCTTTCCACCAAGCTTGGCAACTTAAGTTCAGTCTCCAGAACCCATAGAGTTGTATGAGAGAACAGACTCCCCAAGGGTGTCCACAGGCTTCCTCATATGTGTCATCGACACACACAGAAGGTAGATCAACAGACAGACAAATAGACAGATAGATTGTGTGTGTGTGTGTGTGTGTGTGTGTGTGTGTGTGTGTGTGTGTGTGTGAAATATCATTTAAACTCCCATAATATATAACATGGTTGTTCTGAAAACTGATTTTAGCCTAGCCTACAAGCAAGCAGTCGGGGGTATCTGTGCCTTTCTCACTTCTGTAGAGAGCACGAGTCATCCATCTAAGACTAGACTCAGGCCTGATCTTGATGCTTTGGAGCTTTGTTTCTTCCATAGAATAGGACAAGCTCCTAGTGCGCCTCGGGATGCATGTGTGGGCAGGGTGCCTCACAGAAGTCTACATGACTCAGGAGAGGAGGTTTCCATAAACCTTGCTGCCCCTGCTGGGATAGCTTCCTTTCACTCCTCTTTACCATCCTTTCCACCATTCACCTGAGGCCATCTCAGCAGCTTTAAGAAAAATAATTTTGATAAAGCTAGATGCCTATATAGAAAGGAAAAATATAAATAATTTGATAATTCTCTAAATCAATGAGAGATGTTTAAGAAATATATATATATATATATATATATATATGTATATGTATATATGTATATTTGGTTTTTCAAGACAGGGTTTCTCTGTATAGCTCTGGCTGTTCTGGAACTCACTCTGTAGACCAGGCTGGCCTAGAACTCAGAAATCCTCCTGCCTCTGCCTCCCAAGTGCTGGGATTAAAGGCGTGCACCACTACCACCCAGCAAGAAATGTATATTTCTTTTGTTGCAAAAAGTTGTAAAGAGATTTCCTAGTTAGTGACCATCAGGAATTTTTTAAATGAATAAAAATGAAGACATGAATTACCTTTCTATTGATGAATTTTTTAAAAAATTCTCTTGAACATCTCTACTACCTACAAAAGAAGAATGTTCTGCTCAAGATTTCTTATGATTTTGTCATCCATCTGAATGTCCTAAAAGTTTACCAAAAAAAAAAAAATGTTTTTTATAGAAGTCAGTGAGACTTCAAAAAAAAATTTGTACTACCATCATCAAAATTCTGCCTATTTGTGGTACCACCTGATGTCTGAGATTCAAGAACACAGCCTGTGCTTTCTACTGGATGCTGGGCTTCTAAGACTGTCAGACTCAAAATGATAACATTTTGTGACAATCCCTTCAGCCGTGTTACAAAAGCTTATGGTTCATATTATTTTATCATAACTTTCACCTCAAAATAAAATTACTTATGATTAAGACAAAAAAAAATCTTCTGTGACAGGCCCCGTCTAAGCAACTTTGTGATGCATATTATTATGATTATTATTTCAGAAAAGCAAATGCGTAGCTGAACAACTTGTCTAGAGTCACAACCCTCACAAGTAGGTCCTTTAGGGCTCACCTTCCGCAAGCTTCCTTGTTGGAGCTTTCCTCCGACACTTCCTCCCCCTTGGAAAGTTTGTTTCATTACGATCTTACTTAGACAGATTTTTCTTCATACATCTCGGTTGCTGTGTTTCAAATGCTTTCTGTTTGTATGTCTCTTCCTAAACCAGAGACCACAAAACAGTTCATCCTCCACATCATTCTGTGGTGTGAGCCTCTTGAGGGGACAGAGGGGCTTTGTACTTCAATAAGCGGTTCAACCCCAGTTTAGAGGAAAGTACCAGGTATGGCACGTGATGGTACCCAAGAAATATTTATTTAATAAACAGATGAGCTTATGACACACACAGTAATCTGGCTACTTACAGCAGAAAGAACATCCATGAGCTGGCAAGCCGCCTTGTAAAAGGTCATTCGAGCCAATCGCTGAATAATGAAAATACATGGTGGAAACTGGTCACTTAAAAAACAACAGGGCTGAAAAAAATAAACTAGAGTCACACACTCTTATTGCAGGAGACTGAGGCTCCAACACAGGATCAGAGAAGGCAAAGGCTGCAACCGTATTTACAGTATAAAGCAATCAGCCTGTTTTCACCATATGATGATCCCACTATGCTGCTCAGTTGTGGTTCATGGTTCTCTCTCCTTTGGGATCCTTCCTGTCCGCTGGCGGCACGTGTGCAGGATAAAGGGGTTTAAGAATCTAATGACTGATTATTAAAAGCACTCAAAGCTTTTCATCTTGGGTATTACATGTTACATATAAACTGGTAGTTCTCCTTGAGCGTTCAATTTTTGGAAAATCAATTCTTATTTAACTTGGGAGCCATACAATACTAGT
>NW_022196903.1:18639619-18644556 GCF_008632895.1 Mastomys coucha | reverse complement strand
TGTTTATAAAAATTTGTTTATTTTTGCTGTTGGTTTTGTAGCATTAAGATTATAATCTAGAACTCATGATGGCATGTAAATCTTATTTTTTTAATTGTTTGTTCTTTTTAAATTGAGTGGCTTGGTAATGCAGATTATATGTCTTTTTTTTTTCTTGATGAAACATCCCTTTGTGTTTTAGTTCGGTGAGTTTCATACAGACGAGAATAGCTGTAAAATCCATATGCTGTGGAGCCCTGCGGTGCTCGAGACACTATGCTTCACATTGGGACTTACAATATAAGCATGCTTCTTAGAGCTGCCCTTTACACGATTCTTCTGGGTAGGGTTGACAAATAGGCTTCTTAAGAATATGGAGGTGGCTGGCATGGTAAAGCCCCATGTCAGCCCTCCTGTTGCCAGGTTCCCAGGTCTAAGCCCCGGTGCACTCATTTCCAGACTTTCAGTTGAATGGCAACAGAAATGCTTTCCCAAGAGACCCTGTGCCTACGCGCTTTGAGAAAAGAAGCCGCCCGGTGGCTGTCCTTACGTCATTAGGATGTGTGTGCCATCTGGGTGGCATTTTAATTTAGCACTACAATGTCAGACAATAATGATAAATAATAAATAAGTGGAGTCTGTTTTGTTTAAGATCCATGTGCCAAGAAACAGTGTATATCCAAAACCTCATTGATATGTCTTGTTAACAGTAAATAACTTCTTACTAATATTTCTAAAATAATGATAATTTTCTCACATAAAAGTTTGGTGTACTGGCTTAAAATTTTAGGTTTGTTTACTATTAGATGTCACTACACCTACATATGTGAACACACACACACACACACACCATAAGTATACATGCATATATAAGATTTAAAAAACAAAACCTAAAAATAGATGTTACCACAAACTGATGTTTTTGTGGCCTAGACAAAAAAAAAAAATATGTTCTCCAAAGTATGACAGCACTTTGCAGAAAATAATCTGTAAACTGAAGACTACAGAATCTTCACCCAATAGAATCAACAGGTAACTAAAAAATTCCCATCTGATATTTTTGAGCAGTGAGATAGAAACAATGGCCCCTTTCTAAATTAACTGCTGTTTATGGGTATACCAATAGACAACAACCTCTGACTCTAGAACAATAGGAATGAATAATAATTTTCTTTATCATATTAAGAAAACCACTCAAGTCTGCTAGAGTTCTTAGTTCCCCAGAGGTTTTAGTAAAAGAAGTTCATGTATCTACTGTAAACATGTAGTAGACAGGCTGATCTACCTGTTGTGACCACTGGATAAAACATCACATCAAGCTTCACTTTTGTACTATAATTTTAAAGGTCTGGATGTTTTTCACAAGGAAATGACATGCTTAAATTACCTCAGAAGAGGAAATTTCCCTAATAGCCATAAATTGCTTTGATTTCCTCAGGTAATATAATCCAATTGAGCTGTTGATTTTTAAACTATTTTTATCAATACCCTTTTTATCCTTATATTGAATTGAACACCATTAATCCTGCTTCCTGGATACAAGATGGAGTGTTTTCTAGTAAGCTTACATTTAAGCATAATGCTACTTCACTTCGGCTTTTTCCTTCTCTAGTTTGGAGTGAACAGGGTTCCTCCTATTTTTTTTTTTTCACTTCAACTTTTTTCCACCTACTCACTAAGTACAGAAGAAAATACCCCGTGCTATGTAATTTGTATCCACAGTAATTAGCTTATTACATTGTAGGCATATTAATTCCTGTGGACCAAAAGCCGTTTAGAGGCATCATAAGCAGGGGCTGCCAGGGTTACTAACCAGAAATGGCAAAGGAAAGTGTTCCTTGCTCATGCCTGACAAGGTTTAAGTGTTCTGCGTGTGGCTTCAGTTTGTCCATACAGAGGAAAGCCTCTGCTGTGCCGTGGACCAGCCGCTTCTTGAACACTCATATAACTCTAGGGAAAGTCAAATAAGGCCATGAGATGTGCGGCTGTCCACTGCAGGAACAAGAAGCTAGGCTCGCAACACTCAGCACGGCTGCAATGTGAAAGGAAGACGAGGGTTCTGCACTCTTAAATTGATCTCCGTTCCTTGCCTCCTGCTTTCTCTGAGGGTAGGTCCAGAACAGCGGTAGAATATGCTTCTCTGTTTAGGGGTACTGGAAAAGCTACATATTCCCTTTGACTTTAGTGTTCCACTCCTCAAAGTTGGAACGAATCTCACCAGTACTTATCCTCTGGGGCTAAAGAATTGAAGAGCCAGAGCAGCAAGAGTGTGGGTGTTTGTAGGGAAACAGAAAGTTGAAGCCCACAATGCTGACATGTGTGAGAGAAGGTGGTTGTCTCAATTATCCTAAGGCACATAACATTTAAAAGTGAGATCAAAGTTCCTATCAACATTCCGACCTGGGAAGGAAATATTATTCATGATACAAACCCAAATAATCACCTACTTCAGAGCCAGTTCAAATGTCCTGTAATGCTCATCCCAATTACACCTACATCTTTTTGGATAATTGATACGTCATCATACAGCTCTTCTTACTCCTGTGGATTGTACCTCTGTCTTCTTTATAGATAATCCCCTTCTATTTATAAACATGGTATCACCCTTTAAAAAGCTTATCTTGAGCTCTTGATTAGCATGGACTGGGTGAGTCAACCCTGCATTCCTCTACCATCCAAATTCCCAAGTTTAGATGTTTATAACCCAAGAAGATTGTGATTCAAGTGCTACTATTTTAAGCTTAACAGATTAAAAGTGATTCCTGGTCTATAGGAATTGCCCAGTGGATTAGTAATAACAGGAAATATTCAGTATCTGTTGATGTATTGCCTGATAAAGTCTGTCAAAAAGTCCAACTTCCTCCCTCTTCGAACTCCCTAAAAGAAGGGCTGGAGAGATGGCTTAGCAGTTAAGAGCACTGACTGCTCTTCCAGAGGTCCTGAATTCAATTGCCAGCAACCACATGGTGGCTCACAACCATCTGGTTGTGTCTCTGACTATAGTGTCTCTGAAGACAGCTATAGTGTTCTCACACATATAAAAATAAATAAGCCTTAAAAGTAAACCTCCCCAAAAGAGTGTATGGACTATCCCATAATGCCATTCTCAGTGCCTTACAAAGAGCTGAACACTGGAGCTCCATAGGTAGACCCCCAAGGAATACATAAGACATAATAAATGACATAATATGTACCATTAGATGAATAAGTACTCAAGATTATAGAAAATAACATTCAGTGAATTATCTTTCTAGTATGGGCAAATGCTAGGCAGTACTTTATGACTAATTCCTTAAGAATATCACACAAGATGTTCTGATCATATTCACCCTCCTCCCAAAATCCTCCCAGATTTACCCCCTCTCTTACTCACCCAACTTTGTGGCCTCTTTTTTCTTAGCCATCAACTTCAATTTTTGCTGCCTATATGTTCTTGGATAAACAGCCTTTGAGCATTGACAATTTCCCAGGGTCTACTCTTGATGAAAACTGACACTCCCTCTCCTAGTGGCTCTCAGTGGATAATAGTTCCTTGACTCAATAGTAGGACTCTGTGCTCCACTCCCCTCCTCAGGTTGGTATTTGGTCTGGCTTGAACTTGGCACAGGTCTTACCCAGACTGTCATGAATATTGTGAGTTCATACATATGGCTGCCCTGTTGAAGCTACAAGATACTGTTCCCTTTTTCTTTTTCTTTTTTTGTTTTAAGATTTATTTATTTTAAGTATATGAGTAAAGTATACTGTAGCTGTCTTCAGACACACCAGAAGAGAGCATCGAATCGCATTACAGATGGTTGTAAGCCAGCATGTGGTTGCTGGGAATTGAACTCAGGACCTTTGGAAGAGCAGTCAGTGCTCTTAACCTCTGAGCTGTCTCTTCAGCCCTTCCCTTTTTCTTAAGTTTCTGGTGGCAGAGAATTAAACTTAGCAGTATGGGGATGAGCCAAACTCAGGAGACAACAGGTGTTCCCCATTACTTCAATGTGATTGGTACGAAGGTCAGCAGAATCTCAAAGGCAAAATCAAAATTTAGGTTATGAAAGTAGTTTGGATATTTAGGCTTCTGAAAGGTCTTATGCACTCCCACTGTTCCATGAAATACACTCTGAGAGCCTCTTTTCTTTACCAACAGTCAGGTAGCAAAGAAATATAAACGAAGATAACTTTATCAGTTACAACCAGGGAAGGGTGTCTAGGAACTAACTTTGCCAAGCATGAAATGTAGACTTTCATGGAACAACATAGAGTTTGAAACTCCAAGGGTTGGATTTAGATTAGGATGTAGCCTAAGTAGAGATAGAGATCAGCCATGTCAGCCGTGACTGTGGAAGATAATTTTTAAAGGTAAAATCTAAATCAGCTCCATGTTCCACCTTTTTGTTCATCAAAATTATAATATGTCCATGAAACAAAGGAAGTACTCACCCCTACCCCACGAATGTCCCCTCTTCCTTTTAAGTATCCAAGGGTGTGGTTTTTGCCTTTTTAGTCAGTGCTCTCTATTTACTTTATACCTACATGTGAAGCTGCCTGTTTTAACTTTAAAAAAATATAGCATACTCCATTTTACTTCCTTCATATTTTTATATAGAAATGGATGCTGCTGCTAAATAATAAATCAGGATACTTTTAATTTACATAGTCCCTTATTACTGGGAAAAAAAAAAACCCTTACATTGTTCTTAAAACTAACCTTTGAAAAAGAGGTGCCTTCTAAAAGAAATACCACTTGAGAACATAAGAACCACCCCTGCCAGACAAGGAACATCTCTGTAGGGTCCCTTCTGTGTGCTCCTCAGCAGGGGCTACTCCTCTGCTGCTGATGCACGACACTCTGAAAGCTCTTGCTAGAGTCTTTCCTCATTCCTCTGAAGATGCATGAAAATCTCATTACAGGCATTCAACACCTGCTTCCTAAAAGGTCTCAAAAAATATGTCAGTTTGCTCAGCTCACT
>NW_022196903.1:18619119-18639609 GCF_008632895.1 Mastomys coucha | reverse complement strand
CTGTCTTGAAATAACAAGCTTCTCCACTTTCACAAGCAGTTCTGTAGCCTGGAGTTCTCCAGGGTCACAGCTTGAAGGCACGCAATTGGTGACCCTGTGTTTATTTACCAACATGTGTCAACAGGTAAACCAGGTGACATGTAGCAGCGTGGCTCCTGCAGCACCTTGTTAATATGAGCAGCTCAAATGTATTAGGGTGTCCTTCTCCAAATCAGAGTAATGCAAACTGACAGGCTTCTACCTCCTTCTCGGCAGTGTCTAAGTGCTCAAAGCCTGCACATATAACACGGTGTGGTAGATTAGGAAGGGATTCTTATTTATAGAGCATGGCTAAGTAGCCAGAAAGCCAACACTAAACCGATATAGAAATAGATAGATAGATAGATAGGTAGGTAGGTAGGTAGGTAGGTAGGTAGGTAGGTAGATAGATAGATAGATAGATAGATAGATAGATATGTATATGTATATATCTATATCTATATACACATGAATGACATACAGAACATACAAGCATGTGCACACATACCTATACACATACACGTATGCATATGCATACACATACACATACACATACACATACAATACACATACATATACATATACATATACATATACATATACCTCTGAAGGGTAGGAAACTTTCACAGCCAGCAACACTGCTAGAGATGTATGCCTCTATTTCTCTTTGGAAACTTAGAGACATTCCTGGTCTTAATAAAAACACAGCTTCAGTCATGTACTGATAAGTCATATACTATAGCATCTTGTAACAGATGTTTCTGTGTGGAGGTGCTAGTCATCACTTTTGTCATATTCCATCAGCAGCAGCCTTTACTTTTGGATTTATTTTATGTGTGTGAATGTATTGCCTGCATGCACGTATGTGCACCAAGTGCATGCCTGTTGGACCCCAAGTAACTGGGGTCACAAATGATTATAAGCCACCATGTAGGTACTGGAATTGAACCCAGGTCCTCAATAAAAGAGCAACAAGTACCCTTAACTCCTGAGCCATCTCTTCAGGCCCTATTTTAAGGATATTAATTAGAGGGCAGGGTGTAGCTATGCCTCAAAAATCCTCCTAAAGTCAGTCTCATATAGAATCAATGACTTTTCCCATTTGCAAACCTTACGTTATGACCTGTCTGTCAGTCACGAACCACCACATACTGCTGTTTTATGGAAATCACTATCTTTAAATCTTCTCTCACTGTCAGAGGTGTACCCACCAGTGGCCTGCATTATTACCATTTATTGTTGGCCTAAATATAAATTTACTCACATTAAGGCTAATCCAGATAAACTATTTAATATGAAAGTAACTATAGAAGAATTAGTTCAAAGTGCTGTTATTATTAGCATAACTAATTCTAAAACAATATTCACTGGAACCCTGTTTTCAATGACAGGTTCATTAAATGAGCTGGTCCCAAAGGGAGTCATGGAACTAGGAGTAAGCCACAGGCTTACTGTTTTCAAACAATTAAGGCATTAGCATTCTTATGGATTCTAAGCAATTGTAGGTAGGTCATACCACTACAGATTATTTTCATTCATACATGGAATTGCCCAGATATGAATGGCACTTTATGATAACCTATAAAGGAAATGTAAACTATTCATACTTCACAAGAAAAAAGTCAGCTTTGACCTAAATGAAGTCTATATAAAGATGTAGCCTGAAGTCTGGGAAGGTAGCTCAGTAGGTAAAATGCTTTCTGTGCAAGTCTAAGAGATTTAAGATCAGCTCCAACAAACCCATGTAATCCCAATGTTCCTACAGCAAGATGGAATCAGAGACTAGAGATTCTCAGACACTCACAGGCTGGTTAGCCTGGCGTATGTAGCAATGAACAAAAACCAGCTCAAGTAAGGTCAGAGGCGAGGATCTTCTCTGACCTTTGCCCACATGCCATCTCATGCTCCTGCCTGCACTCTTACACATGGACAAGCACTTCCAAAGATTTATTTTTAAAAAAATGGGGAGGGATGTTGCTTAATTTCAAGCAAGGAAGGAAGGAAATAGACTTCACACAGATTGCCTTCGTGTCTAGCTCCATCTTTTGTGAGTCCTGGTCATTCAGACACTTTGATCCTGAGAGAAGAGCATCGGGATCATTACTTGGCAACCATTTCCAGCATACAGATTCTCAGGCTTCACCTAAGACAGCCAGGTCAGACACTCTGTCAGTGATTCCAAGCAATTGTACTTCACAAAGATCTGCAGAGATTCTGATGCACGCTGGAGTGGAGCACAGCTGAGGATAATCCACCAGTGGATGCCAGCAATCAGAATCTCAGCCCTCCTAGAACCATAACATCATTTAGATTGCAGAGAGCATGTCAATGATGCCTTGTTCTCTATGCTTAGGTGTGTCACATAACAAAAATATGTGAGGTTTAAGAACTTCTCCCACACCTTCGTGAGGCAGTCTTTGAATTTGTCTTCTCTAGAGCACCAATTTCAAAGACTGTATTTCAGAATCATCCAACCTACTCATAAGTCCCACAATGTCAGGCAGGTGGGGGATGGGTCTCTGGATTAATGGGAAAGAAGATATCTAATTTCCCACCTTATTCCCTCTTGAGGTCAGAAGGCCCATGAGGATTGGCCAATTTTAAGAGTCCCTGGAGTCTGAAAGTCCTAGGCTCTGGCACAAGGCCACTCATCTGTAGAGTCCAGAAAACAAATAAAAACCTAGACTTTCCAACAGCATCGTTGTCCAGGAGAAATGTCCTGAGACAGCAGAAAGGCCTCAAGAGTTAATGCTATGGAACAAATAGCTCACAGGGGGGTGGGGGGGTATGTTTTCAAGACAATTAAAAATCTCTTCAATTAGGATAAAGCCCAAATCATAAAGTTTACATGGAATGTTTACACTTTGTTAATTAAATACTTCAAAATTTATGTCAAAAGTGTCAAATTTTTCTATATTATTATATACAGGAAAAGAGAAATGATGTAATTGGTCTTTTTCCCAGGTCTCCCTGCAACCTTTACCATGAACATCACTTCTTTCCCACCACTTGGGACCCTGACAAGAAATGGCAAGGAGGGAAACAGCCAGAGAGCACATCCTAGGAGTCCACGTGTTCCTTGAAGTCTTAAATCCTAATTAAGGCATACTGCAGTCGGTCTGTCTGCTTACAGCTTCCCATCTCCCTACCTTTCCCCCAGTGGGATCTCTTCTTAAATGTACAGAGGAATAATTAAAAGAATATGCTTTAGGGAGCCAAGGAGGGTTATCATAGAAAATGAAAAATGTTCCAGAATGAGGAAAGATGACAGCCAAGAGTAATGCACCAAAATTCACGAAGGAACCTCTCTGCTTTGGGCATATTTGTTTTAAATGTCACTGTTTGAAATGTATTACAACAACTCACAACTTGCAGTAAAGCTTCAAGGGTATCAGCATTTGTAATGCGGAAGAAATGTTACAAAGTTAGTGGAAGAAAACATCTTAAAGAGGAAATCTAGTTTCAGATATTCAGTGTAGATTTTAATGGAGCTGTTGATAAACTTGTTGTCTAACAGAGTTCTACCTGTGGAGTACATTAAACTCCTTGGCTGTAGTCAAAATTGGGTGAAAACCAAGGGTGTATCCACATTGTGCTTGATAAAAATGCTACTTATTTAAAGTATTAAGAGTGGCCATTATGTTCAAGGACAAAGTTTCTCTCCTCTCAGTAAACTTTATCCAGGAAGAATAAAATGTTTAAGGAGTTTTTAAGTCCCACCATTTTTAAGTTCTCAACATCTTTTGTTTAGAACAATGTCAAATGTAAGTGCTGATTTTAACACATTCACACATAAATAAAAATTAGTTGTCTCATTTTTTTTCTATTGCATAACTGGTGACTACTACTGACTATATAGTCAATACTCAGAAAATTTGAAATGAAAAAGGAGACAAATCATTCAGAAGATTTTCATAGTTGTTGGTGATTGAGGAAGGGCATTAGTGTGCAGTTCTGGCTGCCCTGCAATTCAAGAGAAACAGACTGTCTCTCTTCCCAAACAATGGAATTAAAAGCAGGAACCTCTGAAACCATCTAAGAAGTGATACTCATATAATATGTGAGTACATATATATATACATATACATATATGTACTCATGTATATATATATGTACTGATTCCTTAGTTTTCAGGATGGCTTTAGGGATGCAGTAAACAATATCCTAAAATATGTTGGAAATACAAGTTTTTTAATTGGATATTTTATTTATCTACATTTGAACTGTTATCCCCTTTCCTGGTTTCCCATCCAAAAACCCCTATCACAACCCTGCACTCCTGCTTCTCAAGGGTGCTCCCACATACACACCCACACACTCCTTACTGCCTTGGCATTCCCCTATGCTGGGGCATCGAGCCTTCACAGGATCAAGGGCCTCCCCTCCCATCGATGCCAGATAAGGCTATCCTGTGCTACCTATGTAGCTGGAGCCATGGGTCCTCTTTGGTTGGTGGTTTAGTCCCGGGGAGCTCTGGGGGAATAATTTTGTATTTACTAATCTTTTTAAAAACTGCATTGAGTGAGTGTGTGTGTGTGTGTGTGTGTGTGTGTGTGTGTGTCATAGACACATACATGTATTAAAACTATACAGTTTAAAACATAAAACCCAAAAAGTTTCCTGGAACTCACTCTGTATACCAGACTGGCCTTGAACTATCTTTGCCTCCCAAATGTTGGAATTAAAGGAGCCTGCTGTCATTCAGGTATAAGGCCTGGGCTGGGAGGAGGGAAGCTTAACCTGGAGGTCAGTGATGGGGGGCACCAAAGAACACACTAGGAAACAGCTGGGGGGGACTAGTTGGTTTATTTGGGGAGAGGGGTCTCTTGGACAAGCTTAACGTGGCTGTGCAGCATTGCTCAGGCAGAGGTGTTGGAAGATGCTATATCTGCATACTCAGAGGTTTTACGGGACGTGGTGGAGAGGGACTTTATAAGGCCAAACAAGGAGTGAAGCATAGGAACTTAGTGGGTGAGCCAGCTTTAAAGTGCCAGGTTGAGAGGGGGAAGGGACCCAACTCCTGCCATCCTTGTATTTGAAGTATCCAGGCTGAGGCTTCATTGACCCTTCCTCCAGAACCATGGGCCATTACGATCCCACAACACCTGGCTTAAAACCCAAATGTTTTAGTCACTCAAAATTCTCTAAGTTAAAAGGAAGCCTAAAGGTGACAGGATCCGTGATTCTTAGCATCTTCTTGACATAGCAGGACTTTGATTAATGACACGGTTTCTTGTGTCTTCCTCTTTCCAATCAGCTATGATCTTCCAAAAGTCCACCTTTCATATTGGGCTCCACAGAATCTCTGTTCCACACCTTGTTGTACACACTGCTACATACATTGTAAAATTCAGTCTCTTCTGAGGTCCTAGGACATACTGCGCTGGCCTTCTTTCGATAGAGTCATCCAATCTTAGGTAAAGCCCACTATGTAAAGCACCGTTCTCTAGCACAACAAGAACACACAAGGCCCAAGCCTTACTTCCATCGCTTTTTAGATGTTTTCATTTCATCTCCCTGACTGCGAGAGTTATAGGTATTTTTTAAATGGCTTTAAAATGATACTTAAGAAACCCTTGCTTGGCTGTGCCTGACTTCTCAAAGAACTATCATCATCCATATACATCATCCTCAAAGCTCTCACAAACCTGTCTGCCCTGAAGTTCTCCTCCCTGGAAACCTGTGTCTTACACAGGTCACATGCTATTCCTCTGTGACCATGCTTCCTTTAAGTCTCTCTTCCCATTCTTTATACAACATGCATGTTTGTTTCCAGAATTTTGAAGGCTCTTGTTATCCTCACTAGACAGTTTGAAGTGCTTCTGCATGAAATAGGCTGCCATGCTGAATCGTGAGCTATTTTGACTTCGCCTCTGTTGAAGAACCTCAAAATGATCTTGAAACAGGTGGATGAACTAGTAGTTGTCTAAACACCCTTTCTGTTGTGATTTGGGATGTTGAATTGTTTGAGATAAGGACATATTAACCTAAAATGGAGAAATGAAGAAAAGGGAAAAAAAAAAAACAGAAAGGCAATGATAGATACATTTGTTTGGAAAGCAAAGCATGGTGGGTTCTGTCTATGATCCCAGTATGAGAGAACAAAGCAAGAAGATCCTAAGTTTGAGGCTAGCCTGGGTTATACGGGAGCTCCAGGCCATTCTGGGCTATTTAAGAAGAACCCATCTCAAAACTCGAACAAAAGCATCCACTGTAGTTGCCTCATCCCCTTTATTTCCCATAGTTGAGAATATCTGTTCTGCGTTGACAGGCTGATGTTCCTGACAGAGACCAAAAGTGACTCTCCATCGTAGGAGAATTTAGGGCGTGGACCCTGTGTACTTCATGCCTACCATGCCCTAACTTATATGCATGTTAAAAGTTCAGTGAGGAGGTACCAACCTGAAGGCATGCTGTACTGCATTGCTGTCTGCCCTTCGCAAATGAATTAAGATTCTCTTCCAAATTTAAAGCTGAGATTTGGGGAGGTGTGGAGAGAAAAGACCTGTTTTAGGAAGACATAGTAGCTACTGAGGTTGGAGAAAGATCGTTCTGAAAATTGGACTCTCTTCCCTAAAGTCTCCTTTACTGAAGACATGTGCCACCAGGCTTTGCTCGCAGTAGAACAAAGATCTATGAATATAAGGCAGACTTGCTTTGATCTGCTTTGGGTTAGTTTGAGTATTACTCTCCATAAGCTCACGTAGAAGGAGCTGGATCTTCTGAGTGATGGGGAACTTTTAAAGGGTGACCCCTAGGAGGAAATGACTAGACCACGGGACTAACACTGTCACGAGGATTAGTGCCGTCCTCTCAGACAGGTTTTAGAGATTGTTCTGGAAAGAGTATGTTTGTTGTACAGTAAAATGATCTCACATACATGGTCCTTTGTGCGTATGGCCATTTTCCTGTCCAGTTTCCTACCACATTATAATATCCTCAGAGACCAAAAACTGGAGCTCTCAAACTTGGCCTTTTAGCTGTGCAAACTCAAAAGAAACCTCTTTTCTTTATAAAGCACCCAGCATCCAGTATTCTGTTACAGCAACACAAAATGGTCTGAGGCAGCTTTATCTTAAATGTTCCTCGTGAAAACTGTTCCTCTTGTTTTAAGAGAGTTGGGTTGCATAGGGCACCTGGTTTCTGCCCGTGTGTTGGAGTCTTTAAAATAAACTATTTTGCCTTCTCTTTTCCTAAACTTCTGGTAGCTGCACTTCACCTTCTTGTGTTTTGTCCCTTTACACCAATTTAGCTTAATGCTAAAGGTACCTTCAAATTCGGAGAAGTCTTCTGCCCTTCCCTAACCTGCTACTCCCACGTTTGGTAATGGGCTGAGATGACAGCAGACGCTCAGGGGAGAAAATTAGTTAATTGTGGGCTGTCGGAGTTGTTTTAGGTGACTTTGTACTCCTCGGATTTGAGATCAACATGAACTGAGAATTCAAATAGCAACAAAAAACCTGGGGTTTGCTAATGCCAGGAAGGACTCATCCAATGAGAACTGTATTGTATTGATGATACAATGCAGATGGGAGGAAGACAGTGCTGTTTGCTCTCTTTGTGTTTCTGACCTTGAGCAGAATTGTAACTTGTTTGTTGCAGAAGTTGAGCATCTAATGTGCTGTTGCACCTGTTAGTTCTTGTATACTAAATGGCAAAGCACTTGCAGATCCGTGATTGCTTTGTGGGTGAAATATTTTCTGCAATCTGGTGAACTGGCTTTTTAAAGACAATGTATTCAATTGTGTTCTGTGCATCCCTTATCTCTCAAAAGTGTGCTTCCTTGTGCCATTTCAATACTCTGATCGTCATTACATCTTAGGACATGTCTGGCTTTGTATTTTCAAGGTAACATGATTTTTTTTTTTTTAAAAAAAAACAGAGACCATGAACCAGGCAACTCCTGCCAGGAAGCTGGAAGAGGTTCTTCATCTTGCAGAGCTCTGCATAGAAGTCCTACAGCAAAATGAAGAGCATCATGCGGAGGTGATGAGCTGTAACCAGAGCATAAAGTTCTCTCAAAGGCTTTGCCATGGAGGGGGTAGCAGTGAAAAGATAGCTGGACAGGAGTCTTAGTATTCAGCTGGCCAAACATACACCTTTCCTGGAAAGTGTGTGTGTGTGTGCATGTGTGTGTGTGTCTGTGTGTTTGCAAGTGTGTTTTTGCACACTTATGTGCTCATGTGTGTGAGTGTGCATGAATGTGTGTGTGTGTGTCTCTGTGTGATTTTTGTATCTGTTTTTTATAGCAATCACATAATAAGGTCATGAGAAATCTTGGGAGATATGTCCCCAAGTTACATAAGCAATAGCTAACAAAGATGGAACCCATCCATGCTGGGATGCTAAACAAGTTGGGGGGTTATGTCCTATGATATGATCATTCTGTTTGAAAATGTGGGACAGTGAACATCATCAAAAACATTCATAATTGTGTAACTGATTGAAGTCTTCCCTTTTGCATCAAATTTTCTGTATGTTTTCATTAAATCTTTGTATTTTTTGTTGTGTCTGGTTTTTTGTTTTTTGTCATGCTTGGAGGGAACCCAGGCATTAACCAACCCTCTGCCCCTGAGCCCCATTGCCAGTCAATATTTTTAAAGTCCTGAGTCCATATTAACACTTTCTGTAGAGCCACGGTGGTCTTACCATCTTGATATTCTAAGACTTAAAATTCTCTATTCAGTAGTTGTGAGTACAGAAACAATTTCCTGACTCTGAGTTGAATGGAGGAAATCTGCAGAGTTAAATAAGCACAATAAATGTTGGTGTCCTCACCGTGCTCTTAGTTTTGAGGAAGCAGATGTAACAAGCCACAAGAAAACAGACCAGATACATATGAATTTATAGAAGATTTATGTTTAATGGAATCTAGTTCTCAGAAAATATGAGAAACTACAGGACCTACATTTAAGCAAATTCTTGGAAAAGAGTATTCATGAAGCCTTACTATAGGTAACTAAGATTTATTGTATCTGGTTATAAATATGATCATTCAAAACATCTGCTTTTAGCTCACACTGTGGAAGCTAGTTTTTAGCTTGCATCTGTCATGTGTGAACTTGTTATGGATATTTTATTTTAAACTGAAGAAACAGCTGCTTCAATAATTTGAAATGAATTCCCAGGAGGATGTTTTCTGGGCTAGAATCACCACCATGCTACAAAGAAAATATCATATGATAAAAATATAGGTATGTTCCGTCGTCTTTGTCTTGATCTGAAAGAGATTATCATCAGAGTCGAAGGCCCTTCTAAATTGTTTTGAATCTGACCAAATATCCTGTTTCAGTATGTGTTTCCACTGAACAGGTACAGCTAATGTTCACATGTATTTTATGGAAATTAAAATGGAGTGTTTTTAATATAGTCATTGTAGTCACTAAAATTGCTTGTTAAAAATGTAATTATAATATAGATGCTGTTTGTTTCTCAATCCATAACCTACAATTGACTCCCCTGAAACACAGCACAGAAACATCCTTGTGCTCTGTGCTACAGTGCAATTGGAACTATTCTGGTGGCTTCTTTACAAATACTCTGTAACACGGTGCCATTTTTCTGTTCTGCTTACGCTCCAAATTTTTGGAATCCCACAGGGAAGAGAGGTGAGTAAAACTGTTTCCTCTTCTTTGTTGCATAAGACAACCCTTTAATGTGACTGTGAGGCAAAACCCGTTCTGATGGTTGTCATTTTGGAGTCGACTTAGGCTTTTCCTTGCAATGCAAGACTTTCCTCTGGAGAGGGCTAGCCTTTGCTACATGGTTAGGTGACTGTGTTTAGTTAGAAATCACATGCATAACTAATGTCTTCCAGCCCAAGCCAAACACCATGCAAGAAATTGGAAATGTTGGCATTTTGTTTTGTCCTGCGTTAACTTTTAAATCTTTTGGTTTTCTCCTTTCCATTGGATCTTCCCTCTGAGCAGTACTGGAGAGTGAACTGGTCTAATTTCAAAGTCATTTCCAGAGTGTGTTAGTGGATGGCACTCTACGCTGAGATTCCTTTCACTGGATGCTCTGGTCAGTTTCATTACTCCAAACTGCACCTAGCTCCCTCCGCTCTTCAGCTCCTCTGAGGAGGTTAATGCACTTGCCTGGAGGAGACCTCCAGGTGGTTCCCTCTCCCCCTCTTCCTTTCACTCTGCCTCCCTCTGCTGTCCCAGTGCACTCAGCAGGACTAAGTGGCTGTCCCCTTCTTGCACAGTTCCTCTATTAAGCAGGTATCCAGCCATTCACCTCCTTGTCAGGAACTTGATTGTAAAGGCAGTCCCTCCTCCTCTGGAGGCCTCTATGACCTTCTGGTTTTTTCTCCCTAGAAAGCTGGTTTTAGCTCTTTTCCAGCAAAATCTTTTAAGATTTTCTCCACATTTCAGGGAGCAGGCTGTGCTGATTCGGAGATTTCAAACAAACGAATCTAGCAGTTCTTTATCCAAAAAGCCCTTCCCTCTTGACAGAACTAGGAAGTCCAAGTGCCTCCTGGGAAAACCACTAGTTCTAATTAGCTACCTGTGTATGCAGATGTGCGCACGTGTGTGCAGGCCAGAGGTAGAAATCGAGGATCTGTCTTCCTCAGTCATTCCTCACCTTGTTCCTTGAAACAAGGTCTCCCACTGAATCTGGAGCTTACATATTCAGGTTAAGATGGATGCCTGACAAAGTTCTGTGAGCTACTTGTTTCTGCTTCCCAATTGCAGGCACAGAGTATTGATTGCCCTTGGCTCTTTATGTGAATGCTGGCAAGCCAAACTTAGGTCTGTATGCTTGGACAGCAAGCACACACTTACCAACTGAGCTTTCAACCTTCCCTTTGCTGTTGGTTTGGGTTTGGGTTGGTGGTGATGGTTATTGTTGCTCTTGTTGTTGTTGTTGTTGCTGTTACACATTTTGGTGTTTTGGAGATGAGGTCTTGCTATGATTGGCCGCCAGCTCATGACCAGTTTACCCAGTCTCCAAATCCGAGGTATATGCTCCCATGTTTGGGAAAGAGTAGAGTACAGGAACAATTCTGGGTCAGAATGTTTGAGTGTGAGATGGCAACCCTCCCTCCCTCTGCCTCTGTTTTCTTCTCCCTCCCAAGTGGGATTAAAGCATCCTCACTTGGCCCCTTTGACTTTTTAACCTTCTTGAGTTCTGTGGATTGAATCCTGGGTGTTTGGTACTTTTTTTTGGCTAATATCCACTTATTAGTGTACCATAGGATACACTATACATATGCATACATACCATACATGTCCTTTTGGGTCTGAAATACCTTGCTCAGGACCGTTGGAGGGCAGAATGAAAGAGGGTTAATGACTGGACTGTAAAAAAAAAAAAAAAAAAAAAAAAAAAAAAGAAAGAAAGAAATATTAAAGGCAATATAAAAAAAAGAATAGAATACTTGCCCTCAAACCCACAACCCCTCCTATTTTATTTCCTTCAGCCTGTTGCTTGCTTGTGTATATCACCACACAACTTTTTGCATTAATGTGTATGTTCTACTTTTTGAAATGAGGTCTCTAATTTGTTTTTTGTTTGTTTGTTTTAGATATTTTCTTTTTTTACATGTAAATTTCTCTTTTTCCTGGTTTCCCCTCCAAAAAACAAACAAACAAACAAACAAACAAAAACAACAAGAACAAACCCCTGTTGCCTTCCCTCTCCCCATGCCTGCCACCCCACCCTCTCCCACTTTCTGGCCCTGGCATTCCCCTACACTGGGGCACAGAACCTTCACAGGACCGAGGTCCTCTCCTCCTATTGCTGATTGAACCTGCAATCCTCAACTATACACATGCTGCCTGAACAATCAGACCCACCATGTGCAGTCCTTGGTTGGTGGTTGAGACCCTGGGAGCTCTGAGGGTAGTAGTTAGTTCATATTGTTGTTTGTCCTAAGGGGCTGCAAACCCCTCAGCTCTATAGGTCTTTTCTCTAACTCCTTCATTGGGGACCGTGTACTCAGTTCAATGGATGGCTGTGAGCCTCTACATCTGTATTAGTCAGGTACTGTCAGAGCCTCTCAGGAGATAGCTATATTTAGGCTGGCTTGTCCTTCCTTCAGTCTCTGCTCCATAGTTAATCACTGCAACTCCTTCCATGGGTATTTGGTTCCCCCTTTTAAGAAGGAATGAAATGTCCACGTTTTGGTCTTCCTTCTTCTTGAGTTTCTTGTGGTTTATGGGTTGTTCTTCCTATATTCCAAACTTCTGGGCTAGTAACCACTTATCAGAGAGTGCATACCATGTGTGTTCTTTTGTGATTGGGTTACCTCACTCAGGATCCTCCTGTCTCTACCTCCCTACTTTGGAACTGCAACCACAGGCCACAATATCAATTTTTTGGTAGTGACAACTGAACCTAGGGCTTCATGTATGCCTGCTAGACATCTCTAGCTGCCTACATCATTTTCATTGCTATAGTTCTGGCAGTATATGTTTCAGGTAGTATAATGCTGTTTGCTTTGGTGGGTTTTGCTCAATATTGCTTTGGCCTTAGTTTCTAGTGTTTGTTTGGGTTTTATGGTTTGTTGTTGTTTGGTTGGTTGGTTGGTTAGTTGTTGTAGTTCCCTAAGAATTTTGGGGTTCTTTTTCTTTTTCTATTCTGGTATTAATCCCCTCACAAACACACAGCATCCACGTATTTTATTTTTCTCATAGGCAGAGTGAAGGCTCCCTTCACTCTGTGAACTGCTGCTTTGCTGAGCTGAATGTCTTCTGTGTGACAGAATTCTGTTTCTCTGTGCTTTGCTTTTGCTTCCTGTGATTTCATGACTTCCCCTAGACCTTTTCCCCTGTTCCAACATCTGACTGCTTCTCCTGTTTTCTTCTGGTGTTTCCAGTGCTTTGCAGTGGCTGCTTTTCTATCTCTGTCTTTAACCCACTTTGAGTTGGTTTGCATAGCTGATGAGAGGATAGGAATCTCTCATGTGGCTATCTAACTTTTTCAGTACCATTTATTTTGTAAGTTTTTTTTTCTCCGAGATATTTTCAGTACCTTTGTTGGAAATCAGTGGACGGTGAGTGCAAGTTTTCTTCTAAGGAATCTGATGTATTCCATTGATGCATGTCCCTTTCTTGCCTTTTATTTCTTTATGTCTTTATTTCTTTACTTGTTACTTATTCTGTGTGTGCACATGCTGGTGTGCACAAGCGGAGATCAGAGGTCACACCGCTCTTTCCACCGTGCGTTGCAGGAACTCAGGTCATCAGAGTTGGCCACAAGCTCCTTTGCCTACTGAGCCCTCTCACCTACCCCTATGTCTCTTTTTTAGGCCACTACCATGGTGTTTTAATTACTGTAACTTAGTCTACTTTGAACTCAAGCAGAATAATGCCTCATGCTGTGTCCTCTTTGTTTGCAATTGCTTTGGCTATGTGGACGTTTGTGGTTTGTTTGGGGTTTTTTGTTGTTTTTGTTTTTTGGTTTTGTGGGGTTTTTTGTTTGTTTAGTTTTGTCTTGTGGTTACATATGAATTTTAGAAACATTTTCATAGTTTGATGAAGAAAACCATGAGTGTTCTAAGAGTCATGGCATTAAAGCTGTAGCCAGCTGCCTTAGTTGGGGTTTCTATTGCTGTGAAGAGACACCATGACCAAGGCAACTCTTATAAAGGAAAACATTTCATTGGGGCTGGCTTATGGTTCAGAGGTTCAGTCCATTACTATCATGGCAAGAAGCATGGCAACATCCAGGCAGGCATGGCGCTGGAGGAGCTGAGATCTGAAGGCAGCTGGAAGAGGGTATCTCCACTGGGTGGAGCTTAAGCATAGGAGCTGTCCATGAGCTGCTTACACAGTGACACTCTTCCTCCAACAAGGCCACACCTTCTAGTGGTGCCACTTCCTACGGGCCAAGTATATTCAAACCACCACACAAGCTTTGGATGATATGGGCATTTTAGCATCGTTTCTCCTAATGTATAAACAATGGACATCTTTCCAGTTATGTCCTCTTCTATTTCCATCCTCAGTGTTCCAGATTTCACTGAAGAGATCTTTTACCTCTTTGTTTAAATTTATTTGTATATATTCTATCTTTGAACTTATAAGAACAAAGGCAACATTTTAAAATGACATACATTTTGAAGTACCTTCACCTCTTTTTAATTACTTTAATATTTATATCTATATTAAAATGAATATTAAAATAATGAATTAAAAGAGCTATGAGGAGCTGACAACATATTATGGTTCAGTCTAATGGCTACTACTAGAATATGGCTTTCTATATAGTTTGTGTATGTTTATATATGTATATTTGAGAGCCAAGAAATACAATAATTATTGAATTGTCTCCAGAGCTTTTATAGTCACTCACAAATTTTGGCATTGTAAACTAAAGTTGGGAAATAAAAAATATTTCAGAGTCAAATTATCTGTTTTTGCTCAATGTAGAATGATTCTCCTTATTTGTATTAAATTATAAATTATGCATTCCAAAGATGAAGGCAATCAAAATCCTTAGACTTTAGATAAATTAGAAAATATGTAATAAGTCATGTGATAATGTTTATGACAAGAAAAAAATCAAGGTCCAGTTGCAGTGTTCTAATATACAAAGTAAGTGGAGAATGGATGGACTGATGGATGGATGATGATGGATAGCTAATATGCTCTGTATAGTTACTTAAGAAAACTATATCATTTCTCTCCTATATACTACCTCTACAAATAAAATAATTATACCATTTGCTCAAATGATCAATTTGGGAGAATAACTAAGATAATACTTATAAAGCTTCTACAGCAGTTCTTAGCCCACAAAACATTTTCAATTCATATTGGACATTTTGGTTTTTCATTTTAACTTGTTTGTTCTTAAGGCAGGTTCTCAGTCGGTTACCCACACTGGCCTTAAACTCAGATTCCCCTGCTTCAGCCTCCCCGTTCACAGGCATGTGCCACCAGGAATAGCCTGGACATTATTTTTAAAGCATATTAACTCACTATCTGTACATGAATTTCAATGTATTTTTGTGGTTACAGATAACATTAATTTATATTTGTATAGAAAGTAATTTCCATATTTATTTATTTTCACAATAACCCAGAGGCTAGAGAAGATACTATTTTTACAGACTAGAAGTCCATGCAGAGAAGTGATGTGCTTCTGATTACTCTAGTCTTGCCTCTAAGTACAGAAGCTCAATGCCTTACTCCCAGGTTCAAGGTTCATGCTTATCTCCCTCCATTTTCAACTACTTTGATGCCAAGCCAGGGATGGGGCGCAGTCCTTTAATCCCAGCACTTAGGAGGCAGAGGCAAATAGATCTCAGTTCTAGGCCAACCAACCTGGTCTACAGAGTGAGTTCTAGGACAACCAAAGATACAAAGAGATACGCTGTCTCAAAGAAGAAAAAAAAATCAACTGCTTTGAGTAAAACTGACAGTGCTTTCAAAGCATTGTCAGCCTGTCACATATATTATAGTTATCATTTAAGATTGGTTTATATGTTCCCCTTAAGCATATTGATAAGCTATTGCCTTCTGCCTCTGTCAGATCATTTACAGAAAATCATGACTTAGCATTAGAGCCAAGATAGATTTAGAATTGCTTTTGTAACATCACATAGGTGCCTTACCAATCGGTGCTTTTTCTGAGAGAGGTTTCCTCCAGCCCAGTGAGACTGCTATTGAACATCTGACACCTCATGAGGTGGAACCCTGGGAGGAAACAGGAAAGTCCTCTTCTTCCCCTCCAATCCAGTCAGAACAGCTACCTGTTTTGGGTGGCAAGAGAAAGGAAGGACGGGTGGCTAACGAGGCTGATCCTGTCTTTGAAAGAAACTCCACCTTTTGCTTAGCTCTTCATTCAGTGTTTGAGGAGTTGGCTGGGTGGTTTGAAGCTCTTCCTGCTCCTCCAGAGAGCCCAATTTTAGTTCCGAATGACCATGTTAGGTAACTCACAGCAGCCTATAAGCCCAGCTACAGGAGACATGATGTTCTATTTTGTTTGGCTCTGGGCACTATAAAACCACTCTGAGTATGTACCACACTCATAGCATGCACTCACCCAGACACAAACATACATATAAAATTAGTTAATTAATTAATTAATAGATGGTTGCTCAGTACTTTCACAAGTCATCAGTGAGAAGTGCGTCATCTTGACTTACATTCACAAGACAAACCTCATCCGAATTACAATTCAAGGCATTCATAATACTTCTTTAAAACATAATGCAGTCTTATAGTTGGTAGGAAAAGCATTAAGGGTTTTTTTTTTAAGGTTTATTCCATTACTCTTCATTCTCAGCCTGGCTCTCTCTTTCAAGTTAGCTTCAGAATGTGCCTTCATAATTTCTCAGATAGTAGTGAAACAATGCAGAGCTTACACGGCTGCTAGGTTCTTAATTTTAGCCTTCCATAAAGGTATTGGCTGTGAACAGGAAGCGAGACTTTGCGAGTATCTCTCTTAACAGGACTGAATTCTAACTAGCATTTCTACTCTGCTCTGCTCAGTGAGGATTCTCAGATTCTACTTTGCATTGTCACAACTCTAACTTCAAAGGACAAGAACAAGAGATATAAAATAAATCAATAAATACTACTATTTATTTCCTATTTGTTAGTATCATAAAGTTATTATGCTATTAGATTTTTATATATTATTATATATTGTTAGAATAGGTAAATATATATATACATATATAATATAAATTAATTCTGCAAATGATCAGAGATAATCACTGCATGTGACACTCTGCTGGGTTTATGTACTTATGCAGTATAACATTCCTAAACAAATTGCTCACTTATATGTGTATCACAATATTGAGGAAAACATTAAAATATCTATCACTCTTAAGTCTATGTAACATTTTCAGGTATAATTCAGCGTTTGTTTCTATTTGCTTGATGCTAATTAGCTATTTGGTGACTTTTCTTAACATTTTTTTCTGACACCAATGATTTTAAAGCCATTTTTACTATAAAATACGTAAAATCATGTTTTAGAATTTTGCAACCCAGTCTTTCAGCTTTGTCATTTACCTTCTCCTGATAAAACCCAATACATAGTTAAATAAATACAGTTCAGAAACTAAGTGGATGACTCTCAGGCTGCAGGATTTAAGTTTTCAAATAAATTGTTGTAACATGGAGAATAATAAAACTGCATCACAGAAATTTTCATGTTTTATATTGGCTAAACGTTTATGATAGTGGGCCTGGGAGATGGCCCAGTGGGTAAAGGACTTGCTATGCAAGCGTGGGGACCTGAGTTCAGATTCCCAGAGCCACAGAGACATCAAGCAAGTTTGGCAGACCCCTGAAATCCCAGTGCTCTGGAAGCAGAGGCAGGGAGCCCCAAGGGAAACAAACCCTGGGAAGTAGCTAGCCATATGGGAGAACTCTGGGTCCAAGTGGGAGACCCTGCCTCAACACATATGGTAGAAAGTAATCAAAGAAGTCTGTGGTCTATCCATGCATATACATACATGTACACCACACACACACACACACACACACACACACACGAACAAGATTTTGATACCAACTGGAACTCAGTAGACAAAGACAAGACTTAAAAGATGACACACAAGCCGGGCGGTGGTGGCGCACGCCTTTAATCCTAGCACTTGGGAGGCAGAGGCAGGCAGATTTCCGAGTTCGAGGCTAGCCTGGACTACAGAGTGAGTACCGGTACAGCAGGGGCTACCGAGAGAAACCCTGTCTCAAAAAACCAAAAAAAAAAAAAAAAAAGATGACACACAAAAAATGATTTTAAAATATTCCCTATGTGTATGAAAATTTATTTAAGATTACTTACAATCATAGATAAGCAAAGTAAAACAAAACTGAGAACAGAAGCATCCCCATTATTCTTTGAGAACTGTCTAAAAGCAAAGTGTTATTTTCTCCTCTTAAAGAAGCTTAATTTTTTAAACTGGTTATTTTCATTGCCAGTCATAACAGACCTGACCAAGTACAAAGTGAAGAACAAAGCAGCCATACGCTGTCTTTACCAGTGTTCACAATCACCTAAGCAGCACTGTGTCCCATGAAGTAAAGCTGTTCCCTCTCAGGGAAGCCTAGTTCACACTGGCAGTCCAGATGTCCTCTCTAGTGAAGGAAGGCTCAGCCCCGGAACAAGGAGGTCCTGAGGCTTTGCGAGCTAGATAAGGCTTTTGGATTTTGCTGTGTCTTGGTTAGATGAAATGGGACATTAAGTTGGGCAAGAGTATGACCCTATTTATGTTCCTAAACAGTAAAACAATGACTGGTGGCTGTTTGGTGAGTGGTCAGGAGTAAAATCTGTTCCTAGAGAGCAGTTTGCAATGTGTAAAGACTCGGAAACACCCTTTAACCCCATCATGTCTCTGCACTTTCTTTTTTTTTTTTAATTAAATATTTTCTTTATTTACATGTCATATGATATCTCCTTTCCCAGTTTCCCTTCTGGAAAAAAGAAAACAAAAACAAAACAAAACAACAACAATAAAAAACCCTGTTCCCTCCCCTCTTCCCCTGCCCATCAATCCACCCTCTGCTGCTTCCTGGCCCTGGCATTCCCCTACACGGGGGCATAGAACCGTCACGTAAGGAACTCTGATCGTTCACCTTTCATCACTGTGAGCTGAATAGCCGGCAGGAAGAATGTAAGAGAAGGAGCTCATGGTTTCAGGTAGTTCCATCTGTCATGGGAAGGAAGGCATGAAAGGCAGAGCAGTTCAAACTTGGAGCCAGACAGAAAGAATCAAGCCACTTCCTACCTCCTGAAGTTTCTAGAACATCCCAAAAGAGCACCACCAGCTTGGTACTAAGCCCCCGACGCATGCCTTTGGTTGAGACGCTTCACCTCCAAACCATAAGAAAACAATCAGGATAAATAAAATAAAATAAATCCAGGATTTATTTGTAAAGGTCCTACCATACTGTTCTTGGGTATCTGAAAAATCGAGGAAAAGTCTTCTTAAAGGGGCAGCGGTTTTAGAAGGCAGTGTATTTTCATAGTAGAATGCCATGCTATCATTGAAGACAAAAGTTAAAGGAATTCATCCCACAGTATGATGCCAAATATGTTAGTATTTCTAGTCATGCAAAAGGAAATATTCAAGTTAGTTGCGCATAATTTTTTATATACAAGAATTTTTCTTTTGTTTTTATAGAAGTTTTCCTATAGTTTATATCTATGGCTTCTAAAGGAATAAATGCCCATCTTAAGCCTCATTCATCAATGATAAATTTGTTATTGTATATGTGACACCTGTAAAATTTCTTATCTTAAAAATATTAGATTTTATTTATCATACTTATTTGTGACACTGAGGGATGTTGCACAGGTTTTCGAGCGCATAGTATTTGTACATGTTTCTAACAAGTCATTGATTTCTCCTTTACTGCTTGCAGGCGTTTGCCTGGTGGCCAGACTTATTGGCCGAGCATGCCGAGAAGTTTTGGGCATTATTCACAGTAGACATGGATACTGCGCTGGAGGCCCAACCTCAAGACTCCTGGGATAGCTTTCCCCTTTTCCAGCTGCTTAATAATTTCCTCAGAAATGACAGTGAGTATTTACATTTCCTTCCTATGTGAAATGGCAAGGGATGGGTACATGTCATCGTAGATATATGTGTGTATAGTCCAACCTTGACCTTAATAAGAGTCAGTGTGGCTAACAAGAGAGCTTATTGAGCTTCCCTGAGTCTGTGATGCCATAGTCTATGGGAAATGATATGGCCTGTCATTCACTGAACTGCAGAACAGCTGCTATAGACAGTAGACAGCTTTCTCATTGTACCTTAAGGATCTAAAAACCTGCAAAGTCTGGCATTGCCAGAATATCTGAGACTGCATCCATCTCTTAAGAGATGTTCTGTATGTCAAGGCTCCATTTCAACATACACTCTGAGTGAGATGTTCTCCTGAGAGTGGATTTGTCTCCTCGGGGGATAGTAAAATATTATTACATGTATGACTTGTTTATTTATATTTAGAAATCAAAGAGGAAGCAACGCTCCTCTTTTGAGATTGTTTACCAGCATAATAATAACTTTCATTGTTATCCTGGTAGATGGTCTAGCATGAGTGCAAATGTGATTTTTATCAAAACAGTAGCATATAGGTTCCTAAGCCTTTGCTGGGTTAGACCTTTTCATTTTCCCTAGACTCAGGTTGGTTGCCAGTAGCTGCCCTTACACTCTGGGTGGGGTGAGGTCACTAATTCCCCACGTGTATGGTGCTTGCTGTGATACCCCATGCTGGACTCAGCCTCCTGGAGTCTGGTCATGGCTGTCCTTGATCCTGCAGGAATTTTCTTCTTTCCCGAGTTTTCTATTAGGCCAGATCATTTACATCTTCCTCAGGCAATAGGCCTTTTACCTATCTGAGCAGACCTCACCCCATTTCTCCATGGAGCTTTAAAGCATGGTTCTCAGAACTCTGGTCATCCTGTCACCTGAGTCACTCAGAGTCCATACTCCTCTAGCCAAGGTTAACACTTCCTATATCTTTAAAACTTTCTCTCTCTCTCTCTCTCTCTCTCTCT
>NW_022196903.1:18547275-18618906 GCF_008632895.1 Mastomys coucha | reverse complement strand
CTCTCTCTCTCTCTCTCTCTCTCTCTCTCTCTCTCTCTCTCTCTCTCTCTCTCTCTGCTCTGTAATGATGTGATTTGTTTATTTAAAATGACTTCCCTCCCAAGGTGCCCAGTGATTTTGCAGGCTGTCTCTTACTTTCATCTCAATCAACACACTTCCTGTATTTTATTTTGACCATATGTGCTATCTTACCATTATATTAACACCAGAGTCCAGTATGTTGACCAGTGAGTAGGGTAGATTTAAATTAGACTCTTGGCAGCCATGGTGTCACTCCCAGATCCTAGGGATTTCAGTGACAGTGAATGTTCCTTCAGACCCTGTCTCCACCACACACCTCCACTCAAGCCCTCTTTGTTGTCTTCAAAAAATGAACTTAAATGTATTTTTTGTCTATATGTAAATCCATACCACTGTTACATTCCTTTTGTTTTAAAATTAAAATCTAGGTCTCTGCAATTGTAGTTTTAATTTTGTTTAATTATTCTTTGGTTTTGTTCATTGCTAGAGCCAGGTATCTATCTCTTTGGTTATTATCTCTTTGTCTACCTTCTTAAACTGGGAAAGAAATTCACATAGGTTTGAATGTGTGGTGCTGTACTCCCCAGGTCTATCCCACATTTCAGATCTGAGCCAGACTGAGAACACCTGTTCTAGTAAGAAAGGCATCCTATTAGAGTACTTAGCAGCATGGGCTTGAGTCCCACACAGTCTCATCTCTGCCACTTGACCTTTGACAGTAGTTTAACCTCTCTGAGCTAAAAGGTCTTTACTTACAGAAGGAGAATGTTAATTACTCTTACAGCATCACGGTAATTACATTTACAGTGTCAGTCACGCTGAGGGTAAACAGAGTGAAGACTCTCGTGTAATAGATGCTAAGTGGATATCAAGGATACTGTAGGCTTTCCATCTGTAACTCCAGCCCTCAGTACTTCTGTTGTCTGAGCCATTCTAGCCAGGTTCATATAATTTCCAAACGGTATATGTGATGAAGCCAAAGAACGGAAGGACAATTCCTAGTTCAGATTCAGCCACAGTGCCTGTGCTCAGGAGAGCCTGATATATTTAATTGTCCATATTGAATCATTTATTCTGTACGTCAGCCACAGCCAGTTCAGAAAGGCCATTTCTTTTCCTTCCTACCAGAGAGAAGCTCTGGATGCCCTCCTTGTCTTGGTTACCTATCTTTATTCCCATTCTGCTGACAAAATGTATGTCTTTTTCTTAACAGTATCTTAAGATACATAGAACATAATAAGCGCATGTACTAATTCAGGGGTAAACAGGTATAGACATCTTTTTAAAAATGGCTTCCTCTATTTGAACAAAAACACAAGAATAATCAGGATTTCATAAGGCAAGGAACTGAGTTCAAGCCAATAGCATGGGAAAGCAGGCATGGTGCTCTGCTCTGTAATCCCAATGTTGGAGAGAAGGAAGCAGTTGGCTCACTGACCAGTAAGTAACAGTGTCACAGACAGCAATGTGAGCAGTTCCTGAGGAGACTGACCCTGTCACAACCTCTACCTGCACATTAATAAACAGGCATATACACTTGAAGAACTAACTTTATTTCCTGTTTTGGAGATTATTCAAAAGGAGGAGTTTGTTAATATTCACATTCAAACAGTAAAGATGATAAGTCATATTTAAGTTATGAAAACTACTAGGATTTTTCATATAGGAAATAAAATACATTGTAGATGTCTTGAAATTTATTTTGAGTTTTCACAAAGCACATTAATGTTTTAATATTTTTAATATTTATCTTTGAGAAATATTTGTTTATTTTCAAGTATAAATTTGTGAAGTAACCACAATTTTTTTAATTATGTCATTATTTACATTTCAAATGTTATCCCTCTTCTCAGTCCCACCTCCATGAACTCCTCACCCTATGCTCTCTCCATTTTGCCTCTAAGAGAGTTCTCCCCAACCCACCCACCCACTTCCACCTCATGCCTCAAGCATTACCAAGTAATCCCCTCTCACTGAGGCCAGACAGGAAGTCCTCTGCTATATATGTAGCAGGGCCCATAGACCAGCCCATGTATGCTCTCTGGTTGGTAGTCCCCGATAGTTCTGAGGGGTCCAGTTAGTTGATACTCTTGTTCTTCCTGTGGAGTTGCAATTTAGCTCTTTCAGTCCTTCTTCTAACTCTCCCACCGGGGTCCCTAGACTCAGTCTAATGGTTGGCTGTAAGGATCGCATCTGTCTCAGTCAGATGCTGGCAGAGCCTCTCAGAGGACAGCCATGCCAGACTTCTGTCAGCAAGCACAACATGACATCAGCAATAGTGTCAGGGATTAGTGCCTACATATGGGATGTGTCCTAAGTTGGGGCAGTCTCTGGATGGCCTTTCATTCAGTCTCTGCTCCATTTTTGTCCCTGCATTTCCTTTAAACAGGGACAATTCTGGGTCAAAAATGTTAAGATGGGTGGGTGGCTCCATCCCTCAACTGGGGAGCCATGTCTATCTACTTGGGGTGGTCTCTTCAGGTTCCATTTCCCCACTGTTGGGCGTTTTTTGTCTAATTAGATCATGGGAGCCTCTCGCATCCCTGGTGTCTGGGACTTTCTAGAGTTTCCCCTCTGCCCCATCCGACCCTGCTGCTTATTTCTATTCATTCTTCTGGCCCTCTGAGCTTTTCTCCTCTCTCCCCCATACATGATTCTGCTCCCACCTTTTGTTCCTCCCCCTCTCCTCTCCCACCCAGTCCCCTCCTTCCCTCTGCCTCCCATGATTATTTTGTTCTCTCTTTCTAAGTGGGATTGAAGTATCCACACTTGGGCCTTCCTTCTTGTTAAGTTTCATATGGTCTGTGAGTTATATCATGGATATTCTGAACTTCTTGGTTAATATCCACTTATCAGTGAGTACATACCATGTATATCTCTTTGGACCAGGGAGAACTATATTTTTTTATCTTTATTTTATATATGTGTGTGTGTGTACATATGTTATATGTATGTATACCACATGTATACCATGAGCAACAGAGGCCAGAAGAGGGCATCAGATTTAGAATTAGAGTTATAGGCAGTTGTGGGTCCTGAGATCCAAATATGGGTGTTCTGTAGAATAATAAGTGATTTTAACTACTGAACCATCTCTTAAGACCCAAGAGAACCACAAGATTTTAATTTTTCAGGTAGATTCACAAATATTTAGTGCATGACAGTTTCCTATCCCACTCCTATTTTGTAGTGTCTCCTTTGTATTAACTGCTGTTTCGTGTATATGGTGACTATTTTGTGCTTATTTTATTGTGCAGTCCGAGATCAATAAAGAAGCATTTATTAGAGACCTCTTTGGGGCCCTGTCAAAACTGAGGGTATCTTTATCTTGGCTTGGATTTTACAGTGATTAACAGGTTTTTAGAAAACATCAATTATTTCTGAGAAAAACAGCTCCTTCATGTAGTGATGTAAATAAAAAGTTCCCCTGTGCCATAATTTCCTTTTGGTACTGGGAGATTGGTGCAGCCTGGGGAATTGAGGGAGAAAGAATAACTTTCATCCCAAACTCACAAGTTTTGTTTCACAAGTAAGGTCACTAAATAATTTTTCAGCAGTTGATAAAACATACTTTCATCCTAGTTATTACTGTCCCTTTTGATGATAATGAAGACAATTGTAAAAATAATCATGTGGTTTTTTATTATACTCCCTCGATAGCGATTTGGTGAAGTCTATTTAAATATTTATTTAATGTTAACCTAAACTGCCCTCAAACTGTTGTTGCATTTTGAAATGTATAGGAAATCATTGGCTTCCCTTTTGCCCCCCTTGAAAAGGAGATTTGCATAACAGGCACGCTATAGCAATGTTTCCCATATTGACCCAATTAGAGTTATTGTCCAAATCCCAATTATCTGCAACGTAAACTATCCAGGAACACTAGCAACAGAGAGCTCTGAGTGGTTAGTCTTGGATGGGTGATAATTTGCAGAATAATGGTGCTTCCTTATAAAGATGGTTGTGTATGGGGGGAGGTATGTGCTGCAGACAGCGCACTGCTAATTGCTGAGGATTTTCAATGATCATGAAGCATGACTAATAAATGATTAATCTCACACTTTCTTTTCCAAAATTTAAAATGACTAATTCCATTCAAGATGAGATACCAATTATTAATTATACTTTATAGGTGGACAGCTTGTACTCATCGCTTCAGATGTCCCCATAAGTTATTGACCATCATTTTGTATTAAAATCCTCGTGAACTCTTTATCTTTTGGCCTGTAGAGGGGATCCTAAGTAAGGACTCTTGCTTTTCCTCCTGAGGAAACTAAGCTGGTGAAGGCAGTGAACCTGAGCAGGGCTTTGCCCACAGGGAATTGGGGATGGAGGTGGGGGTGGGGGTGAGATCACTTCATAACCAGTCCAGCTTCATTCCAGAGTAACAAAGCATATTCTGAGAACATTCATGCAACAGTCGTATACTTTCCATGATTCCCCAAGCTTTTGATTTTAACTCAGGAAATGTTTATAGGGCACTGAGTTATCAGGACAGAAGGACAGCAATGGTTATCAAATACAGAGACGGTTAGATAAAGCAAGAGGTTATCTTAGCTTACGTGTTAAGAAGCATCTGTGGCAAGATTTCTAGGGGAAATTAGTGACAAGATTTCCACAGGGAAATTAGGAGAGGAAGGGGGCAAAGACCTCAAATCTAGTTTCTCTTTTAAGGAGACATGGTGTCTGAGGTGTGTGTCTTCCCCGGCAGTTAGAATGATTAGAGCACTTTGGAGCTTGGAGAGCACTTGGCGGTGAGATGTGGCTTTCCTCAAGGGAAGAGTGCCAGCTGCATCCTGCTTTTAGTAACTGTCCCCACCCCTCCCACCCTCCTGGCCTCGCCCATGATTCCCAGAGCAAGGCTGGTGAGGTAAACAAACTTGGGCTCCCTTCCTGGCCAAAAATGTCTGAGCCTCTGCTTGCCTTGCATGCTGCCTCTGTGTCCCCGCCTGCTCCCCCAACTAGAGATAATTACTTTAAGAGCCATCTGAGGAAAAACACTTTTGAAAGAGATGTATTAAATGTTGAAGAGGAATGTTTTCATAATGAAGCAATTAACATGTTAGTTAGATGATAACTGAATGTCTATAAAGCACCTTCAAATAGAGTCTACTCTTGCATAGCATTTTCCGCAGTTGTCCTGCGGAGAATAGATGTGGCCAGTGGCCACTCCTGAGAAGTGAAAGCCATCTACAAATGGCACTGATCATTTCTTTCAGCACGCCTGAAAGGCAGGCCCTTGCAGCTAGTCACCTTTTAATCTGTGGATATGCTAGCAAGTGGCAAATGACCATTCTATGGGGAAATGATTCCCAAGTGAAAAATACCATGGTGCTTCTTCCTTAATTAACAGCCTTTTCACATTGCTAGCACATTAAAGCCAGCACAAGGAACACCCGTGCTTATGTAATCAATGTCACAGCGTCTCCACCTAAAGGAATAATAAATGTTCAGGCTCTACGCTAAGTGAAAACCTGTTCCCCAAGACTTTCACCTCCATAAAGATGGGCTCATAAAAAAAAAATCGAAAAAGGAAAAAATTGGAATGTGGTCTCATGAGGATAAAAAGGCTAGTGTTAATAATTAACAAGGAGAGTGAAGAGGAGTCAAATTAGCCATAATAGAGCCCAGAGTGACTGGCAAAGTCACCTCTCATTATCAAAAAACTCATTAAGAAATGAAGAGGTGGAAATCCCGCTGGGTTCCTCTCACACTTCGGCTGTATCAGAGATTATTTTTCAGATTTCTTTCAAATTGAAGAGCTGTTAGGTCACCATATTGTATATTAGGTTAATCTGCAGGCTTTGAAATATGAAGGCCTGGCACCTGCATGTTCTTCCACCCCCAGTGCTTAAATGAGCGGTATGTCTGAAATCCACGAAGCAGTGTTTATAGAGAGATCTGTATACATACACTGAGAACAATGCAGAAAGAGTATAAATTCTGCATTATACTGAGGCTGCATGCCGGCAGCATCATAGACAGCTACTCTACAAATGACAGGATGACCACCCAATAGGAAAATGTATTTAACTCTGATTCCTATAGATTAATAAATTTTAACTTATACAACAGAACTTGTTCTCCTCCACAGAATAATAGAAGAATTATAAAAATCAGTCGACAGAAGCATTTTCCATCAATGGAATTCCACAGAACTCTAGTTTCTGTATATAATGTAGCATTTTAAAACCACTTTTTTTGTTTGTTTGTTTTGTTTTTCAAGACAGGGTTTCTCTGTGTAGCCCTGGCTGCCCTGGAACTCACTCCGTAGACCAGGCTGGCTTCAAAATCAGAAACCTACCTGCCTCTGCCTCCCAAGTGTAAAACCACTTTCAATCTTCATTCTCTTTGCCTAGAATTTACTTCTTAAAGAAAACATCCTGTTTTGATTGGTGTCTTTGTCCCTCACAAAAGACTTACAGAAGCATCTATGAATTCTGCTTCTGAACCTCAAAACCCCAGGCTTAGCTGACACTGATCATGATACAGCCGCACTCACTTGCTCCCATTAAGGGAAAAGGTATGACAGGCCATGACTGCAGATAGCAGAATGCTGGGCAGTTGCTACATGATCCTATAAAGCCAGCCTGAGGACTGCTGGATCATGAGGAACTGTTTCTCTGAGCTTTGGTTAAAATTCATACTGAGTTTTGCCTGAATAAAACCTATAGGAAACAAAACAAAACAAAAATGTGGATAAGAAATAATTCCTGTCTTTAAGAAAAAGCCTGAAATCTAGTAGCAAGTAGGGACATTTCTATGTTACTAATTATAATGACAGATTGCTGTGACATACACAGTTTAGTCTCTGTTCTGTCCTCTGAAATTTTTCATTATAATTATAAACAGATTTGTTATATTGATTGTTTCTATATATATGCTAGATATATTCATTTTTCTTGTTCCCAAAGTGAGAAACACTGTAACATCTCAGTTTCCCGTTACCTCTGTTTATGTAATAATATGTACATACATTATACATGCAGACATACATACATACGTCCGATTGTCTTTTAACAAGTGCCTTGAGAGGAAAAGGATAATTGAGTATGACTCTAGGAACTTACTCTTATAGTTATGATATGAGTTAAATATTAGTAAACTATAAAATTACTTTTCAAAATTTTAACTGATTGAGGCTGGCAAGATGGCTCATTGAGTAAAGGCACTTTCAGCCAAGCCTGAATAACTTGAGTTCAATCCTCAAAAAGACTCACATGGTGAAAGGAGAGAATTGGCTCCAACAAGCTATCCTTTTATTTATACACACACACACACATCATGTAATGTACACTCTCTTAATACACACAAGTAAGCAAATACATGTATTAAAATTTAAATGAAAGATTAGTAAAATCCATGTGTTTTCTTCTTAAATTGAATAGGGTGCTATCAAAGCTTTCCCTAGAAAGTGATATGCATAAAGCAGACATTTATCAGGTGTGCATCTAACATGCAGGCTCTTGGCTGGTAGGTCTCCAAGGTCTTTGTTTGATTTGAGGCTTTCCTTTTTCACAACATTGCTGTCAGCCACAACTTTCCTGGCTTTCCTCCTGAAATCCTGACTCAGGTTTCCTATGCTGCTTGTCTTTGTTCTGTGTATAGGTCAACAAGTAGAGTTACTGTTAATTTTATATCTTAATCCACTATGCTTGCTTTATTACAAACCGATAGAATGTGTATCCCCCTTGAATAATTGTCTCAGAGCAAAGTCTGTTGGTTTGTCTTGTGGTTGGTGGTACTTGCTTTGTTTTGCTGGCCATGAATTACTCTTTTACTTATAATACCTAATTAGAATTTGAGGGAGGATAATCACTCTTACCAGTAATCCACTAATGCAAACTAATTGAAAGGCAGTGCAGCAACATAGAAGCAGATTATATAGTTCAGGAGAGAGCAGCATATGTTTACCCTGTAAACAATACATGAATACTTTCATTTGCCTACTCATTTTACCCAGTAATCATTGTCTCAGTAATTTTTATTAATTGGATCATAGTGTAAAGTGTGTTGAAATATTACTATTAAAAGCCTATGTCAAGTACTTTTTATTTATTAGTTGTTGGAGTTGTTCAAACTAATTAGGCTTACTGCATCCTGCGTTTTGCTTTATTTAAGCCTTTTTGCTTTCTTTTCTGTCATTTCTACTTGTTCCATAAGACTTCATAAATACATGTTCCTTCGTTTTCTAGCAAGGTGGTATTTGGGTACAAGGAATCTTTGGGTGAGGAATGGTTATTTTGATCAGCAGAATAGGTGTTGAACGTCCACTTAGGTTGCTAGAGCCAGTTCTTAAGATTCCAGGGCAATCCACTACACTCCCACATCTGGAAGACATTGTCAAAAATAATCTTGACTCTGGGAGAAGTACCTGAGACATGCTGCCATTCGTTTGAGGCCAGCCTGGTCAACGTGGAGGGTACCAGGCCAGTAAGCCAGAGCCACACAGTTAGATAAATAAGAAAGAAGGAAACCTTCTTAGATGAAGCCAGATTGAAAACTTTCCCTTTCCAATGCAGCATTGCGGTGGTGTCTTGTAAAACCATGAATTAGACTGGTGACAGCATCAAATCATAGCCACAGAGAGAAGACTCCTGATGCCTCAGGCTAACTCTAAGAGGGGCTTTTGTCTGTATAGAAGTAGGGTGAAAGCTGGCATATGGGCAAGCAGGAAAGAGCACACATTGACAGACAGGTGTGAATTTCTGTAGCTTTGCCCTCCCACACTAGTATGCTATCCCAGTTCCTCCTCTGCTCTCCTTTCATCCTGCTTTTTCCTTCCCATAGTACATGTGCTTTCTATTTTCTTCTCTGCCTCTCCTTCCCTTCCCATCTTCCCTCACTACCCTCTTTTCCTCCTTCCCTCTCTCTCTCTCTCTCTCCCTCTTTCTTTCTCCTGCTCTCTCTCTCTAAGTATAAACATTATGTCAGTTTTTCTTTATTATTCAAATATTATTTTCTTGATTATTTAAATGTGATTATTTAAAAAATCAAAAAGGAAGGCAAGAAGTATATCAGATTGGTAAAGCAAGTACCCAGATGGTGGATTCAATTCCCAGCACTACAGAAAAATCAAAGGCAAGTCTTAAGCTGAAATGAAATTGGAGGAAACTTTTAGCCAAAATTAATTATATGTTATAGAAATTCATAAAAGGTATAGATAACCTACAGTTTCTCAAAAATATGCATGAAATAATCACATCGCTAGTAGTAATAATTGATCAGAAAAAAAAAACATTTTTGTGCCACATTCATTGAAATAAGAGCTATTCATATCCAGTAGAAAAGTTAGTAGCCAAATCTTGGATTTATGCATCATTCATAGAATCTATCATGACAGCATCATCTAGTAACATATATTTCATCCAAAATGTGAAGGTTATACTGGCTTCAATCGGCTATATAGCTGTCATTGAGTACAGTCTAGGGAGGGGATAAAAGGCTTGTGGTACCCACCTCTGTGGTGTTTGTGTACAGGTGAGATATAAAGTCTCTACTTTTACTCTAATGTTGGAATAAAGAAATTGAGGAATTTAAAGTAATAGTTTGTTTATTTTAATATATTTTAATTTATTAAAGCTTTTTTTATACATTTTTTGATCATATTCTTTCTCCTCCCCCACTACAAGAGCCTCTTCACGTCCCTACCTATCCACTCACCTCCAAGTTATTTCTCTCTCTTTATAAAAGGGAAAGATAACAAAAACAAAAAATGCAGATCAAAACAAGAAAATGAATGCAGTAATTCCAGAATATATTTACAGACAACACTTGCTAGATGCACCTTTGAGTCAACCATTACTTAATCTTAGTAACAATCATTGCAATGTCTAGTAGCAACATTGAATCAAATCATTTTAGATTTCTGCCTTTTTGTAGCTGTGTCTTTACTGCTAAAACACCTAATCTCTCTGTAAAGTAGCTTTTAATTTGAAGAACTGCAGGTTCACTTGGAGGAGTTGTAATAATTGTAAGAATCTTGGTAAAGTAAAATGTTAACAGTGGATAAGATGCTCAAGATGGAGAACCTAGAGTTCTTTCTTTCTATTTTTCTTTCTTTCTTTCTCTCTTTCTTTCTTTCTTTCTTTCTTCCTTTCTTCCTCCTTTTTTTAATGCTATACTATATGAAGTAAAGTTTAGTCACATAGTTTTGCTGTGACACAATGTAATAAAACTTTCTAGCTTTAATAAAGATACTGTCAGAATACAAATTTGCTTATGAAGCATTCACTGTGTTTCTAAGTCTTAAAAGATATTAATGCACTGATCTTTGGTTGACAGATGGAGGAGTAAATGGACAGACAACCAATATTTTATGGTAACCCAATTAAAAGAGTAATGATTTTATAATATAGAGAGTTACATGTTACTTTAGTGTCCAACACTGGTTCCACTACCTAATGACTAAATGACCTTAGGTAAATTCCTAATCTCTCTAAACTTTATCTTCTTTGTTAATAATTAAAACTATTTCTTTCCTCCTACAGCTTTTGTGATAGGTAAACAATGGAATGTACAATACAACTTAACACAGTGCTTGACACTTCGAAAACATCAATATAGAGGAGAGATCTTTTTGTTTTGTTTTGTTTTTATTTTTGGTTTCTCTGTATAAACCTGGCTGCCCTGGAACTCACTCTGTAGACCAGGCTGGCCTCAAACTCAGAAATCCAGAGAAGGAGAGATCTTAAGCAAAGATACAACCAATAAGATTTCATTACATTGCTTACCTGGGTCATACTAGGTTTGACATTTCAGGTAAAAGAACATATTACCTTAAAGCTTTGCATCTTTATTTAGGTGACATTTGGGTGAAGGGCAACTGAATTATACTGTATAACAGTACCTTTCAGTTCTGTGACTCGAGTCTCTAGGAGTAAATGAAGCATCTTCCTTCCATGGGCTGATAACTTCATGAAGATAACATTAGTCTTCTCAATAAGAAGACATTTATCGCTAAATTCTGCCCATTTGAATAAAAACCTTTTTTTTTTTTTTGCAAGTAGATAAGCAAGAAAAGATTTCTTTGGTGTGTGTCGGCGCACCACAGGAGTCAGAGGTCCATGACATGTGACTGCCTCTATTGATGTGTACCTTATTTCTTGAGACAGTGTCTTCCACTGAACCTGGAGCTCCTAGATTTACCTAGACTGATCAGCCAGGCAAGCTCACAAAATGCCCCTTTGTCTGCCTCCTAGCATTGAATTTACAGGTGTGCACCATTGAGCCCAGCATTTTACATAGATGCTAAGGATTCAAAGTCAGGTTCCCATGTGTATGTGATGAGCACTAAAACCAAGAAAAGTTTGCTTTTGTTTATTTGGTTTTTGGTTTTCTTTGGTTGTTTTTTTGTGTGGTTTTTTTTTTGTTTTGTTTTTTTTTGGGGGGGGGGTTGGTTTTGCTTTTATGTGTGTGGTGTTTTTGTTTGTTTGTTTGTTTTTGTTTGTTTTGTTTTTGCTACAAGGAAAGACTAAGCCATATGAGAACTAGAGTAAAATCAGTACTGCATGTCCTGAACCTCTTGTTACTTTCTACTCCACATTCACGAGTCCATTTTTCTCCATCCTTTTACAAGCTTAAGAGTCACAGAAATACATTGAGAGCATTCTCTATACACGTCTCGTGAGTGAATGCTGTGCACATTGTCAAAGTCTTAAAACCTTAAGACTTCTGTTCACTTTTGTATGGAGAAGATGATGTAGGGAGCTGGTATATTGAGTGTGTGGCCAGACTGTTGGATTGCTAGAGGTTACACTTGTTAGCACTCAACATGTGTAGATACTCAGATCCATAAAAGTGAATGAAATTGAAGAGAGATTATTCTTTTAACATCTTCCACTTCTGCTACCCTAATCAAAGCCATTGTCACCTTGTACCCAAAGCTTGTCACTGGTCCCCTATTAGCTCTTATTAATTGCCTCCCTTTGCCAAGAGGACCATGTCACTCTTTTACTGACAAATAATCATAATAAATTGTGCTATTGTATCCAGTGAGCTTCCACACCATGCCCTAAAACCTAGATGCCCCCAAAATCACTCTTCCTTTCCTGACTGTGTTCCTTATTATTGTAGAACACCTTATCTTTGTAGAACATCCCCTTGAAAAATGTTATGTATTCTCTCCACCTGGCAACCCCACCACCTCCACCACTGAACTCCCATGGGAAACATTTCTGATATTTAGATTAAATTTAAACCTCATGGATATGTCTTTTATGACCCCTGAAAAAATATATATGTGTGTATACATGTGTGTGTGTGTGTGTGTGTATTTTCACCTGTAAGACATAAAGCATTCATAAATGTGTTTAGGATGTATCCACTGGAGAAACATTTACAGCAAGATTAATCAAAAAAATTGAAAATCGTTCAGTCTTAGCATTGCCAAGTGTTGTCCTGCTGACTCTGCTCTTTCTAGGTCTGGCTTAACCTCATGCTGTGACCAAAGTTTTAGTTACATTGTGATCTGTGTATGGAGAACATGTTTCTGGGAGGTGATGGGTATACCCTGTCCTCGATCAAGTACAACTAAATTTGAGATTTAACCCATAAGAAGAACAACACTATCAACCAACCAGACCCCCCCCCCAGAGCTCCCAGGGACTAAGCCACCAACCAAAGAGTACACATGGAGGGACCCATGGCTCCGGCCACATATGTAGCAGAGGATGACATTGATTGGCATCAGTGGGAGGAAAGGCCCTTGGTCCTGTGAAGGCTCTATGCCCCAGTGTAGGGGAATGCCAGGGTGGTGAGGTGGGAGTAGGTGAGTGGATTGGGGAGCACCCTCATAAAGCAGGGGGAGATAGGATGGGATAGGGGGGTTGCAGAGGGGAAACAAGAAAGTGGATAACATTTGAAATATAAATAAATAAAATATCCAATAATACATAAATAAATAAGAAAAAGAGAGAAAACATTAAAAACAAAACAAAACAAAAAAAAAGATTTATATAGTCACTCTACAAAGGGCATTCCTAACCTTAATTTATCAGACTAATTGAAAACTGAAAAATAAAAAGAATGTAATGTACTGTTTTTAAATACATAAGTATTAGGCCTGGAAGTATATGTCATTGGTAGAGCATTTACCTAATATGCTAAAGCCCTGGGTTCAAACTGCAGAACTACAAAAAGTAACGAATTAAGTTGAACACTCAAAAACAAATCTCCAAATAACTAAAAAATTCATGAACTGGAGTAGATACTCCCAGGGTCCCAGCCACCCTCCCCAGTGAATTCAGAAGTGTAGTTCATAGATACAGTCAAGCTTACCTGTACAGTTGAACAGGTTTAGCATTCGTTTTCCTGATACACAGCCTAGCAAGGGGATTCCGGCTGTGCTTAATTGCTGCATTTACATGTGTCAGGACCTTCTGTGGAGGCAGCAGTTCCCTTGAATTTACAGTAAGTGGTCATGTGCCAATGTGTTAAATCTCTTAGGATGTACAAGCATACCACCTGCTTAGAACATTTTACAGAAATATAATCTATTTTTGTTTTTGACAGGCATATATGAAAAGCTAAATATACTTTTGAGGTAATCTCCATGATATGATATTCAATATAAAGAGCAAAATCCATTATCATCTGTATTCTATCAGTTTTACCATGTGAGACAATTTTAGAAAAAAAATTTTTTTCCACCTATTTTTTTCCCCAAGTAGCTGATACTATCCCTCTGACAAACACTGTTTCTGTTTGCCTGTTTCAGCACTTTTGTGTAATGGAAAATTCCACAAGCACTTGCAGGAGATCTTTGTGCCCTTAGTGGTCCGCTACGTTGACTTGATGGAGTCTGCCATCGCCCAGTCTATTCACAGAGGTTTTGAGCAGGAGACGTGGCAGCCTGTCAAGTAGGTATCCTGGTGCCCTCAGAGCATCTGTCACAGTCCTGACCTTATAACTTTACCTATAGCTATCTGTGGTTATTGCTTATGGTGGTCCCTTCCCACGTTGTTTGTTTCTTTACAGGAATATCGCCAACAGTCTTCCCAATGTAGCTCTTCCAAAAGTTCCAAGTCTGCCTCTTAATCTTCCACAGATTCCTAGCTTTTCTTCTCCTCCGTGGATGGCTTCTTTATATGAGTCCACGTGTGTATCCCTCACTTATTTCCTGGTGTTGTGTTAGCTAGTGCATGGCCTTGGCTGTTTCCTGTGCAGATGTATCCCTAGTGCATGGCATCTATCATTGTTGATGGAGGAATATTGTCTTTGGCTTTACTCGTTTGAGATTTTAAGCAACTGAGCTAAGCTTAGCATATGGATGATAAATGATAGATCGAAAGAAAAAACTCACACTGATTTGATGTTGCTTATGTTTATTCTGTGTGGCAGATATCATTTTTTTAACCCTAAGTTATAAAGTCTACCCTAAGCAGTACAAACCCAAGTTTCTCATTTTGACAATTGTGGTAAGTTCAGCTTTCTTACTGCTCACACAATTCACATTGTATATCAAGAAAACCATCAAGAAGATTGCAATCATTTCATTGTGTTCTGCTTTTTATAATAGTCTTAGCATTAAAGAAGAATTATACCTTTCAGGGAAGCAACTGTTCATATTTTCCCGATGCTAGGACATTCTTCCGTTGTTTCTTTCCTACTTTGGTTGACATACCTTGCAATTATAAGATAGTCTTGATGCCATTATAAAGCATATTTAATGACTCCACGTTGTAGTGAGCCTGCCTACTACACACTAACTGACTGACTGACTGACTAACTGTCATTAGGGAAAGGGGCTCTAAAATTGAATATGTCTGACTTTAAGATTTATGAACTTATGAACAATAAATCTTTCTTAGCCTCACTTTCTTCAACTGAAGAATCATTGATTCCAAATATAAAATAATCTTGTGGGAGAGAGACAAAAACACTGCATCCAAGTGTCTGGCACATCCTAAGTTTTCTATAACTACTACCAGAACATTCTAGGTGTGCAATAAATGGTAATTACTACTCTATGTTATCATCGTTGCTGGCTGTTCCCATTGTTATTTATAATTTTGCTCTTTTGAAAACTCAGAGCCTCATAAAAATCTAATGAAGTTATAAAGTTAGTTTACAGATGTAAAAATACAACAAGGCCTTTTGCACAAGACCTCACATTAAATCAATTAGCACAAACATTAGATTAAAAATACTGAGAATTTATCTGAATATTCAGAATTTGCTGTGTTCTAGGTACAGTGCCAAGTTCTTTATCTCATTTTATCCTTATAACAACTCTGTAAGGTAAGTGTCACTGTCTCCATTTCACAGTTAAAGAATTGTCATTCACAAGTAAATTAATAAAAGAATGAAATACTCAGGGTCTCATAGAACATGATAGGCAAACTTTGATCCAGATTCACTGGACCTTGGGACCCTTCATACCCTTTAGTTTATTCTGCTTCCACAGAACAAACTACTCAAAGACTTAACTAGCTTTTCCTCTCCCTACCACCAAGTCTGTTCTCAGTCTTGAATATATGCAGCCAAGAAGACAAATGGGATGAGACCAAGAAAGAGAGTGATAACCTGTAAAAGTGTTTCACAGGTATTATGCAAAACTAAACATTGCTGGACTGGCATGACCAACTGGGATCTTGTCAGTCTTTTTCTTAGAGAGAAATTCTTTGTGCCATTCGAATACATAGAGTTGTTTCTGTATGTGCTCAAAAATTACCTACATGGAATAAGGAATCTTTCTAAATTTTTAATTTTGGCCTCTGTACAATATTTCCTCTCTTCTAACTCTTTCTCCATCTACATTTTACTAGGGCAATATGATTTGTGGGTATTATCCCATATGGTTTAGTTCTCTATTTTGTTACTCTGTTAGCTTGGAGATTGTGTGAAACCCGAACCTTCTCTTGTTGAGATCCTTTACAGAGTGATGTAAATATCAAGACAGGATCATGACAAGTAGGTAATGGTGCCTTTATTGCCATAAGCAAATAAAAAATATGTGTTACAAGTTGATCACCATGATCATTAGCAAGATTATTAGGTTCTTTGTTGTCATAGTGACCATGATTAGTCATAATGTTATGATGTTATCGTGGTTCACATTTTAAGTCAGTGTATGTTTATTGTACAAAATGATGGTTTTATTATGAAACTCTCACACACATATATCACATATACTGTGTTCTAATTTTCTTTCCCTACCCTTCCTGTCCCCTGCTCTCCCAGCCGGTCCCCTTCCTGTTTCCTTTTTTTTTCTCCTACTTTCAGGTGCTTTGGGTTTTGTAAGAGTCTCTGCTGTGGGTTTTCACAATATGGTCAGTGAAATCTTGATCAGGAGATCTAGGGAATACAGTCCCTTTTCAGAAGTTAGGAGTCAGATACCTGTAGGTCTTAGAGATGGCATCAAAGTTAGCCTTGGAAAGGTTGCCAAGGGTGACATTGCAGCCCCTGGCTGATATGTAGCAGTCATCAATACTGGTCATTATCAGTAGCTTCTTGGGCACAGGAACAGAGACAATGTCAGTGCCTCTGGAGGCAAGGATGAAATTTACCAGCACAGAGCTACAGTGAACTGTCGTCTTGCACTGAACAATGTGGAGCTTTCCAGTCTTGTTTCCCCAGTAGCCTCTCCACAAAGGGACAATAGAAAGCTTGGCCAAGATGATAGCCCCCTGAGATGGCAGTAGCTACCTCCATGAAGCACCAAACACACACCAAGACCAGCACGCCCATTGTAGACCCCAATACTGACAAAAGCCTTGAACCTTGAACTCTGCCCAGCCAGAGTCTGCCTCTGTGCTGGCGTGAGCTTTAGGACCTCATCCTCTAGGGATCTGCCATGGAAAAAGCCAATAATCTAGGATGCCTTAGTGGGCAGGGAGAATAGGTAGATCTCTTGATCTTCATGTCCTTGACCAGGTAGCATAGCTAGGTGGTGGGGATCTACTTGTTTTCAGCTTTACCTCCATGAGCCTCAACCATGATCTTGACCCCAACGCCTCTGAGGAATCCTCTTAGAGGCATCTGTGGTCTCATAATCCTGTCCCCATCCCCCAGGTCCTCTAGTCCCTCCCACTAGACCAGTATCATCTGCCGTTTGGTGTTTTCCAAGTGAATAAGCAGGTTCCTAATTTTTTTTTGTATCAACATTTGATATTTTTTATTGAAAGGTGATAAGTAGAACAGGTAAATACAGTGGGGACTGTGTGGGGAACATGTGAAGAACGACTATACAGGTGAGATGCAGAAACACCTACTGTTTCCCAGTACCACTTCCTTAGCAAGTTACCACTTCTCTGGGCATTCACCAGCTCAACTGACATCTGTCAACAGGGAGTTCACTTTGTAAGATTCAGCTGCTAGATTCCAGATTACACAAAGTGACTAACTGGCAAATTCTTAAGAAATTTTTTTAAAGAAAAACCCAGACAATTCCTCCCCATCTTTCTCTCTGAATATAGAGTCATCATTTGGAACAGGGTGGTAGTACTTGTCATTAGCTATGCAGATGAATGTCATAAAGATAAATTTCTACTGACTTAGGGAATTAGATCGGGGTTCATTACTTATATTTGAATTCTTTAATCTGCAGTATTTTTAGGACTAGGTCATGATTAGAAATAACTTTAAATGAAAAGTCTCAGAGTAAGTTGCAGAGTAAGTTGTAAGGTTTTCTCTACCAACTCCAGAGAAGACCTATTTATATTTTCTCATCTATTCAATTATAACAAACACTCGTTATACCAATTAAGTTCCCAATTAAACACATTTATTGTATCTAATTTTCATGTAGTATTAAGCAGAAGAAAAGCATATTCAGGTCTCCATAAAGATACAACTCACATTTTGTATAAGAAAAATTTTAATAGAATTTTTCCTTGACTATGAAATTTTTTTTGGTTCGATGATAATTTTTGTTGGTGGTGTATTGCTAAATCATGCACATTTTTAAAGTTACATTCCTCCAACATTTATCAAGCAGATTTACCTCTTGCCAAGTACATTCAATTAAAACACAGATCTTCTAACTGCACCCTATGGGGGTGGGAGGTGTAGACTGCCTAGCCTTTTATTGTTTTTATGTATTTCTTGTACATATGATACATGTAAAGAGGCCATTGCCTTACACGTTTTTCACAGTAGTGTCAGTATAGCCTTGTCAGGTCTTATTGAGGCTGTGTCCAGTGCACATTAAGGTACACAGACAATCAGTCAGTAAAATTCAGTGTTGTCATGATTGGTCCCTTGAGAACTTAAATCCAAAGAGGACTCAGCTAGACCAGGAGATCCTGAGAAATTCCTGGCAGAATGGGTCTGGGATAGCAACTTAAATTGGAGATAGAGCTGAGACTCTGAGGCCAAGGTACAGGGCAGAAACCAAGCTTTTAATTAGCCAGGGCAAGAGGTGATTTTTCTAAAGCTTGCTAATTAAGATATATTTCGCCAAACAATGTGGTTGTTTAAAATAATTTGTTTTAAAATTTCCAGTGTGCCTTTGTAATACATGGGTTTTATTCTTCCATTTTCTTTTGCAGAGTAAGAATATAAATTTAGTGCAGTGTATGTGGAGCAGTTGTTAGAACACTAGGAAGAAATCAGACAATGCTCAGTTTCTGCTTTCTTCTTTTTGCTTCTGCTTTGTTCTGATATTGCAGTTGAGTCTCAATGGGTTCTAATGTAGGAGTGTTTTACTTTCAAACATCTGTCGTCCTATTGGCTGGATGCTCACCCCATGGAAAGTAGTAGTATTCCTTGCTCAGATAATGTATGAATTCTTCTACAGATTACCTCCATACATGGTGTAAAATTATAGTTTCCTAGAGGAATTTTATCACCATAGTGGATGCTGGCTTCACTTTCAGTCACAGAAATTCAAGATGTATGCTTTGATCTAACTTCAGAGCATCTCAAATACCATTTCTAGGTTAGACCATTTCTTTAATGTTAGTTTTTGATTATGAGCTAGAGAAGCAACACAAAGCAGTTCAAACTGGAAGTAAAGGTTTGCTTTCTTATCTAGCCTATAGTTCCCTGTGTGCTAAGACTCCTGTGTGCTCCTGTAGATAGGCGGTCTCAGTGACTACAGAGGCATAGATGCATGGATAAGAGGAAGGCTACTCCTACGTATTAGCATATACATTTTCATGAACAAAACACTTTTTCAAATCTTTAAGAGAAAATGTTATGTTTTCATCATTATCTTAAAAATTGGTAAAGCATGTTAAAACATTAGTCCTTATATGCACAATTTGATTTCTTTAGTCTTTGTACCCATGCTAGTCCTCTTTGTGAAAACTTACTACTGCATTGATTTCTTTTATTTATTTCTTTGTGGCTTACCTCATTAAGAAGCTAAAAGGAAGAATTAGAAAGCTAACTGAAGAAAACACTGGATCATGAAAGACTGTGTGTGGTATATTCTTCACTGATGGCGTTATCCCAGAAAGGAAAACCAGTGGATGTGTGGTCCACAATGTTAACAGTGGAAGTTCATGGTGTTCTTTGTTTTTCCTCTTTCTTCTAGCAATGGCTCAACAACATCCGAGGATCTGTTTTGGAAACTCGATGCGCTGCAAATGTTTGTCTTTGACCTACATTGGCCAGAACAAGAATTTGCCCACCACTTAGAGCAGAGACTTAAACTAATGGCCAGTGATATGATAGAGGCCTGTGTCAAAAGGTAGATGTGTGTTCCAAGTTGCTGCTTAGTATGCCAGGACCCATAATGCCATACTAAGTACCTGTTACTTAATTGTCACAGGGAAGAACTGAATATAAACCAGTGTTTCACAATGTATTGGACATTCCATTCTCTGACCTTAACCCTGGGAACCCCTGTAACTGATGAACTTAATCTGATGATATCATTTTCAGGTCTCCCACCCATTTCTCTAATCAGTAACACCCATACCACATTAATCACATCAGTAACACCCACACCACATTAATCACATCCACCTTGCATATGTCTCTGGGAGAAGTGTGCTTTCCCTCTCAAAGCAACTACGGAAATGGTCTGTTGAAATGCTATGCGTTGTGTATGGTGTCTGTGTGCAGTGAGATGGTGTGAGGAGCTCAACATACAATCCGCACCATCCTTGTTCAGAGATTACTCAGAACCAGTCATTTAGAACTGGCCAGCTACGTCAGACAACTTCCAAGTAACAAATCTCAGCACTGAACCGGAAAGAAGTTAAAGACTTCAGAATCTTTGAGATGAGTTTTCCTTTTTAATCCCAAGCAGCATTATATGCTAATAGCTCAGTCATGTGCCCCCGGTGCCTTTGCTTATGGTGCATTTGTATGAGTCTGTGGTCTGTGGGGAGTACATCCAAGTGTCAATCAGATGTTTGTTGGAACAACTGAGTACGTCTAAGCTCATCGAGCCAAGGAAGTTCAGTTCTTGGGAATAATGTGAAAGCCCTCTTGTAACAAGATAATGATTGGAATTATTTAATTTTTAAAACTCAACTGTGAGTCTCAAGTCTCAAACCTATAGGTCAGATTACTGGGGGCTTCTTTAACAAAGACCAATCAAATTCACCTGTTTGATGGATTTTTTACATACAACTTCAGGCATCTACAAGAAAATTTAAATGGTAAATATGAATTGTAGTTTTCTGTGGTTTATTACCCTTTTCTAGTTTTCTAGGCTGCTATATTCTCTCTCTCTCTCTCTCTCTCTCTCTCTCTCTCTCTCTCTCTCTCTCTCTTTGTTCTGCTCTAACACAAAGGATATCTTGTGCTTATGTGCAGAAGAACATATAGGTTTTCTACTTGGAACTTAACTTAGGCAATAAGTGATTTTTTTCATTAAATATGGTACATTAGACATAAACAAAGGCTTCTTTTGGGTGTTTGCATCATCCTGAGTGGCTGCATAAAACTAGCACTTAAAATATGGTGAAACATGCTTGAACCGTGTTCTATTAAAACCATCACAGTCTAACCTTTATTTGAGATGCCAGGAAAGAACACCCCCACCTGGCTCCACCCCAACCCCCTCCTGCGTACCTCCACCACACTTCTCTGTCTGTAACTGCATGTCCTACACTATCATCATTTGACTTTTACAGACGGGTGGGTGTGTATGTCAAGATTTCTTACTGTAGTTCATGTTTTAATAACTAGAACAAGAACTGCATTCGAACTCAAGCTGCAAAAGGCAAACAAAACAACCGACTTGCGCATCCCAGCTTCTGTGTGCACAATGTTTAATGTGTTAGTGGATGCTAAAAAGCAAAGCACCAAGCTCTGTGCCCTGGATGGAGGACAGGAGGTAAGTCCTTAGGGAGCGGCAGTGTAGCAGAGGATCCTCTGCTCTGCAAGGCTTCTCCTTTTGTATATAAACACTGCTAAAACTTTCCAAGTGGCCTATAATTTCCCATATACCATTTTGGTGTCGACCATTTACATAAACCTTGCTTGTCACATGCAAATGAGGAAGCTAAAAACCTGTCTACTTTGCTTATACAAATTTAGAAGACTCAGAGTTTGCATCCATTAAAAAAAGTCACAAAAAATATAGCATATGAAAAATTCTATTTACACAATAGTTTTCATTTTTGCAGGATCAAGTAGACATTAGTTCTTATTCGGCTGAGCAAAATGACTCAGTGGGTAAGGGTGCTTGCCAGCAAGCCCAGTGACCTCAGTTTAATTGTAGGGACCCACATAGCGGAAGAGAAAATGCTACTCAAAGATTGTCCTTTGACCTCTACACAATGTCAAGGCACCCACCCCCACAAACACACACACACACACAAAATAAACTAATGTAAATTCAGTAAAATGCTAGCACACAGAGATAAATATCTCATTATTCCCCTTTATTTTTTTGTTTGTTTGTTTGCTTGTTTTAAAAATCAAAACTGCACCATCATCTCTCCTCATGCTTTGTTCCTGGTGGCAGGTGAGTGGGTGAAAATGGAGCTGTGTCTCACAGGCTTGGATGTTTACATTGACATTTTGTGTCTTTTCTGTTGTCCTTACCTTTTTCATTATTTCTTTGTTCTTCCCTATGTTCTCCATCATTATTTCATTTTTCCTCCACCACATGATCCAGTTTAGGAATCAGTGGGTAAGTCTCTTGATTTGGTTTCCTTTGGTTTGGGTTGGGTTTTTGTATGTGTGTAGTAGGGAGCTATTATTTGTTTTAGTTTGTTTTTTTTGGGGGGGTGGACATCTTTATTTGGGAATTATATATGTTTTTTTATCTTTTTTCAAATTAAAATAGTGGTCTGTTTCAAGGTATTTTAGGCTTTGATATATATGTACAAAATTAACAGCATGTAAATACACTTTGAAGGATGTCAAACAGAAACTTCTTCTCTCAGGCAAAATCCACAAACTTACTTTTACATTTTAAAAAGATAAAGTTATTTAAAGCCAAATGAATTCACCATCCTTAAAGTCTAAATAAATATAGAGGCAGAATGATTTAGTATTTTCGATTGTGTAGATATATTTTATACTTCCTGCAGAATATAAGCTTTAGATAACGATAAAGCCTATGTTAGGATAAGGCATTAGCATTGGTATCAGGAGACCACACACATACCCCAAAGTCACTTAATATTGAAGGATGTAAATGTGGATTTCAACAAGACACAGTCTCCCAATTACCTGGGATATAAGCATCAGCCTCTACAGATAAGGAGGAAGCAGTCTGCATCATGAGACCCATATCCACCCAAAAAAGGTTGTCCTAGAGTGTTACCCAAACCTTGGAGGTGCAGGCCCTCAAATTGTCATGTACACATGATTGACCAGGTTGTAATCAGTTGTTGTCATTAGTTAGTATTTTTTCTTCTATGACCATATTAATTCTTATAAAGTCACCCTGCTGAAACCTGAGAGACAAATAACAGGGCCACCCTCACTCACGTAGCTAGCAGTTTTATAAGGACTTCACTGACTATAAAGCAGGCTAAGAAGACCTGAAGCTGTGAGCTTCATTTGTGTTTAGACCATGTGTAGGTATTTGCTATTTGGACTTCATATATTCAAACATATATGCTTATATTTTACTATGTGCAATTTAGGGGAAAACATACTTTTAATACCATATTATACAGTCATACAAATATATATGTAAGTAGCTGATCTGCCAGTGTTACAGAATTTTCAGTAATTACCACTGTCTGATCACATACAACATCATTTATTATCTCTAATTATCCAAATGAGAAAGCCCCTGACTTGAATGGCAGTGGCCCCTAATCACCTCTTCATGTTTTTCAGTATCTAGATGCAAACCTTGAGTGTCTATCTGAGAATATTATCTTATGTGTCTTCATAAGCCCATTCTCTTCTCACCTAGATTATGGACTCACTTTCCCATAAGTACTGGGTGAATATATTAGATCTTATTTTAGTATGTACACAGTACTTGACAATGTACCAGGCTCTTGGCAAATATGTGTTGGGTAAACTAACAGGCTGATTAATTGCCACTGCTTTAATTTTTCTCCCCCATAAGAAACAATTCACTGTAGTGTTGAAAAAGAGAAGCAGCCACTGTGTCCACAAATAACAAACAGTCACGTGGTCAAATGATTCTTTACATTAGGAAGTGAAGTCAGTTTGAAGAGTAATCTGCTACTGTTCATTATGTCTCCACCTGTACCTTCTCACCAGAGACAATTAGCTCCCTACGACTTCACACAATTAATATAGTTCAAAATGTGCAGGCGTAAAACCTATTAGCAACTGTGAAAAGTAATAAACAAGTTCAAAAGAAAAGGATCATGTATGTGGCTTTACATCGCCAATAAATACACGTACATAATTAGTCAGTTCCTCCGTCCTTCCATCCATCAGCCTTTGTGTCTTTCTGTGTCTGTCCGTTTGTCTGTCTGTCTCTCTAAGTTGTTACAAATTAGTAAATATATGTAGAGGTGAATAAGTAGACATCATGTTCCACAAAGCAACAAAGTTGTTGACAAAACTAGATTACTGGACACTTCAGAACTGTGTAAAACAAACTACATAGTTAAACCTAGGAGAAATGGAGCTAACTCACTGAACTACACTAATTTGTTATTAATATGTTGTTGCTGAAATTAAAAAAGGCATCCATTACTGACCACATCAAAGGCCTGCCTGTGTTCCCAGGTTGCAATTCTATTTTCTTATGTTCCACATGAGGCAAAGTTGCTCTCCAAGGCCCAGAATAGAGTTTAATGAAGTGATTAGTGAGTGAATGGTCTACTCATGTGACAGATGTTTATAATGAGTCAGCAGACCAGGCCAGTCCCTCAGGACAGATGTTGAGATCATAAAATCACCACATTGTTTAGAATCTGTATTATACATTACTATAGAAAGGCAGCCAACTGCCTATGCTGTAGACATTCATCTGCCCTTGGAGCCACTTCGCCTTGGTCTCATTGGCTGAGAATGAGGATGGGGGAACATGACCAAATTAATGGGGTAGCTCAGAGGAGAAAGAAGTCCTTCTTCTACAGGATTAGTTATCAATTAAAGGAGAAGGCTCCCATTCCCAGAGCAAGCCAATCAATCCTACTAAAATGCATCTTAAAAGCAGGGAGAAAGTGTAGGTTGAGCTGGCATTTGGTTAGTCTTCATTTCTAGTACATTTGCATGTGAACAGGCCAGGGAAATGATGATTTTCAATGTGCCTGGACTCTGAAGCAAGGACTTCTAAGTGGTTGTCAAGATGTAAATTGAGATTTATTTTCAGAAGAAGCAAGGTATAACCTGTTTGCTTTTGAGGGCAGATATGGAAAAGAAATCTTGGAGCTGAGCTGCATCCTGCCAACACTGGCACTTGAGAGTAGCAATCCAACTTAAGAATATTTTAAAGTAAAAAATATGAATGTTTTTAGAAGAATTTATAGTGGTTTGGGAGCTTAGTAGTTGCTTATTTAGTAAAATGTTTCCTTGCAAGCATGAGAACCTGAATTCCGTCCCCTGAAACCCCTGAAATTTCCTGTAGTGCAGGATTGTTCTCTGAGAGCATGAAGTCAGAAACAAAAGGGCCACTAGAACTTGTTGGTTAACAGAACTAGGCAAATTAGAGAGCCCCAGACCAGTGAGAGACCCTGTATCAACAAACAAAGCAACCAACTACTGTAGAATGACCCAATGTCCTCTAACCCATACATGCAGGTATACACCTATACATGCATGTGCCCACACATATCACACACATACACACACACACACACACACACACACACACACACCATTTATAGAAGATTCTGTATTGAGGACAAAAGACATTCTAATTTTTTTGTTTGTTTGTTTTTTGTTTTTTGTTTTTCGAGACAGGATTTCTCTGTGTAGCCCTGGCTGTCCTGGAACTCACTCTGTAGACCAGGCTGGCCTTGAACTCAGAAATCTGCCTGTCTTTGCCTCCCAACTGCTGAGATTAAAGGTATATGCCACCACTGCCCAGCTTCCAAATTTTTATCAATGTTGTCTGTTCATTGAAGTGGAAAGCAACATATCAGTTTTAGCTTAGGCAATAAAAATAGTTTTGGAAAAAATTATGTTTGTTTCTATCGTATGATTTGAAGTATTACATTTAATCTTTGGAAGTACCAGGCCTATTTAATAATTTACTAGCTTTTGTTTAATATAGTTGGCATACTTATGGTTTATGTCTTTGCAGAATGGATATATAAAATAGGGGTATTCACACTGTATCCTGGCTCATGTTCCAAGATGATACAGTGGATATAAAATAACAAACTTCCATATTGTATAAATTTAGTGACCCCCTTTTTTGTTTGCCTCTGGAGATAAAAGATAGATACTTCTTAATCCATTTGTTTTTCAATTTAACTTCATTCATTCTTATAAATCCATTTCTATCTCTACTGGCCTCTTGCACCCCCAAGCATGAAAGTAGTGCACAGGCATACATGTAGGCAAAACACCCATACACAGAAACAGAATTAATAAACAAAATCATTTTTAAATGATTTTTAAAGGATTAAACTATGAGATATATAGCAACTAGAGTCTTGAGGCCAAGTCATATCTAAGAACACCTTTGAGAGTCTGGATGTCTTAATAGCACCCCCCTGATGTAGAGTGCTTTCCATTTCAGTGGGATGCAGGGAGCTGCATGCCTATCTCCTGTGTCTCTTTCCAGCTTGACTTCCTAGTTGAGCAATGACTGCCATTCCATTCCTCCGTACTGCAAGACTCCAGTCTGGAACAGGGCACATGAAAGGGGAGAGGCAGAGCTCATTTGCATTAGCTCCTTCACTACCTAGTTTTTTGGGCTGCTTTTGGCTGGACCTGGGAGGCCCTTTGCAAGGGTTATCTGTCGGGTCTTACCCTATAGTCTCAATGCTGAAACTGTTACATTGACCCTGAAATACATCTATGACCCAGAACATTAACTATTTAAATGGGTCTTGACTACCGACCAGTCGGCTCTTTGACTAAACTTCACTCTTCTGCTTCAACTTTGTTTTTTTCTATTGTCCCATTTTCAAGACCAAAACAAAAATTTCACCTCTCCTGCAGAATAAATTTACCCACTGTGTGCATTCCTTTTACCCTATGGGGAACAAAACTTTGGGAGTCAGCAAGGCTTTAAGTGAACCAGACAAACAGTACAGAGCCAGAAAGCTCAGTGGTCATGTGCATGTGGCTAATTTAAGACCAGTGTCAATACACATGCACACACAGACACACACACGCACACACAGAGAGAGAGACACACAGAAGAGAGAGAGAGAGAGAGAGAGAGAGAGAGAGAGAGAATAATTTGGAAGCTCCTACATTATGCTTCCTTTATTATTTACACAAGTAGGTGATGACCACTCTAACTATTAAAGCCCTTGAGGCTGTGAGGATCATTCCCAAGTATTCCAAAGCATGAGTTGATGTTTTGTTCTGTGTGGAAACTTTGAGACATGTTCTTAGAAGAAAGAAAAAATAGCTCTCAGAAGCTCAGACCTTAGGGAACCATTCAGCCAGCAGCTGTGAAGCTGGTCTAGTGTTTGCCCCGCCCTGAGGACTTTCAGTCTAGTGTTTGCCCCGCCCTGAGGACTCTCAGTCAGTCTATTATGCTCCCTGTCCTAGAAGCCTTGAATCATCAGGATAAAGTTAGTCTTTACAAGTCACATTTTCTGTGAAGTGGCCATTGGGGACAATCTGCTGTCAGATAAATGCTTCCAAAGACAGAATTACTGTTTACATAGATGGACCTACATGTGCCATGGAATCGAAGTCTGCTAACTTAAGAACTGAACCATCTATCAAGCTCTCTAAAGAAGCCAAAGCAGATGTCTTAAACACATCTCTTTTTGTGTTTATTTAAAGATGCCTTGTTCAGGAGGAAGCAGCAACAGCACTTTGGGGAGTAATGGTGTTTTGTTTTACCTCTCATGGCCTATTAATTTGTTACCATCTATTCCCTTTTGTTGATGAAATTTTAATTTTGCCCTTGCTTGAGCATGTTGTAAGAATTGTATACAATGCTACTCCCGGGCTGACAAAAAAAGTTCTTGTAGGGCGAACAATTGGGAGTGCATTTTATTTCTAGAGCACATTTAAAATAACTTATGAATGAGAGTTGTCAGACATGAAATGCTGTATTAATTAAATCTTTTTCGAGTCTTTTTGCTTCTCTGGCTAAACCAACCCTTTAGAAAAATACAGGGCCACCTTCATTACAGAGGAGAAGACAAAAAGTACCCTTCACATTCCTCTGCCTGAATAAGGATAAGAACTCAATTCAGCCCCGTAATAACCCCATTAGCTGCTTAACTCAGCGGCGCACATGGGAAAATTTTCCAACCGCAATGTAAAAAGTGTTGACTGGATGGATCGTTGTCTCGGCTTTGTTCTTTTAATGTTCAAAATGATCGTTTTAAGTAAATTTGATATGCCATAACTACTAGCTTTAGAGCAGTTGTGACTTACAACAAAGAATTCATGTCTACAGCCACTAATGCATTTTGTCTTTTGAAACCTAGCAACAGTACCATTCAAAAATAGATGATTTGATTGACAACACCGTGAAAGAAATCATTGCGCTGCTGGTTTCAAAGGTAATGTATCACGAATTCACCTTTGCCTGTAAAATTAAGACATAATCTTCAAATTAGAATTTGTTAGATGAATCTCTTATATTTCTAAATACCTGAGTATGAAATTGTAGTTAAAAAATAAATAAATGTGAGCTGGGGTGTAATTTAGTGTCAGAGTGTATGCCTGTCATGTATAAAGCCAGCATTCAATCCTTACAGTACAAAATAAATAAATAAATGCATACATGCATGTATGTACACATGCGTACACACACACACACACACACAGAGTTGTTTCAGTTGTAATAAAAACTTCAGACAAAAAAATGTGGAGGTTGACAGAATATGTGAAGAATTTGTCATTTCTTGGAAGAGTTTCCCTTTGAAAAACAGTTCTTTTCAGATCACATTCATGCTCTCAGTTTGACTTCCAGAGAAGATTTGAGTATCATCAGTCTTTGAACTTAGCCTGCTTGTTATGATGACATCCCTAGAGCTAAAGATCTAGCTTTAACCACAGGCAGGCAGGGTTGTATCTGAACTTCACTCCAGAAATTTCCTGCACATTGTTTGAAATACCTTTGATAGATGTGATGATGCCCTTTCATTGTATACATGAAAATAAAGAATAAACAGCTTTGCATTTAGCAGTTATGTGACTTGGATGCAACTGAAGCAATATAGATGGCCACAGGATGCATAAATAAGGTCTGAGCATGGTCAGTGAGGCTTGGCTGCAAGCATAGATATTTATTTAGAATAAAGAGCTTACTAAGGAATATGTTGGCAACACCAAGAACTTAAAGAGGTCGAAAAGTATTTGCTAATGGGTTCAAGGTCCCAGCCAGAGGAGAGAGATAAGCACTTTACCCTATTACACTAAGAACAGTTATAGTTGTGATTATTTAACCGTCTAATTCAAAACACCTAGAATAGATAAACTTATAATGGCCTCATCAGAAAGAGCAGAGGACGGGAAAATTAAGTATCCCATGTTGATAACATACAGTGTATAAAGGTACCAAAAATTATATACCACATAAAGATTCACAATGATTACTTGTCTTTTAAATGGTGGGGAAAGAAAATGGATATTCTCTAAATGTGACTTTGACACGAGCAGTTCCATCTAGTCCTTCAAAGCTTTGTGTCAAAGAAGTTCAAAGCAGACTTCATAAAACAGCTCAAAGAGTATGTCAGTTACAAAAAACAAAAAACCCACAGATTTTATAAGTAAACATGATTTTTAGATAACAATTGAAATTTTTAATCCTTATTAATAATTTAAGGAGTGCAGGTACCAGTTTTTGGACTAAATGAGCTTAGATGATTTTAAGTTGACACTATTGAAAACTATGAAGTGAGCCACTCCATTCCACATATAAGGGATCTAAATTGTTAGAGTCTGTCTGAAAGATACTTTAGAAGTATCAAAGGCATATAACATCCTTTTACCTTTTGGCACCTTTCACAATACTCATAGATGCACAAAATATTCCCATTTGATGTGCGTTGTGTCGTATCCTACCAGAATTTGGAAGCAACTTTAGAGAAATAGCAAAGCTGTCAGACATCTATTTAACCTATGATTTGAGGGAGTCTTAATGACAATGGATGTTTTAAAATATAGTACCAAATGGATAAAAGGTGAGAACGTAAAAGGGTAAAGTACAATCTGAAATTACATTAACTTAGAAATATGCTATTTTGAATGTCACTGGTGTTAACAAAGGATGGGCTTGCTGGCAGGGTTATGATTGATGTCTTTTGCCTTTGTGTGTATGTTTCAAATTCTCTGATAACAGGTCTTGGGGTATGAAACAACCACTAAATCAAATGGCTTCAGAATAATGATATCCGGATCCTATCTATGGAAGGGAACTTACAGGAAGAAGGGTGTCTCTGACCTGACGGTGTAAGAGGCTACAGTTTGTCCTTGTCAGGGACAATGAGGTGCTGCTCACACTGTCTGCAGAAAAGACGCAGAGCAAGAGTCCCTGCACTCCCTGCACTCTTTCATCCTGTCCTTTGCACTCTTCTGATTGGATGCTAATTTCAGATACCTTGGGCTTTTTGTGGTTTCACAATTTCTTTTTGACCTCTATTGACTGTTAAAGCTATCTGGTGAACAGAGCAAGTTCTAGGGCAGCCAGCAACATGCAGAGAAACCCTGTCTCAAAACAAAAGAAAACAAAAAAACAAAACAAGACAAAAGGACTCTATCTCCATCATGATTCCTAGCATCAGGCATGGTGATAGAGCAGCAGCATGTTTTGACCACTAATAGTAGGCCCACTGTCAGATGGCTCCCTGACATAGAACTCTAGAGATGATGCTCACGCTGTGGGTCTCTGCCATGAAGCCAGGTCGTCCTGCAGGAGTCTGTGCATGGCAAATCTCTCTGCACTGGGGTTCAATCCTGTAACACAGTGAGATTGCCCTCTGACTAGGACCCCTCCTGTAATTTGGGCCTCCTGGACTCTGGACTAGTTTGATGCTTGTAGTATGGGTCTCCTCTCATTCCTGGGCATCTGGATTTGGGTTTGCAACTGCTATCTAGTTTTATCCCAATGTCTTCCTGCCCCTCTATGCTCTTGGCTCTCCCAGGACCTCTTCCTTGATTCTTAGTGTTCCTTCCCTCTTTCCTGGGACCAGTATATCTCAGACTCCTCCCACTCACAGGGCTTCTGTTTCACCATGTACTGCAGAGCTGTCTTCCAGTATGTTCATGATTCTCTGCATGTTGGTAAATATAGTTGATGTGTTGATGCGTTACACACTATCTTCCTTTGTGCTGCCTGACTTCAGTTCCATGTCTATATCCCTTTATCTGATGTCTTCAGACTCATATAGCGTGCAGCATGTGTTCTTGTGTGTAGGAAAGAGCCTACTCTTTTCATACACTTCTCTCTGGTTAGCAACTAAATGCTGGTTTTCTTGGATTTCGTTGGTCTCATTTTAAACTTACTCTACAAATCTCTGTGGCTTTCTTTTGGCTTAGCTCCATACCAGTGATTCTGACTGCACTCACATGTGAAGGGCAGTATTGAATCATGGCTAAACTCTAACCTCAGACCTGCTCTGGAATTCTGACTCCCCCATTAACTGTCTCATCTTGACATACATAAGCAGATTCCTTGTGGATTCATTTCCTCAATTATAAAGTGAAAGTACTTATTATTATATGGTGGTATCATTTACCAGAATTATTAATATTTACTAATAGGATTGGTACAGAATTATGAAGAAGCACCTGTTAGTATAAAGTTAACCTTAGGGCAGAAGTTTGGATGCTCTAAGTACTAAATGTGAATTCATGCTACTATTGTTGTTCTTATTTTTACATACAAGCTCATATTTCTAGAGGCCTGCTGTCTACCTCCACAAGTCAGTTTCTATGAGAACACACACATCATCTCCAACCTAAGTGCTTCTCTTCTGCAATTCCTGAGTCCACTGATATTACTGGTCACCCCATTGTAGAAGCATCTCCATCCTAGGATCCCTGCCTCTTTTAGAGCCTTCTGACCCTCCTCACATGAGAGGATATCCAGCTTAATGAGTCAGTCTTCTGAGCATGCTCTTTTCTGCCCCATCTGATTCTCCACTACCCTCTTTTCAGTGCCTGTTTAAGTCCACACCTTGCAGCTTGCCATCATGTTTCCCCTGTGCTCATTAGGTCTCCACAATGCAGCTAGAATGCCTTCCAGAACACATGGGAGGTCATACCTGCAAGTGTATCATACCTTCAAGGCACTTTCTGTCACTTGTGCCTTTTGCTTTGCCATCATTTTCTAGATTGTACCTTGCACTTGACTTTTTTGTTGATGTCCCACGGGAAGTGGTTATTGGCGAATTTGGACTAGATGTAATATTCACGACCATACAATGCATGAGAGTATATTGTTCTTATCTTGACTTTCCCTGGTAATCCTTTACTACAAATTCCTACAGAAACTTAAGAATCCTTAGAAGAGACTCTGGGAGAGGTACGTGTACACACACACACACACACACACACACACACACACACACACACGCACACACGCACGCACCAAGCATCATCTCCGAGTCTTTTCTCTTTAATCACTTTTGCTCCTGCAGCACTCTTACTCACAGCCTAGCCTCTAATGTTTCCAGCATCCCAAAGACGTCTCAGTTACCTGTGGAAGCTCTGTGCCTTTTCACAAGCCAGATCCCTACTCTGAATGTTTTTTTTTTTTCCTTTTCCTCTTACAATTCCACTGAAATAGCCTATGATCTCCTTCCTAGAAGCCATCTCATCATCCTGGGCAAATTTAATATGCCCCTGCACTTTCTTTCATCGCTTACCATGTGCTCATATCCAGTCTTTTGAAATCAAGAAGTTCATTGTCTCCATTACACTTTATACTATGAGGAGTGCTTCTCATACAACAGTGAGTGTTTATTGAGTGAATAGTATTAAAAGAAATCTCTTCTGTCTACAACCTGGGACATTAAATAAGTCACTTTCCATAAGCCTATATAGTGTTTTAAAAGATTTTATTGAAAAGGGACAAGAGAAAAAGCACTGAAACTCATGATCCTGAAGCATCACAGATTTTCAAGATGCAGCTGTGTGCCAGGCAGTGTGCTCAATGCCAGAGATACAGTGCTTGCAAAACAGCCAAGGTCCTGGTCTTTGGGGAGTTTTCTGATCCCTTGGGCGAGACAAGCTGACAAACAGTAGGTGCACCCAGACAAATGTGTGGCGTATCACAAATCATATGACACGGTGCCTTATGTAGTTGAAAGACAAGTTTCCTCAAGCAGAAACTGAATTCTCAACCATGAAGGAGTCAGCCAGAAAAAGAGGGGCATGGCAGTTAGGTAGGAGACGCTGCAGGCACCAGGGCCTGGTGTAAAATGAAGCTGAAAGAGGTGAGGAGAAGCTGATAGGATGTGCTAAGGAGTTTTGAGCCTTGATCCCAAGAGCAGTGGGAAGTCACTGAAAGATGGGAGAGGTGCAAGGCAGGGTGAAGAATTAACCAGCTCTCTATTAGAAGATTCATCTGATGGCCCATAGCAAACAGACTTGGCAGAGAGCTGTTACTTTGACCTCTTGGAAGCTAATCCCAAGCACTTAAGATATACAGTGAGCAGGGTTTTTAGTACAGCGAGAGGCAGCAAACAGTGAGGGCTACTCTTAGTTCTGTGACATGAATCACAGAAAAGAATCCAGCATCATTCAGTGGTTCCAATGCCCTGCAAAGAGAAACAGATCTGGAGGGAAAGATCATGATGGAATTATGGGTCAAAATATGATCAAGCTTACCTTTGAGATATGCAAGGTAGATGCCAGTGGAGATCTTTTGGATACATGAGGAGACGTATTCGGGCTGAAATTCTCAATGTGATCCTTTGAAATGATGCACCCTTCGTAGCTGTTACTCCCAGGCTTGAAGCACTGTAACTGGAGCCCTCAGAGGAGAGGGGGAAAGTAGGCTTAAAAGAAGCATGACACAGAGGTGCTCTCAGAAGAGGGGAATAGAGAGCATTTTTACTAAGGGGAAAAATAGTAGGTGAAGTGTTAAACCTAAATCTAATATTAAATACTATAGTTATTGCTATGCCATGTTAAAAACTAATTAAGTGGTCCAAAATCTGGGATAGTAAGAAAGGCAAAATATAGCACCGACTGAAGTTACACTGCTCTGGCTGAAAGGAGATCAGGATCCCCACCCATGTGGCATCATCTCCCAAGGTGGACCTGACACCCATATTTTTCTCCATTCACAGATGAAAAGGTAGATAATTGAGGTCGCAAGGTACATATTAATAGATCCCTGGTGGCCACTAAACCTTAACCTTTCCACAGCACCCTATAGAAGTCACAAAGATCGTGGAGAGAAAGAGTGGCAAGTCCACACTCTAGTGCTGTCCTTATATATAGGTATACCAGCCAGCCTGAGGGCAGGCACATTGGGTATTCGTTCTACACAGGCATGTATGCCCCGAGACTGGTTTGGACAGGTAGCTAGAGTGGCAAGGAGAACATCTGTAAGTTGAGACATTCAAGATGAATTCATTGTGAGTAGTGATGGTACCAAAGAAAAACTAGAGGGTGTTGGTCAGGACCAAGAATTAAGAGAGCCAATAATCAAGAAAATGAACAACTGTCAGGACATGTCCCCATTACTGAGGCACTCTTAGTCTGGGTGTGAATTAAAAGAAAGTGTGATAATGCTCAACTTCCCTGATCTTCAAATATGTTTGAGAAGGAAAAAAGAAGAGGGTATTGGGAGGAAAATCCTTTGTCATTGAGCATATAGTTATATTAATTCGTAAAGTAATGTGTGGATATAGATTTTCTTTGTGAGAACACAGAGTACTTTATCCTAAACTCCTCTGAGAAATAAGGTGGGCAGAGAGTAAATACAGCCTGACTGGCTTCAGGACATAATGAAACCATCTTGCCAACTCAAGGTGGTAAGATTATTTTGATTAAATTTACTTCTCTGGATCAAGGCCATATACGCAGAAGGTGCTTGATTAAATCAAAATGTGTGCTCCAAAGGAATGGCTTGCATGGTTAAGGGGGCTAAGAGAGGTAGAAAGTAAAGTGGGTCACTTCACTGGGCAGAACAAAGGAAGAGGGAAACACTGGGGAAAGACGGTCTAGGGAATTTGATGGCAGCTGGGCTAGGTGTGGTGTTCCGGATGCTAGGGAATTTGATGGCAGCTGGGCTAGGTGTGGTGTTCCGGATGCTTGTAGGAAGCATTTTCAAAATACATACTGTCAAACACTAGCCATCCTCCTCACAGATGTCTGTGATCCAGAAAGATGTTTTCAGAGTCAGAACACAGCCACAAGGACCTGATTCACAGTCCCAGAGAGAGGAGAGAAAATGAGCCATCATATTAGTGACAATCTATTTAAGGAAGAAAGCCTATTTTCTTTCAGGCTCTGATTATCTGGTTGCATGTGAAATTTTAATACTTGTTAGTCCTGATCTTAACAGCAAAACTTCTGCCAATCGACATCCTAAGTCTCACTTGCTTTTATCTAGAATAGCATGTGTTCTTTCACGATCACTCTTCCTGTGAATGGCTGTACATTCTCTGGAAATGTTTTAAGTTTGCTGTGTAAAGGATGCATCCCTCACTTGTTTACTTCATGGCTGAAAAAGCAGTAACCATGTGAAGAACCCAGCAGTCTGTAGGCCCCACCACTTCTCAAGAGTTGAGGGTTTTATATCCTGCCATGAATATATGAATCATACAGCCTGTCGCAATGATTTTTTATATCTTCTTAAACTTCAACAGGGGGCTTCAACGGGATATTTAAACCATTGTATCTACGGCACTCCTCATTCTGTTCCAACAGTCGCTTTGGAGTGCTTTCGTCTTGCATTTCCTTGGGAGTATGTTATCATGAGGCAAAGGCAGTAATTACCCAGACAGACTCCAAGTGTTAAATGTTACTCAAACAAACCCAGTGCATGACATTCACAATAAAGAACAGGGAAACAAAGAAATTGCAGGGTTTCATTCCAGCCCAACACCCTCAGGAGAGCAGAAAGCACAAGGCAAAGCCATAAGTATTTATAATCTCCCAGAGCTGTGTGGAGAAAGTTCCCAGGAAACAGTTAAAGATGCAGCGAGGAAGCTCAGCATTTCACAGGATTTCTTTGGATTCTTGCTGGTTTGTGCAATTAAAAGCCAAATGGGAAACATGCTGTTACTAATCTTGATTTTAGTAAAGTCTGACTTGAAAGGTAGCTTTTCCACCATGTGGACCTCAACACCAATCCTACAAAGAAAACCTTCCTGTAGGAACTGTGAGTCTCACTTAGTTGGTCCCAGGGGTGCAATCTCTGTAAGCCCTCAGAGTCTCTCCTGTGTCTGTGCCTCCTTGGGGACCATTTGGGACAGAGAGGAACCCAAACAGAGGCTTTCTACTATTGTTGAAATAGAGGCAAAGAACACTGTATGTGGCAGGGCTGCAACCCATGCATAGGATTTACTCTGCAGTCCATGCATAGGATTTACTCTGCTATAGCCCAGTGATGCTCTATATCCAGAGACAAGACAGGCTACCAGGAGCTTTAGTAGACTTCTTTCCTCAATTCCCATCCAAGAGGCTTCCTAAGGGTCAGTTCCATTTCTGCTGTCCTGCAGTACAAACCTTGTACCAGGGAGTTATCTGCCTTTTTCTATTTTGAACTGTGAGTCCTTCAAGATTGTTTCTCTCCTCCCATCTCTGTATACTGCATATCCAGCCTTATCAGCCACATCTGGTTCATGTCGTGTTCACATTTATGTCCTTTCCTTCCACAACTTTGTATACTCCTGAGAAGACAAGCCTAGTTCTCTTTCATGTTTGTCTTTTCTGTCTTAGGGGTTTAGTGATCATTATAACAGAAACGTCATGCAGCAAATACTTCTTAGGTGCTTGGACACGTGTTGAGCCGAATCATCTCAAGTCTGTCAGTTCTGTGGCATGATGGTGAAGAATGTGGGCTCTTTGGCACTTATCTTCAGTGCTTTTCTCCCATGCTAACCACCCAATGTGCTCAAAGCAGGCAGGATTCTGAGAGGTCTTACAGCCTCAATTCCACTCCACCATTATGCACACCGACATAAATTTCATTGACTCACACCTATTTGTCTATGAGCCAAACTCATTATTCTTCATTGTCACTGAACAGTCCTACCTAACTCAGCATATTTAGATAGTCAGAAAACTCATGACTACAATTTAACTAATCACAGTAGTCATGGTAATTCTTTCTATTCATCAGGCATAGTGGTGCATGCTTTTAATCCTGCAGTACATGGAAGGCAGAGGCAGGTGGATCCCCGAGAGATCTGAGAACCAGCCTGGTCTACATAGTGAGTTCCAGAGCATCCAGAGCTACATAGGAAGACTCTGTCTTGAAAAACACACCAAAAATATTACTTTTAATATTTTCTAATTTTAATATTTTCATATTTATGACCTCAACAGTTCTTAGTGCCATTGTTGTCAGGTGAGTGAGAATTTTTATCTTCCCCATGAAGCAAGAGAAGCAAAATAACCCCATTTCCAGACAGCAGCAGGGATACAACTTACTCCTCGTCTTCTACATCCGCCTGCAGAATTTTTGCCTCTACTTTATCTGACCCTTAGCACTATTCACCTGTGTGAACAGAGTGACTACACACACCAAGGATCAGGTGATGATGTGCCTCTGATGCCTCTGGTTGTTGGTAACCATAGTAGTTGTCTCACCTCGTGGCAAATGAGATCACCTGGCAAACACTTGCTCTCAAGATTTGAGCTATAAGAGATGAGGCATTTTCCACAGAGGGCCATTAAGTCTGGAATTCCCTTCTCGTGGTCTGACAGAACCCTGGAGGATTGGGCTTCTGGGTCTTGGCAAAGCACATTAAGTTAAGCTTGGCAGTCAGTCTTGTTTGATAAGAACTCTTAATGGGCAGGAACAAATGTAGTAAGTAGACTTTGAGTCCTGAGTAATTTGTAAGCTTGTAGTGTTCACTGTTTAAAACCCTTAAGATAGCTTCCCAGCTGAATGTAGTTCTCTCTGAGAAGTCCACCTTTGCTCTGCAGTTCACATGATTGTGTTTCTGCATTCTTACATCATATCACAAATGATGTGGTGAAGAAGCCTATGGGGAAGTTTTTGTTTCTTTTGCATAAACTATTTTGCAGTAATTGATCAGCCATAGAGAAAACATCTCCTGTGCACTCAATGTGAGTTCTCTGGTCACCAGAGACTAATAAGCCATGTCCCTGGAACTATTATCACTTTGTTGCAGAAGCTGCTATGTGAACAAAAACCAGCCTTCGTTAATTTCCCTTTTCGTATTTAAAAAACCTTGTCAGTATTTTCCCTTTGGGAGTATGTAATTTGTCAATAGTGCATATTATTTTAGATATACAGAGGAAAGAATCAGGGTAATATGTTCTTATTACTTTATTTTCTCCCACTGATCTTCATGTCAGATATGTTTCTAGTCAACAGAATAAGATTTTACAGCTTTATGTTGCTGAATACTTTCTTTATATTATAGAAGTATAAAATTGGCCAGTGTGATAGGTCAGCAAGTTAGGGTGCTTACAGCCAAGCAGGATGACCTGAGTGAGACTCATGTATTAAATGGAGAGAATGAACTCCCACAAGTTGTCGTCTGACTTCCATGTACATACTGTAACATATTCACACACATACCAACAATGAATATATGTATGTATAAATGCATATGTTATATACATGTTATATATGTGTGTTACATATATACACACACATATATACATACATATATACATATATATACACATATGTGCATATGTATATATATATGTATGTATATATTATGTGTGTGATTGGTGGGCAGGCTAGGAATGTAACTTAGATTGGTAGAATGCTTGCTTACCTAGCATGCACAAAGCCGTTTAGATCCTCAGCATCAAATAAAATAGGATGGTGGTGCATGCCTATAATCCCAGCATTCAAAAAGGTAAAAGCAAGAGGACCAGATGTTAAGAGTTATTCCTGATGACATAGGAAGTTCAAGGCCAGAATGGGACAACCTGTCCCAAAAATAGAGAGAGAAGGGAGAGGGGGAAGGATAGAGAAAGAAGGGTTCTGAAGAGGAAGAAGGGGAGGAGGAAAAGAAGGAACAAAGAGGAAAAAGGAAAGTTTTAGAAATGTGTAATTTCTCTGAAGCAATTTGGATCCCAATCCTTCTCCTTCTGCCCTCCAACATCTGCACGTAGCTAGTAGAAGTGATGTCTGCATTGGACTGACCCTCAGGAAACAGGGATGATACTTAAGTGTCACCACTGGAAAGTTTGATAAATGTTTACTAAAGAATGCCAGATTTGTTCTAATGTTATAAAAGGCCTGAATGTCACACCTCTCTTCTACTGCTCCTTCTTCACAGGTCAGTTCCCTCTGTATATGTAGAAAAGGTTCATCTCTACACAAGTCATTCATGATAGATATTTGATTTAGTTTAGTTATCATTGTTTATAAGTGTCTGTATTAAAGTTGAAAGCAATTCTTATTTATGGTTTAAATGAGGGGTGTCCAACCTTTTGGTAGTACTTGATAAAAGACTTTCTTGGGCCACATACATGGGTATCCAACTCCCAATCCATGCTAAAATTGTGTGTGTGTGTGTGTGTGTGTGTTCTTTGGATACCCCAATTAGACCTGTCTGGTATAATCTTGTTAAAGATATTAGAGAGAGAGGGAGAAGGTGAGAAGGTGAGATGGAGAGAGAGAGAGACAGAGAAAGACAGAGAGACAGAGACAGAGAGAGACAGAGATTGTAACATGATTGGCAATTGAGAATGGCTCAGTTGAAAAAGATAAAAGCAATGTTTTAAGTGGGTTTATAATTTGAGGTTACATTCATAACTATTCTGATATTCTGAGCCAAATACACAGTAACTATTCTCTTCTACACTTTTTTTTGTTTTTAGAACTTAATGTGTTATTTTCAACAATGGGAAAGGATATTGGAGCTTGTATTCAGAATGATAGAACAGACATTACAATTTCTCCTGAACTCAGCTGTCAGTTTATTTAGTGGGGAGTGGTTAGTGTGTGTGTGTGTGTGTGTGTGTGTGTGTGTGTGTGTGTGTGTGTGCTGTTAGAAAAAGTTGGTTCACAAATTGCTCTCCCTGCTCATAGACTAAATTCTCTCACTCACCATGAACTCCATTGCAGTTTGTGTCAGTGTTGGAAGGGGTGCTTTCGAAGCTCTCGAGGTATGATGAAGGCACTTTCTTCTCATCCATTCTGTCCTTCACTGTAAGTACCTCACTGAGTTCTTGTGTGTTGTCTTTTAACAGTTACCACAGTACTTGTGGACCAGTTAAGAATTCTCATAATTATTCTTTTTTTCCCCCATTTAAGGTGAAAGCAGCTGCAAAATATGTGGATGTCCCTGTAAGTATTTTAAATCTGTTTTCCTTCCCCCTTCCATCCACCCATCCTTCCCTTCTTTCTCTCCTCAAGCCCCTCATAATTATGAATCAGTACTGGTTGGCTTCAGTTCTTTAAACCAGGACCATCCCTTTGGGAAGTAGTTTTCTTTCATTAAGCAAACACTAACCCTCACAATAGAAGCTTGGCAGCAGCCTTTCAACAGATCTTACTTTTTCCTCCTGTAACTTGGGAGCTGTCAGAAAGTTAGTTCCCCATGAGAACTTGGCATTACAGCTTCAAGGAGAACTTCATAGCCCTCTGGGATGGGGCAGACAATGCCTTACATTATATAAAATAGTACTTGCTCTTCTTGATCTTTATGAGAAGGTTCTAACTGGTTGCTAGTAACAATTAAAATAACAATAAATGTTCAGTAAACTCCATTTGTAAATGCAAAGGTAGCAAAACAATTGTAGCTTGTTTAAAGATTGAGTTTTTCGAAGACTTTGGAAATAAAGACCTTATAAACAGTATGATCTATAAATTTGTTCAACACTTAAGATACCAGGAGTAGAAATCATGGAATAAAATAAACCCATAAGCCAATTTAGTATAGTATTTTTAAGATGTACTGAATTAACTTGGGCTTTAAAGTCTATTACTATCACAATCAAATATATGGGTTATAAATAATTAAAGTGTATACTGATCTAATTATGATTTTGAGCATATGTTGTCAATTTTCACACAATTAGAGTATGCCAAATGTCCTTAAACCTAGCAAATTGCTAGATATAAGTTTCCTCCTTGAGCTTGAGCATCCTCAGAGCAGAGCACTGATGTGAATGTGATCAGCATGACTGCTGAGAATCCCTAAATAAAGGCTGTAGGTGGCTCTTAGTTTTAGAATACTTACCTGCATCTTGTCACCACTATGACTGATGTCATAGTCTTTTTTATTAATTTATTTATTCACTTTATATCCTGATTGCAGCTACCTCACTCTTCCCATCCCAGTCCCACCTTACCACTCCCCAGTTCCCCTTCCCCACTTCCCCTCAGAAAAGGGGAGTACACACCACCCTTGGTACCAACCCACCTTAGTACCTCAAGTGGCGTCAGAACTAAGTGTATCCTTTCCCACTGAGCAGAGTATCATTAATAGAATCATAGGTTGGCTGTCCCCCATGGGGTGGGTCTCAAGTTGGGCCGGTCATTGTTTGACCATTTCCTAAATCTCTGCTCCATCTTTATCTCTGCACATCTTGTAGGCAAGGCTAATGTGGGGTCACGGGTTTTGTGGGTGGCGTGGTGTTCCCCTCACACCTCTGGAAGCCCTGCCTGACTATAGCCTGTAGCCACTTTAGGATCCATATCTCCTGCTAGAAGTCTTAACTAGGGTTACACCCATATTGTCCCAGAAGCCTCTCCTGTTCCAGGACTCATGCTAGTTCCAGAAATGCCCCCCACTGATTTTCCTTCTCTCACCCAGCCCCTCCACCCCACCAAGCCTATACTCTCCATACCTGATCTCCACTTCCATTCCCCTCTTTGTCCCCTATCCCACCCACTTCCCTATGCCCCTTCACTTCCAACATCTATTTTATGTCCTCTCCAGTGTGATATTCAAGCACACTGGAGCCTCCCTTGGGCCATCCTTGTAACTTTGCTTCTTTGGGTGTGTGGACTGTAGTGTAGTTATCTTGTACTTTATGGCTAATGTCCACTTATAAGTGAGTACATACCATGGATGTCTTTCTGGGTCGAGGTTACTTCACTCAAGATGATATTTTCTAGTTCCATCCATTTGCCTGCCAATTTTATGATGTCCTTGTTTTTAATGGCTGAGTAGTATTCCATTGTGTAAATACACCACATTTTCTTTATCTGTTCATCATTTGAGAGACATCTGGGTTGTTTATACTTTCTGGCTATTAAAAATAAAACTGCTATGAACATAGTTGAGCAAATCCCTTTGTAGCATGGTGGAACATCTTTTGGGCATATACTCAGCAGTGGTATAGCTGGGTCTTGAGGTAGATCTATTCCAAAATTTCTGAGAACCCACCAAAAACACTTCCAAAGTGGTTGTACACGTTTGCAATCCCACCAGCAATGAAGGAGTGTTCCTCTTTCTCCACAACCTCACCAGCATCTACTGTCACCTGAGTTTTTGATTTCAGCCATTCTGACTGGTGTGAGGTGGCATCTCAGGGTTGTTTTGATTTGCATTTCCCTGATGACTAAGGATGTTGAACATTTCTTTAGGTGCTTCTTAGCCATTCAGTATTTCTCTGTTGAGAATTCTTTGTTTAGCTCTGTACCCCATTTTTAATAGGGTTATTTGGTTCTCTAGAGTCTAACCTCTTGAGTTCTTTGTATATATTGGATATTAGCCCTCTGCCAGATATAGGATTGGTAAAGATCTTTTCCCAATCTGTTGGTTGCCGCTTTGTCCTATTGACAGTGTCCTTTGCCTTACAGAAGCTTTGCAATTTTATGAGGTCCCATTTGTCAATTCTTGATCTTAGAGTATAAGCTATTAGTGTTTTGTTCAGGAAATGTTCCCCTGTGCCCATGTGCTCGAGGCTCTTCCCCACTTTCTTTTCTACTAGTTTCAGTGTATCTAGTTTTATGTGGAGGTCCTTGATCCACTTGGACTTGAGCTTTGTACAGGGAGATAGGATTTGATTTGCATTCTTCTACATGCTGACCACCAGTTGAACCAGCACCATTTGTTGAAAATGCTGTCTTTTTTCCACTGGATGGTTTGAGCTCCTTGACCATAGATTTGTGAGTTCATTTTTGGGTCTTCAATTCTATTACATTGAACTACCTGCCTGCCACTGTACCAATACCATGCAGTTTTTAATCACAATTGCTCTGTAATACAGCTTGAGGTCTTAGCTATTAGAGAATTCTCTGTTGATAATTCTGTTTAGCACTGTAACCTAAATTTTAAAAGGGTTATTTGGCTTGTTGGCATTTGATTTCTTGAGTTCTTTATATATTTCGGATATTAGCCCCTCTGTCAGATATAGGCTTGGTGAAGTTCTTTTCCCATTCTGCAGGCTACCATTTTGTCCTATTAATGGTGTCCTTAGCCTTATAGAAGCTTTTCTGTTTTATTAGATATCATTTATTAACTGTTGATCTTAGTGCCTAAGCTGTTAGTGTTGTGTTCAGGAAGTTGCCTCCTGTACCAATGATTCCAAGGCTGTTACCTACTTTATCTTTAATACATTTAGTGTACCCAGTTTTATGTTGAGGTCTTTGATCCACTTGGACTTGAGTTTTGTACAGTGTGATAAATATGGGTCTATTTGCATTCGTCTACATGCACACATTGAGTTATACCAGCACTATTTGTTGAAGATGCTTTCTTTTTTTCATTGTATGGTTTTGGCTTCAAATGTCCGTTGGTTTTATTCATTTCCTTCACCTGTTTAATTGTATTTTCCTGGGGTTTTTTTTGTTTTTTGTTTTTTGTTTTTTGTTTTTTGTTTTTTGTTTTTGTTTTTGTTTTTGACCAGGCTGGCCTCGAACTCAGAAGTCGGCCTGCCTCTGCCTCCCAAGTACTGGGATTAAAGGTGCATGCTGCCACTGCCTGGCTTCCTGTATTCCTTTAAGGGATTTATTCATTTCCTCTTTGAAGGCTTTTATCATCTTTATAAGAATGTATTTAAGGTCACGTGCTTGGGCTTTGTCTGTGTTAGGATATCCAGAGCTTGCTGTAGTAGGATAGGTTCTATACTCTTCTGGCTCTTGTTGTTTGTGTTTTTAAGCTGGCCTTTAGCCATCTGGTTGTCCCTGGTGTTAGCTGGATGTTCCTGACACCAACTGAACCCTTTGGGGAAGCAGGCAAAGCCTTGGCTCTCACAGTGGATCTCAGGGAACAGCCTGCTGCTCACCTATGCTTGCCATGCATAGGTGGAACCAAATGTTCCTGGAGTCCCTCCCACAGACCTCCTTGGGAAGGGAGGCAGAGCAGTGAGCCTGTGGATAGAACTTAGGGGACAGAGTGCGGCTCACCTCTGCTGGCTGTGCCCCATGTAGGGATAAGGCATGGTGATGTCTAACCTGGGTGTTTCTGCCGTTTGTTGTGGTTTCTTTGAAACATTTTACTTAAAGTATGATTCTCAAAGAAGGCGTTCCACTCTGTCAGTCTTGTACTTAGAATCAGTTCTGAGAAATAAATAGGGGTAATATATGTATAAAGGAGAAAATGGAAAATGAAGGAGAAGGTTTTATATTTTGTCTACTGAAAGGCAGACCTTCATACACACATGTGTACTTCATTGGACTACTTATGCATCTGACATGTTGAACTTTTATCTTGAATTTAAGTAGAATAGGATATCATAATTACTTGTGTCTCTGGAGCTTTTGAAGCTTGCAATTTCACTCTGAACTAGATCCTCATTAAGTCATAATGTGTTAGCTAAGAGAGGCCAAAAGTGCTTACTTCCCTCTCCTCAGAGCAAAAGGATCATCCTTTGACATCTTTCTCAAAGGTTCTCTGAGCCCTGTTTAGTTATGTCAGTGATTTCAAGCTGGCAGCTAGGCAGCCTTCTCCTCCTAAGCATGGTGGACTGACCTGCCTACTTCCTAAGCATGGTGGACTGACCTTCTGCCTACTAATCCTAATTCTGCTGCGCCTTCATCAGGGAAGTCTTTCAAAGGCGTGCTAATCTTTATCTTTGCTCCTCTCCCCAAGAGCTCCCATGCTATTCAAATGCACGTGTTATCTGAACAACTCTTATTATTAGGATTAAAAACCCTGAAGTCATCACTGAAACCACTGACACAGTTGTGTTCAATGTGTAGTCTATGGGCACTCTTAATGGAACTGTGCATCCCAAACCTCCATCAGCTCCGAGTCTGAGAATAAGGTACTTTATAGACATGCCAAATTAAGCACTGTTATGGTGGCCCTTTCCAAGCTTCTCAACGTACCTCTCACCATCTTAGATGAATACAAGTGTCATGGCCACTACCCAATCAAGTTGCCACCTGGAGCAGAGCTATCTATCCCATAGAGATGTTCTGGCCAGGGCCACTTGCCAATGGATAGATTTGTTTTCCCCTCAGATCTGAACTTTGCAGTTCTATTGCAAATGCCTATTAATTTTAAAATCATGAGGTCCTGCTAGCTATTCTTATTGTTTATGCTCATGCTCCAGCAAATCTGTCTAAACTGGTCTTTTGAGAAAAAAAAAATCATAGAGAAAGGATGGTACTGGCCTCATTTTTATAAAAATCAAGACATCATAGAACCATATGCAAAGAACACAAGTATGTATCCTTCAAAGGAAAATATAAAAGAAAATACAGAGAGCCTTGAGTTTCGTGATAAATATTTAGATACCATACCAAAAACATAGGAAGGAATTGATTAGTTGAACTTTAAAAAGTTGGCAAGTGGGAGTGAAGAGATGGCTTGCCACTGACCCTAAAGTCCTGAATCCAATTGCTAAAACCTACATGGTAGAAGAAAAGAACTGACCCTGCTATGTTGTCCTCTGACCACACACACACACACACACACACACACACACACACACACACGCATGAGCACATATACACAAACATACCTGATAGCACTTACTCAATTAATTCATTGGCCTAGGACTTAGTCATGGCTGAGTTTTAATTCATTTTATGTGGCCTTAGACAGTTGGATTAACTGCGTGGCCATGGACTTTTACCTAAGTGACCTCAGTTTAGTCTTCTATAAAATGGGTGAAGGAGTTATACAATCTGTATTATTCCTTCAACAAGCTTTGACTCTTTGAATTCTGAGTATCTGTTTAAGACCCTCCAAGAGAAAGAGAAAGATATCCCCCAGGAGATGATAAGAAGAGAAATGCTAGGGGAAAAAAAGCTGTGAATAAAGCCTTCTTAGAATCCTGCCACTTGCTGGAAATTATTTTGAAAACAAATCAGTAAAAGCACTATTTCACAATACAATAAAAATTACCTAAGAAATTAAATATTGATATTCTAAAAGGGGGGAGGGAGATTCCTGCTCCCAAGTCCTACTCACTTGGAATTACCACACAATTGAGAATAAGAGAAAATGTTGAGCCAGGAATGGTGGTGCATGAGTTTTATCCCAGCACTCAGAGACAGAGGCAGGTGGACCAGATGTCTGTGAATTCAAGGCAAGCCTGATCCAGGCAAGTTACATGCCAGCCAAGACATGGATATGGTAATAAGCAATCGAAGTACCTAGAAGGACCACAGATAAGAGAGTGTCAGCCAGATGTTAAATGCAGGATCAAGAGGAGATTGTTTACATTGGCTTTATAAATGTGAGCACTAGGCCCAAGCCAAAGCTTGGTAGGGTCGAAGTATTATGTGCACTAAAGTTAACAACAATTTTTAAAATCGCCCATCTGGGGAAGGAGAAACACTGCAGCAGTTAAGAGCATGTATTACTCTTATAGAATATCCAAGTTCAGTTCCCAGAGTTCCCAGCATGCTTGTCTGGTAACTCCCAACTGCCTGTAATCCCAGCTCCAGGGGATCTGACACCTCTGGCCTCCAGTGGCTTCTGCATTCACAGGCGTGCACCCACCCCCACACACCCACCCCCCCTCACACACATTAAAATTTTTTAATCCTTTAAAAATAAAAACTACGTCCATCCTTGGCATTGGTAAGATGTTGCTAAAAGCACTGCCTGTTTTCAGTGACAGGAAGGGCAACAAGGTGACTCAGTGCTTGAAAGCAACTGGAATCAAGCCTGATGACTTGAGTTCAATCCTCAGAATACAGATGGTGGCAGAGAACCAACTCCCAAAAGTTGCATGTGCATGCACACACGCTGTACATATATATATAAACACATGCACACACAATAAATAAGCTAAAATGTAATAAAATGAAAATTAGAAAGGGATGGGAAGCTAAGCTATATCTCAGTTGGTAAAAGCACTTATTTATCGTGTAGGGACTTGGGTTCAGTCCGGATCTCTAGAACCAACATAAAGCCAGATATCATATAGCTCGTGTCTATAATCTCAGCATTGCTACAGCAAGATGGAGATAGAGAGATGCAAACCCCCAGAAGAATATGGGCTAGCTAGCCTGGCATATCCAGGAGTGAACACCAAAAGAGGGACCCTGCCTCAAATAAGGTCGTAGATGAGAACCAATACCTACCATTGTCCCCTGACTTCCACAGGAGCACCATGACAAGCAAAGCCCCGGTCATTCTCAGGAACATGCACACGCAGCAAACATACAAAGTTAAATAATAAATAAAAACCTTTGTACAGTATCACTTGAAACAATAATGTGAGGTATTTGCGTAATCTAGTAGTATGTTTCCTTAGGGGAGCCAGACTGCCTGTGCCTGGCTTCTCCCTCCAACACTCTGCTTATAATATCAGTGTAACCCCGGGCACCAATTTCTTTGTCTATTAAATGAAGATATAATTATACCTCTTACAGGCTTATTGTAAGTAAGTACTTTTCCAGGCTTCCTAGAGTGCAATTAGTACTCAGTAAATGTTAGTTATTATCGTACATTATCATTGATTAGAAAATAAAATATAGTGGCTACATTCTACAAAATCAACATTCATTGAGTGTATCTGTATTACTGGGGACAGATCACGTAAGTCATTTTTAAAACGGCACGCCTTTTTAACTTTCCTGTAGAAAGCTGCCATAAGTAGTTAAGGATCCCATCCAGGAAACCTGGAAACAGTAGCTTATAAGGATGGACGTGGGGGAGGAAGAGGAGGGTGTCCATCCCGAGAGGAAGCGAATGTAAGAGACAAGATAGCCAGTTCAGTATCAGTGTTCTCTTCAGTAGCAGGTCCTTTCAAATATTCTCTCGTTATGCTCATTGCTAAATGTGTGAAATCTTAAAGCTCCCTAGTGTGCCTTACCTTAGTTCTGGATCACACCGATGACATAAAGTCCAGCATCCGGTTTCAGGCTGCTGTCACTGCAGCACCTGTGGCTCCCATTTTTCTTTCTTTGCATTGAGAATACCAATGTTGTCTCTGTGTCATTTCACTGGACCATTATGAAAATCCATGTAGTATATTCACTTGCTTTGTGAATGTAGGGCATATTTGAAATATCTGAGATCAGGGGCAGGAGCGAGGTCTTAGTAAACTCTTTACCATGCAAGTATGAATTCCTGAGTTTTTTTCTCCAGAGTATACATGAAAAACCCATGTACAGTGGCAGTGACTCACCCTGACTGGAAAAAAGACAGATTAATAGTTCTTGAGAAAGAATATACCAGAGGCTTTCCTCTGGTATCTACATATACTAGAACACAATCCACGTGCACTAGAATACACATGCATACACACATACAAATATATATGTGTATATACATATGTATATGCATATATACATGTAGATACATATAAAAACTGTCAGTGTATGTAGATACATAAAAAGTCATGCTCCCTATATATATATATATGTATGTGTATTTATATACATATATGTTTATATAATATATATGTATGTATACATAAATATATGTAGAGTACTGACAATGTGTTCCTCCCCGTTCAAATATGTGTTTCTGATAGTGTATATTATTTAGATGAGGTCACCTAAACATTCAATGCTTTACAAGAGAGAGAGAGCCAGACAGGAGTTGGGGAACACCCTTCCCTGGTAGGACCTGTGTGTTCATAGGTATATATATCCATAGATAGATAGATAGATAGATAGACAGACAGACAGACAGATAGATAGAGATAGAGATAGAGATAGAGATATATAGATATCTGTGTGTGACCTGTGTGTTCATAGGTATATAGATAGATAGATAGATAGATAGATAGATAGATAGATAGATAGATAGATAGATAGATAGATATCTGTGTGTGTATGTGTGTGTATTCCTCTGTGTGTGCATGTATTTTTAGGTATATAAACACAACCTGCTCAGTCCATATGTTAGCTGTATGTATATGATTTCAGAGCTGACCAGTTGATGCTAGACAATCAGTTGGTGGGCTCTTCCCTGGGGAAGCTGGTTTCTCCAGCCATCAGCATTCCTTGGTTGCTTGTAGTTCTTTGACTTTTCAACATGGCTGCCTAAACGAGACCCAGTCAAGGATGACAGCAGTGAACATGCAATCACTGAAGGGGAAGAGCTCAGGGAGCCTCCAACATAGTGTTCTTTTAATATTTTAAATAATCTTTTCTTGGAAAGATTTCCTCCATCAATAAACCAAAAATGCTGATCCATAAGTGCCCACACATGCTCATAACAACTGTTTCTAGCCATGGTGGAATATCAATTGTATCACTCCTTAAAAGAAAGGATGTAGAACTTGCATTTGAGCAAAACCAGTGTGACCACCGCCATTCCAGCACCTTGACACGTAGCACACCCCAGTGCCCCGCACTCTCACACTTTGTGGGAGGCTTCTGACTCTTATGGACTACTAGGATAGCACACAAAAGATCTTCAGAGCACACGCTGTGCAGTAAAAGAACGCCATGCCTTGGAAGTCCAGGCCTCCTTAAAGGCCACATTCTTAAAATGTTTTGTCACCTGCTTCAAGTCTGGAAGAAAGTTTTTAAGGTTGTACTATCCTTAGTTCAGATTTTTCCATTCATGTGTTTATGGCGTGTGTGTGTGTGTGTGTGTGTGTGTGTGTGTGTGTGTGTGTGTGTGTGTTTTGCTAGAGACCTAACCTAGGGCCTCACATATGTTAATTAGTAGATAACATTTGTCTTACTATTAAAAAAAAAATCTATTTCAAAGTCTTGAAAGAAACACATCCTTATAAATTTCGTTATTTAATTTTTTCCCTCTGCCCCCTACCGTAAGCTAGTCCTCTCTCTACAGATAAGTATAATACTTAAGTTGATATCAATCTAGTTTGAAGGGTTTGACTCTGTTTCTTTTGACTTTCTACATAGTTGCAATATAATTGTGCTACTTCATAAAACAAGTAAATTAAGTTTTTTTTTAAGGCTATCATCACGGGAATATTTAACTACTTGTTGTCTTAAAATGTTTTGATAACATATATTCAAAACTAAATGCTTTTGAATGCTGTGGAATGTTTTTCACTGAAATACAAAACAGAAATTGATGTGTAAATGCCAAAATAATGAAATATATACATTAAACAGTTAAAAGCCGGATTTCTTTTTAACAATTACCAAGACAGTTATATGTCCCTGTTGATCAGTTTTTAAGTTATCATTGAGCCTTGCATGTACTACAGAAGGTTCCTGCCAAACTCTCAGATCCCAAAGCTAAGCTTATGCCTCATGCCTTTCACCTTGTCAGAGGTAGTATCGAACCAAATGTGCATATTTCATTTACAAAATATACATACCATCATACATGAGGATAGCAGTTTCACACATGACTGTTTCTCTAAAGAAAGGCTTATGTTGGATTTTTTTTTTTTTTGGATCTGTGGAAGTACACTTTTAAATTAAGTCAATTACACTGTACCTTCTAGTTCATCTTTCATACAGGAATGGTACATTTAAAAACGTGTCTCCTTGTTAACCTGACACTGTGACAGTGTTTGCGTAGGGTATCGTTAACCTCCGGTGGAAGGTTAAGCAGCTTCTTCTACATGTAAATCTGTCACTGTGAAAAATGACTGCCATGCCATACCTACCTACCCATGAACAGGACGTGAAGGCTCGCACCTGTGGGATTAGCTAGAGCAGCAGGAAGTTAGAGCGTTTGCAGCATATAATTAGCAAGGAATTTTTCTTCTCTCTTTTTTAAGTGGTATGTTCCTCTTGCTGGGTTAACTAATAATTAATCCTTGGGAAAAAAAAGTGCAGGAGAATGCACCCTAACTCATTCACTCGATGATATATATTCAGCCACTTATGCAACTGATGTCAGGAGACCCCATTTCCCCTCCATGAATATGGATTTCTTTATGTTCATGGGGGAATTTTTTATATCTTAATGTCCCTTTACTATAGCTTTGTTGGCCAAAATTTGCCTTTCCTGATCAGAAGATTAATTTAGGAATTCTTCTTTATGTTTGGAGAAAACTATCCTAATAATCAAGGTGGGAAAGTGTATGTAGTAAAATGAAGGTTTAAATTGAAAATATGAAGAAAAATAATTTTATATTCCTAAATTATACTTAATAGAGTGCTCACCGTGTGATTTTTAATTGTTATTTTCTCATATTCATTAAGGAGGCTATAATTTAATTACCAATAGAGAAAAGATTTCTAAACATGGCTCTGTAGGATACACTATTCTTGATAAAAAAGGGATAGGAGCTCATCATCACTGAGGTTTCACAGGGTACTCTTTTGGTGGAATTGGAAGGCACAGCTGCTTGTGTGAGAATTCAGAGCTGCCTCGTCCTCATCCTCGCCCTCCTCCTCTTCCTCCTCTTCCTCTTCCTCCTCCTCTTCCTCTTCCTCCTCCTCCTTCTCATCTTCTTCCTTTTCCTCCTCCACCTCCACAGGGCTGATGCAAACATTTGTTTCATCTGTGTTCCAAACCATATACCAACAGCTAACACCAGACTGCTTAGCTTGCAGGCTTGTTAAAGCATTAACTCATAAGATAACCGTTAATGGTGCATCTAAAGGCAGTGACTTCTCCAATGTGTAAATTCCACTGCCACATAACAAGAGCCTTGGCACAAAGGAGCACTGAGCCAGCGATAATGTCTTCTATCCAAACACGTTTGTTACTGAAGGTAGAAACTGTTTAAAAGGAAAATTGCATCTTTTTCAGCAATTTATCAGAGATAATTACCCTTCGTACACCAAATGAAGGATAAAGTGTTTTAAGGAACTATAACTCTAATTGGAACATGTCACCAGGTGTTGCAGTTACACTCTTACTTGTGTATATTCTTTTAATGATTATACTCTCATGCCATAAACTGCATGAAAATATATTCACTAGGTGTGAAATTCCCATATGTCACAGTTTCGAGACTAGGTAAACAACGCCAAGATAGAGGAAGGAGTAATGCTAATGAGGAGTGTTAAGAAGTCTAGGCCTTATTTTCTAAGCAAGTACATCTTAATTTGCCAAAGGAGAAGAAAATGCAATTTCGAAAGTACAAACTTGGAAGAGCCTTTCTCCACACACTTACAGAGTTGCGGAACTCGCTTCAGAGTTCAGACTTGAGCATTCCGTTGCCGGAGTCTGCCAGTGAGGAACCAAAATTGAAAATTCCTTTATGTTTGAGCTGCAGAGTGTTTGCTGGTTTCGGATGATGAAAGATAAACTATCCCTGGACAGTGTTTTATGAAGTTCAAGAACACAGGAATGTCTATGAAAGTAAACAGGGCAGCCACTGTTCCCCGTTCTACCTGGCCGTAACTGGCTTTCCATTGAGTCTACCCAGAGAGGTGATTGATTGGATTAAACTTCTAAGCATCATCTTCTTTTACGAGGTGGAAATTTTAAAAAAAAAAAAAGTGGGGGTGTGGGTAGGGAGACATGATACATGCAAGGCAAGCCTCCCCTTCAGATCCACTGTAGCCAGCTTTGCTTGGCACCTTGCTGATATGGGTGTCATAGCTTCTTGTTTGCAAGCACCTGCATGAAACTCAGATGCTGAGCTCCCTCAGCAGTAAATAACGAAAACTGGCCTCCTGTCATTTTCATTCCGTGGCAGCATGCCTCCTGAATGTTCTCGTTTTCCAGTGTTTTGACAAAAGTTTGAGAGGCACTGAGGAAAATACTTACCATATGGGTCGTTGGCCTCTGTAGAGCCGCAACTGGTAACCTGAGTAGGTGACCCCCACCTCTGCACTTGAAAAGCTGATGCATAAACCTCACTTCTCCACAATAAAAGCAACTTAGATGTATGTTCATTATCCTTGTAGTTATTGATACATTCAAACGCTGGTTATGAGGAATGCATTTGTTCGGTTGCCTCCACGAGGTTGACAGTGTAGCGCCCACATCGCACATGGATGCTCTCCGAGGAGATGCTTGTGAGAATATTTGTATAAGAAGTAATTTTAGATTTTAACGTGACTTATATCAGAGTTCCACTGTAAAAGCTCCTGAGTTTTTGTTCTCTGTATTTTAAGGTGAATTTATGTTATCAGGAATGGAGGTATAGCTCAGTTAAAAGAATGTTTGCCTAGCATGCACAAAACCCTGCCTTCCATTCCCAGCACCTCATAAACTGGCATGGTGTCATACGATGCTAATTCTAGCCCTTGGAAAATGGAAGCAAAGAGGGTCAGCATTCAAAAGTCATCCTCAACTACATAGCAAGTTCAAGAACCCCTGGGGCACAGGAGACCCTGTCACAAACAAACAGACAAAGCAAAAAACAACAACAACAACAACAAAAACCCAGTTATGTCTGTGTGTAAAGACAGTGCAGAAAAATAAGCATCTAACAAAAAGACTGATATTTATCACTGAAACTCAATAACCTGGTACCTATGAATGCAGTGGTTTAAGATAGGCAGTCTATGGCATATGCAATAACAATCCACCATCCTCAGAAGAGCATTAATTAGCAGAGTTCTTCTCCCTCACAAGAAGATGCTCTACCATGTTACCATTGGTCAGGGCTATGCCTTTTGCTGCTTTTGCAGACACAGCAATACTTAAATAGCTCATGTCTGCTTTGACCTGATTTTCTCTCAGTGTTCACTTCTGAACATGAATCTGTTAGTAAGGGCTGTAAGCACATCCTATGCCCATGAGACTGTGTAAGCTTAACTTATCTTACTTGGCCATCAGCTCTACTATTGTAGTCATACTAATGTTATACACTAATCAGATAACTCAGTACAGGTTGAGTCAACTCCAGATGTAAATAATGTTTTCCATAAGTTAACCTAGCATATGAAACTTGAGAAAGAGCTAATTATAAGTGGAGAAGGAAATCTCTTTGGAAGCCATGAAGACTTTTGACCCTCATCCTAATTTTTTAAGTCTATTGCAAGAAGGAATAATGCTAACTACCCTGCCCCTTTTAACAAGAGAAAATACCAAATGCTAGATAATTCAGCTAGTTTACCTCTTTGGTCTTACATAGAGACAAGTTTAATGATATCCTCACTGTACTTCTGTAATATAATAAGTGTATAAACTAGCATTGGTAAATTAAGGAATACAAGCAAGAGACAATCCAAAAATGTTTTGTTTTACTTTGTATTAAATGTTTTCCCAACTTTCTTAGTATTTTACGACCTTAATAAAAAACATTGACTTTATATTCCTTGAATACTCGCAGTATACAAGAGACAAATCTAGGACAACTAGTGGTTTTCATATCACTGATGAGCTGATAGTGGGTAATGAAAAGTCAGTTGTATCATAGTTACAATTAAGAAATAGTATTTCCATTGAGGAATTTTCTTTTGATCTTATTTATACTTCTTGACACATTGACTTTTCAAGATACTCATTCTTGAAAAAAAAAATGTGCGTGGGAGGCTGGAGAGATCTCTCCACAGTTAAAAGTTACATACTACCCTTCAGAGAACCTGAGTTTAGTTGCCAACACCCATGCTGAGCAACTCACAATTGCCTGTGACCTCCAGCAATAGAGTAATCCATCACCTCTACCATCTGAGGGCACCTACAGTCACATATACGTACCCACAGACAGGCACATGCACACAAATCATTTAAAATCAAATAAATCTCTTTTAAAAGATGTGCATAGACTTGCAACCATGTATTCCTAATCATCTTAACAGTAATGGCTGTGACCTTTATTAGTAAAGATCAGTAATAAACTTTTACACGCATTAGTCATTATTGATTTGATCTAAACTTATTTCACAGGGGTGAACAATTTCAACAGCTATGAAAATCATGTCCTAAACAATAAAATTCCTAAAATCATTAAATAAAAGTTTCAAAAATGAGAAATGACTCTCTTTTTTTTTATTCTATGTGCTTTACCCATACAACAGAAACCAGGAATGGATCTGGCAGACACCTACATTATGTTTGTTCGGCAAAATCAGGATATTCTTCGAGAAAAAGTCAATGAAGAGATGTATATAGAAAAGTTGTTTGATGTAAGTAGCTGCCACAGGTCATTGAACGTTCTTATCTTGATTTAAAATATTGGTATGTATGTGAAAAATATGTGATTATTTTTTGTAGTACTAAATTTCATTTAAGCATGGCAACTAGATATGGGGGATTAGTTATAGATACTTGATCAACTTACTATAAAGGTAACTAAGAAAGCACTTGACTTAATATCAATGTTGTCCATCACTTGTAACTATGAGCTCCCAGTCCAAAGGAAATGATGTCAGGCTAGTGACAGAATTGTACAACTTGCCTGAGTGCTAACTCTGAAACTCTGAGTGCTAAACTCTGAGGTGTTTTCTTTGAAGTGTATTTTCATGCGTCTTCTCTGCATTTTAGAAATGCTTTTCTGGCAGTTTCATTTAATTATGCAAGTTACTGCAAATGTTTTCATAACAGCAATTCACGGGCCTCGTGGTGACACTTCAGCTGTGCAGTTGCAGAAGGTCCCACTACATCATTGTCTCTGCCATGGTCTGTCGTGTCCTCGGGTGCTGTTTATATGACTGGGTGGTCAAAGTGAACCTTCCCTCTCTTGACTTTATGTTTCCAGACCATTTTACAATAAAAGTATCATCTGTTATAATAAGCTCCGTGTTAATATGTGTGAAGAGAATGATTTTCTAAAAGCTTTGATGCCCTGCAGGGGTAGAAAAATTATCATCATCCAGCTGGCTCTCTTACAAAATACTGAAACCATATTAGCAACTTCTGCTTCCATTTGGAATTGCTCAGAGTTGACAGGCATATGTTTTATTCCAACTTCTCTTTTACTTTTTTTTTTTTTTTTTTTTTTTTTTTTTTTTTTGCTTATGTGGTAATTTTCCGAAATATTGAACAGAAGAACAGTGAATTAATGCTATTTCTGACATGTTTCTCCCTAGCTGGAGAACATACATATTTCATGGGAAAACAAGGGAGAGCCATTCTACATGTAGTCCCTATAGATGCAGGCATCATTGGAATGCAGGACGATTTTCTAAAGATCTTCAGTGGTTTTGGCTTGGTCAGCTAAGTAAAAGTAGAAAGTTTTTCACCTCAAAGATATTCCCAACCTTAACTCCTCCTCAGTTGCTGAAATTCAAAGGGCTGTGTAGGCATCTTCGGTAATTGAGCTAACTGAAGCAGATCCAAGAAGGCCAACATTCACACAGCACCTTAAATTGCCTGTTATCTATTCTTTCCTCCTGAATCTTAAACATCTATTTTAGGCAAGAAATTCTCATTTTTGTACATCCTCAGTAGAGCATTGGACTTGTTATTCATACAACAGTTGCAATGTCCTCAAACATTCCATTTTATTTAAAGTTGCACATATTTATTACTTTAATTAAAAATGAAAATGAACCCTGACTCTATTGGTATGTCATCAAGAATAGCATATATGAGGGGGTACTAAGAGTCCCTAATTAGCCAGGGCTGACTTTGCCTCAATTACAGTTAGTAAATGAGAGGTTATCAAGTATGTGTTGAAAGGTAAAGTAGAATGTGTAGCTTAAGCAGCAGATCATTACTGAGAGACATTATATAATTATTGGAAATCTGCTTGGCTGGAGCTTAAAATAATATTGTTAGGTGTCAAGAAACAGTTGAAAATAATGACCCAAAATGCACTGTTAGCAACCATAGCCTATTACAGATAAAAGATTGAGGAGAACAATAGCACTCTGGCATAGTGGCAAACTTTCACTCTTCCAATTAGACTACTTCCTATAAAAGAAAGTAAATGGAAGCTTCCAAGTTCAGGTGCAGATCAACACACATGTAATGACGTGTTAACTTAGAGTGGTCTTATCCAACTTGGTAAAATGCCAGGGGCTCCAATTATCTTTGTATAATATAAGGCCCAACACTTAAAGAATGATAGCCTTTTACCCAAATAAAATTCACTTAGTTTAGAAATATGCCAACACTATCTTATGTAAAAAAGTATTAATCTGCAAAACACAGATACAAAAGAACTCATGTGTTATAGTGCCTAGTCTTCTTTTTAAAAAAAAAAAATGGATATTTTCTTTATTTACATTTCAAATGTTATCTCCTTCCCCAGTTTCCCTCCCTCCTGGAAACACCCTATAACATCCTCCCTCCCCTGCTTCTATGAGGTGTCCCTCTACCTACCCATCCACTCCCACCTTCCTGCTCTCTATTCCCCTACACTGGAGCATCTATCAAGCCTTCATAGGACCAAAGACCTCTCCTTCCATTGGTGTATGACAAGGCCATCCTCTGCTACATATGCTGGAGCCATGTGTATTCCTTTGTTGATGGCTTAGTCCCTAGGAGTTCTGGGGGGTGGTCTGGTTGGTTGATGTTGTTTTTCTTCCTATGGGATTGCAAAATCCTACAACTCCTTTCTCTAACTCTATTAGGGACCCCACACTCAATCCAATGGTTGGCTGCTAACATCCACCTGAGTATTTGTAAGGCTCTGACAGAGCCTCTCAGGAGACAGCCATATCAGGCTCCTTTTAGCATGCACTTCTTGGCATCCACAATAGTGTCTGGGTTTGGTGACTGTATATGGGTTGAATCCCCAGGTGGGACAGTCTCTAGGTGGTCTTTCCTTTAGTCTCTGCTCTACACTTTATATCCATATTTGCTCCTGTGAGTATTTTGTTCCCCTCCTAAAAGGACCGAAGCACCCACACTTTGGTCTTCCTTCTTATTGAGCTTCATGTGGTCTGTGAATTGTATCCTGGTTATTTGGAGCTTTTGGTCTAGTATCCACTTATCAGTGAGTGCATACCACGTGTTTTCTTTTGCGATTCAGTTACCTCACTCAGTATATTTTCTAGTTCTATCCATTTGCCTAAGAATTTCATGAATTCATTGTTTTTTAATAGTTGAGTACTACTCCATTGTGTAGATGTACCACATTTTCTGGATCCATTCCTCTGTTGAAGGACATCTGGGTTCTTTCTAGCTCCTGGCTGTTATAAATAAGGGTGCTATGAACATAGTAGAACATGTGTCCTTATTACACGTTGGAGCATCTTCTGGGTATATGCCCAGGAGTGGTAGAGCTGGATCCTCAGATATTACTATGTCCAATTTTCTGAGGAACTGCCAAACTGATTTCCAGAGGCGTTTTATCAGCTTGCATTCCCACCAGCAGTGGAGGAGTGTTCCTCTTTCTCCACATGGTGTCCTAGTCATGAGAAGGGCTATCAAAGGATTTGTGGAACTTGCTGTACTTCTTAACATATCCTTGGCCTCTAATACTTTTTCCATCAGTTAAACATCTTAATTGGCCCTAATTTACAGTGAAATGCCCCAGAGCTCAATTTACACAATGGTACCACTGACTAAGGTACAAAGATGACCCTAGATATGTGCCTATGGTTCTGGGGATATCTAGGAGTGAGAACAGTAGCATTCCCCACTATTCCTACATGGTCATGTACCGTGTTAACATGTGTGACCTGTCCCTGCTGCACTGTTACTCCTGTTCCCACCTCCATAAACAAGCAGTTTTGCTTCTTGACTTAAACATATGAAAAATGAAAATGGTTTAAGTATACATTAGCCCTAAAGACATTATCAATTTAGATTTTTATGTTAAATCTTGAAGTATCAAAATTCAAAGTGCCCTCTGAAGGTCAAAAACTATTAGTTCAAACATTACACTGCTTTTTTTTTAATCCTGTAAGAGCTTAAACATATAGAACACTTTCTGATTAGAAGAGAAATAGCTTCTGCAACGTATAAATAAATAGCAGGACTGTGCTGATAACAAACAAAACTGAGTTTAAAATACTTCTCTAACCCAGAGCTGGGGAAATGGTTAAGTTGATAAAGTGCCTTGCGAACATGAGGACCAGAGTTCAAATCCCAACAGAAATGGTGAGCACCTTTGATCTCAGTACTGTAGGGGTAGAGACAGGACAGCCTCTAGGGCATGCTGACCAGCTATCTAACCATCTAACTGAAGTCACGAACTCCAGACTCAGTGAAAAATTGTCACAAAAAAATAAATAAATAAATAAGCGGGGGAGGCTGGCAAGATGGCTCAGTGGGTTAAAAGCACTTGATCAGAAGCATAACAACCTGAATTCTGTCCCTGGAACTCACAAGGAAAGGCAGAACTGACTCCAAAAAGTGTCCTCTAACTTCCATGTGCTCACCATGTGAATGGACACACACACACACACACACACACACACACACACACACACACACACAGATGGGGGGTAGCCCTTATCTCTTCGAGCTTTCAGAATAGTTTTACCATTTTTATTTCTCCAAATAGATGCTTCCAACATTGTAGATGATGTGCCATTATACTCTTACATCTTTATTTTGGAATTAAAGGATCTCTAGTCAGAGAAAATAAATGATTTGTTGGTATCCTCAAACTCTGAACTTGTGTCTCTTTTCAAAGTGCTTCCATGAAAGCCCATGTTTCAACCATACTTCAGACTTACAAAATTTGAAAATAATAAAGTCCCGTTCTGTGACAAGCACTCTACTGGGATTCCAGAAATATGAGTTTCAACCACAGCCCTGCCATTAATTATGTCAGTGATTTTCAAACATCTGCATAATACTCCATTTAGTTAGGAGCAATAAGCTGAAAATCATCCAAAAATTTAAATCATCTCTAAAAACCAAATTCTTAATCCAATGGCGGTTTGTGTTTTTAATTTGGCACTGGTGTTAAAAACCACTTGGTTGGCTGTGTCAGGATACGACAGGGTAGCCTTTTTTCATCCTTCTCTGTTAACCAGATGGAAGCAAAGTGTCCTGGCTAAAAAGCAATTGCAAGTACAGTGGGTAAGTAGAAAAGAAAGTCTATATTACTGGGGATCGATCAGTAAGGTGGCTCAGTGGATAAATGTGCCTGCCTCCAAACCAGACAACGAGAATTCAATTCCTGGGAGCCACATGGTAGATGGAGAGAACTGACTGCCATGAGTTGTACTTTAGTCCACATGTTGGCTATGGCACTCACGCACGCCCACACACACATAAGCACACACACAGTCCAACAGTCCTTTTTGAATGCTGCCTATGATTCTTCCCAGGCAGAGTGTCTACTTACTTTCCCAGGCTTCAGGGTGTGGAGCACAAGCCACAAGTGCCTCTGTATCATGAGAGGGTCTGGGATATTCACGGAGAGGATTGGTTTTCTCAGCCAAGTAGTACAGACAGGAAGTCAAAACTGACATCCCCCCCAGTAAAAGCCACTAGGGTACTCTCTGCCACAGGTTCCTAAAATCCAAGACCTGGAGTTGAGATGAAAGACTCACCAATGCACATCTTATTTCCCAGGACACCAATGCTACCCAGTTCTCTAAACCTTTGTGCATTTATTGGGCGTGCCCAACTGGAATCCCCTGAACAACCTCATTGTAGTTTTCCTGTTGCTGAAGGCACACCAGGGTGCAGTATCTAATTGGCAAATCATGCAGATTAAGCATTCTCTTGTGTTATAAACTGATTAAATACTTAATTGTTGAGGAGGTTCATCTCTATGAGATTTTTATTAAAATGTTCTGATGTCTTATAAAAATTAAATGAAGTTCTTTAAAGGATAGCTAATCAGTTATACTCATCCAAACAGCTTTATAAAGGATTCACTGCCAAAGACATGGCATGAAAAGAAGTTTTCCTAGTTCAACAAAACAAGAAAACAGCAAACCTCAATTAAACATTTTGAGCCAAGCTAACCTTTATGATATAAATAGGTTCAAAAACCTATCAGTATTAATCATAAAAAGCAAAACATGAAAATAACACAAGGAAATACAATTTCTAAATGAAATTAATTTTGTCCATAGACTCTCTTGTCTCTGGACTTCTTAATAAGAAAGGAAGAAACACAAATACTTGGGATGTTTTTAATCCAGACCATCACACCATTGCCTAAATGTTTTGGTACAAGAGTTTATTTATGCTCAGTAGCATCAATAGTACCGCTCCGAACTTACATAAAGATTCAACTTGTTACTATGTGAATGCCCCCAAAATAATTAAAATCAACAAAGCATAGGTAAGAGTGACTCCTGAACTGGGTGTGATGGTTCATATTTTTAATTTCAGCACTCACAAGGCTGAAGCAGGGGTATCTAAAGTTCAAGGCTACTATGGGATAGATAGATAGATAGATAGATAGATAGATAGATAGATAGATAGATAGATAGATAGATAAACATAGATTATAGATAGTGGATAAGTAGATAGATAGGTACATAGATACATAGATAGATGATACACTATAGATAATGGATAGGTAGATACATAGATAGATATTCCATATATGGCAAGACCTTCTTGAGAGACAGAGAGAGAGAGAGAGAGAGAGAGAGAGAGAGACTAACCAGTAGATAAAACTTCTGTTCCATCAGGTATATTTAGAATTGACAGTGCACATTTTAAACCATTATCTTTTGGTGAGGGCTTTTTCTTCCCGTAAGCAGCCTTAATAAAGTATATGGGATTATGGGATGAGACTGAGTCCAGTGAACACTGTCTCTGTCTGCTCACATCCATTCTCTTACTAAAGATCTCTTCTCTTATATGTGAATGTCAATTTAAAAATAGCAGCTTCCCTTATTCAGTGATCTTTTGTTTTCAAATTCCTAGGCAGCTGTTCTAGAGTCTACCTCAATCAACATAGATTTTTATTGGCAAAGATGATCTTTGCTGTTCTGTTTCCTCTGTAAAAGGTAGACCAATGTAAAACATTCTGCCTTGGCCCATTACGCCCGACCAGGACTTTCCTAACAAGGCTCTGAAGTTAAGCATTCCACGACACCTTGGTCATAACCGCTCCCCTTCTTCATCAGCAGCGAGAATGATAATCGCAAGTCCAGCGGGGTCACTGAGGATCTCTGAGGAAATTTATTTCTATTATTATGCTGTGCACCTTTTTTTCTGCCTCACTGTGTTCTAAAGGTAGATTTTTAAAAGTGTATTGTCTGGATTTTATAAGCAGTAGCTACTGCAACAACGCCCTTCTCGACCTCCGTAGATATGGCTCAGAGCCTGCTCCTGACCATTTTCCCTCCCCTCCGACTTTGTTGTGCTTTAAATGGCGTTCTCAACCTTGCAGCAGCGTGGCTGTCTTCTTCGCTTGTGTGAATAATCCTCATTTTAATGTTATTATTTGTAAGTGTAAGAATTTATTGAAAAAAGCATCCACTTTTGATGTACAGTGTATGCCAAAATAGCTTTGGCAAGCCCGGGCACTGTTCTGGGAGGCCAAAGGCCCTCATTTGAATCTAAGCTGCAGCTGAATTAAACCGGGGAAACTTGAGATAAGCGTGCCTAATTGCCTAAGAGAAATTCAACAAGGGAGAAAAAATGTAGCTTGTTGATCTTATTTCTTTGATAATTCAAAAGAATCTTCAGGACATCCGTGGACTCCTTAAACTTCAGTTCTTGAAATGTGATCAGGGTCCACAGTTGTCACTTGGCACATGCCCAGAAACACACATCTTTGCATGAGGCACCTGGACATCTGTGGCGGCGCTGGTAGAATCAGCTAATTAACAACACAGGCTTAAACAGGCACCTCATCTGGTGGTGCAGTTAGTTGCCTGATGGTGCTCAGCAGGATTTGGTAGTGCTTTTTATTTTTCTATCCTAATGGTCTGCCGCCCGCCTAATTTTACTTTATTGTCAGTCACTACTTACCGCAGCTTGGGGCCCTCCCAGGAGGCTAAATTATTATCAAAGGATTAGGGCCATGTAGCCTTGCAGTTCTGACATTTCTGATTACTCGTCTATGCCAGAACACTAATTAGCTGTGACTAATTAAGAAAAATGCCCCTGCCATAGAAAACCATTTAAAAGAACCGAGAAGGAGAAAAGCAATTCAAAAGCTGAGCAGTGCTCGGCTTTGCTGATGCTCTTTAGATTTCCACCAGAGCCTTAACTCACCTTTAATTGTGCTCGGAGTTTGGAGGGGAGGGGCCACTTGCAAACTGATGGGAGATTTTTTTTTTTTTTTTTTTTTTTTTTTGCTTGCATAAGAAAAAGAAAAAAGAAAAGAAATGTTGCTGATACCATAAAATGTCTCAGCAATGCTGGGACTGCCTCAGACACACAGAAGGTGACAGGATTTTCATGTTGAAGAAATGTTTCTAAACATCATTTGCCGAATTGTACAGCTCAAGCACACATCGAAACTGCTGACAGAGCCTTGATGGATAGATGGATTGCTGCTGAAGAAACTAAAGCAGTGTTGAGTTTCTGCACCAGTGAGGGATGGGTAGTAAGCTGTATGTGGAACCATACCAGAGTAACTTAGTGTTGGTTTCCTGCTTCTGTCACCCACCTTAGGCTTGTCTGGAGGGTCCAACTTCCTTGCATGTAGAGTCTAGTGCATACTGGCTTCTGACAGCTCACTTGGCATGCCTGCACAGCATCTGGCCGCTGGTGGCTTATTACTGAAATGCCCCAGCTCCCCTAAGACCAGCATCTCTACCAATTGACCAGTGCAGCATTTGCCCAGAACTGAGAACTACTCTCCTTGCTTTCAATTCCAACTTTATAAGCAAATAACACACATGGCTTCAAGGCCAATTTCTGTAGTAGCATTTTACGTTCTCTCTCTGTGAATCAGCTCCCTCGCAGGTCCTCCCGCAGCCCCCTCTGTAGGCTTGGCACCATCCACTGGTGGGCACAGCGGTGTCAGCTAGTTTGCCTATAATATTGACTAAATCCAAATTTAAAAAAGAAAATCTGTGAGGCGAAATAGCCTTTTGGCAAATCATAATTTAGCCTAGTTATTGAATGATTTGTCAGAAAGCTAATTTTAAGAGTGATTCATAAACATGCTTGTAAATATTTAACTTACCAAGAGTCTTTATTTCCTGATCTCAGCCCATGCCTAGAAAAGGTAAAAATCTAGATTTTGCTATCTTGATGTAGGCAAATCACTTGGTTTAAAAAAAAAAAGTTCCAACACACACATCTTCCAAATTCTTCATGCTGCATTTTAAACTTACTTCCCCTTTCCTCTCACTGGAGAACAAAAAGCAGGTACCAGCGTCCTCTAAGCAATAATCCTTCCTATGCATGAAGACTGTTATTAAGGCACCTGTCATACATGTCTACTCCTGGAAAAATAATCCTTATTTGTTTAACTTCTCATCATAGGCCCCTTTCCTAGCCCTTTAATCATTGGCATGACTATGCTTTGAAATTTCTCAAGGTGTTCACTGTCATGCTTAGAGTAAAGATAATATGCAGTATCTGAATGTGGCTGGACAAGATTCCTTCACACCTTATTTCTACATATGCACTCTGATACATAGCTCTCCCATGTGTACACTGTTCTGTCTTCTTGAACTTTACTTCTACTAATATAATTCTTTCTGTTGACTTTCCTCTTAGCCACTCCTATCTGCCCTTGTTGCTTGGTATAGAATACGCCCTAAGATGTATATTGTGCACACAGAGAATGTAGAAGACAAACCTATTGCATTATTCAACGACCATGTGGAATGAGTGGTGGTGAACCTTGCAAATCAAACATTAGATGCTAGATTCTAATTAGAAGATGCTCCAACCTCTCTTTTTACCCCTTGTTTTTAATGTAGCCTGCATTTATTGATCACCCCTAAAAATCATGCCGTGCAAACATCTGGCAGCCTGATGCTAACCAAGTACCTGCCCTAAGGGAGTTTATGTTTTAAGAGCACACAGATCTTCATGAGAAATAGTTTATCTCCACACAGAAGGTTTTACTGTTTTATTGTCAGAGTAGATAGATATTCTCAGATATATTTACAAATGGAAATACAATGCAGGACAAAACTTAGTCTCTCTTCAATGCACTAAATAGTAGTGATTACTCTGTGTTTCATGTAGATGACTAGAAAACTGCCATAGATTTAGTTCCAACACAATTCATACTGGGCTGAGTGTTTCACCAACAACTAAAGGGACCAAAATCTCATACCGTGGTCTCCCGTCTCTATCCTCCCTGGGTTCTTTGCTCAAACTCTAAGAGAGCACTCATGCATCCTGGAAGAAAAACCTACAGTTTCACAGCAACAGGAATAGCTCCCAAAGTCAACAGGTATAGACATTTCCCAGGTGTGTTGCTTTTCCAACTCCATCTCCAGAAATGCCCCAGAGCCTCAGATAACTAGAAACTGGATACCCGTACGCATTCTGCAGAGTCAGTTTGATACTTGGGTGACAGTCTTAAAGCCAATCGAGAGCTGAGCACATCTTACCACACAGTGCTAGTGTAACTCCATGTATGAGTGCACATATATGGGCATGGAAATTTTTTTAGTTTGTAATGCTTTAGTCATGAGCTAACATGAAATGACTGTCACCATTTAGGCTCCATTTTAGTACTAAGTACCATTTCTTTAGATGAGTACAGTTATCTCCTTGATAACTCCAAGAACATTAATGCCTATTGGATTTTTACAGTGCAAGAGTCGAACCCAGGGCCTTATGCATGCAGAACGAGCACTCTACCAATGGAGCAATTTAATAGGTCCCTATTAAATTCTGTTTCTATTAATAAAACATGATTCTATTAATAAAACAGCAATGACTCTGGCTCTGACACAATTATGTTATTTTTCTATAGAAAAGCCTTACTACTTACTTTGTATATACAAATAGCTTTCTATATTTCTAAATAGAAAAAAAAGAATCTACCAACAAATTTGTAATGTATGCTATGTTCCAAACACTCTGCCAGGGGCTAAAGACTCTGAATACCTCGTGGCTGCTCACACTCTGTGATAGACTTGTAACACATTGTGCATTATCATCATCATCATCAACAACAACAACAACACCTGGCAAGGAGATAAGAAGCATAAAATGAGAGAGTACCCAATTCTCCCTGGTTGGAAACAGTACTGTTTTCAAAGCAGACAATTAGGACCTGCATCTTCAATACGAATATGAATACACATAGCCAGGGAGATAGAGTTGGTAATCCAATTCCAGTCCAATAGTACTGGCAAGCTGAGAAAGAAAAGGCACAGAGAAAGCCAACATAAGGCGGAGCTTATGGTTTTATGGTACGCACACCCCCTGTGGGAATTCACCAAGACTGAGGCAGAAAGGCAGCCACTTACTCCATTCCCTGTGTACTTTGAAGACTGGATTTTGGAGTGTTTCCCATTCTCTATTTAAAAAACTCAAGTAGGAAGACCCTCAACCAGCATATTCGCATGCTTAGATTTTTATCTGGAAATGAAATCGTACCATTTAGTAGCCAACTCCTAACTTAGGATTACTGTATCCTTCTTTAGGTCTTACATTGTTGATTTAAAATATAATATTGACTAAAATTTTGTATTCAGTGTGTTAATTGTCATCCAACTAGGAAAAAAAAAACGGCCATAGTACCCAAGAAAATCATTCTCAAATGATGTCTGTGCCCTAGAGTGTTACAGACACTGTTATGACTAAATAACATACTGATTTCTGCCAAACCATTCATTTGTTTTGTGCAAATAGTAACCAAACCAGTGTGGCTCCCATTGATGGGGTCCTAGGCAGAGAAGAGTGGAATAACTAACTTTTACATTTTAATAACTAGCCTTTTAGCATCAGGAGAGCTACAAAATTAATGTGTAGAGGCAGCTGCCTACTTTAAGATAGTAAATAATATAAAACAATACCTTTTATGTAGTGTAGAAAGGATTTTAGGTGGCATTCAAATGAAGAGGGTCTGGCACTCCGATAACAGAGAAGTTTGTTTCTGCATTCAGAAAGTGTCTAATAAGTAAGTGCCAGCACTCCCTGGTTGGCATATTTTACCTTTTTCTTCCTTAAATAAACTTGTCATGTGGAAGGAGTAAGCAAGAAGGTCAGGAGTTCAAGGTCACCCTCCACTGTATATGGAGTTCAAGGCCATCCTAAGCCTTGAGAACCATTATCTAAATAAATAAAATAGCAAAGGAAAGGCTCATGATTTGAAAAATATCAAAGTGTTATGTCATACTTAAAACAAAAAAGTCCCTCTGATTATCAAACATCAGAAAGTATATATCCCCTGTATTTAAGAAACAAACAGAACATGCAGAAAACCACATGTATAGAGTTCTCCTATGCAGATCTTTTTTCTGTTCATTGTTTTGTGATACTTTTGGTCTTCACTCCCATTTCTTCCACTTGCATTAACTAAAACTGAGGTCTGAGCCTGCAAGTCTGCATTTTAAGGGACATGTTGGGATCTCAGAAATGTGCACACATAGCTAGTTCTAAAGGGGAAATGTGGACCTCTCAGGCCAGGATTTAGTGACTAGTTTTTAGTTAACCTGGTTAATACCTAGAGCCCATTTTAAAAGAAAGCAAGATTAATGAGAACTGGCTAGGTTTGATATGTTTTTAGCCTAACTCCAAAGCATGGATGAGTGTTCTAGGTAAGGAAAGAAACCCTTTTCTTATGATGTGTAGCTACCTACTGTGCCTGACTTGGTGCCTGTGTGAGGATTAAGCCCTTAGTCTGCTCTTGCAATTACTCAAATGTCTGAAGTTTAAAATTTTGGTTTTGTAACAATAAAAATATAAAAATTGTCAGCTTTCCTTTAAAAAAAGAAAAGAAAAAATGGGTTGTTGTTTTTGGTTTTGGTTTTTTTGTTTTTGTTTTTTGTTTTGTTTTGGTTTTTTTGGGTTTTTTGGTTTTTGTTTTGTTTTTTAGTATTTGTAAACATTAGGCAATATGGCAAATTTAAAAAACAACTTTGCCAGGGGGCATTATATAAAAGTCTTATAACAGTCATTTGATTATCCTAAAGGAATATGGCTTTTCAAAGAATTTCTTTACATTGCACATTACATTAGCAGATTTATAGATCTTTGGTGTCTGAAAGTGTGGATTTCTTCAACTTGCAAGAAACTGATGAACAGCCATATATGGAGCAGAGGATGGCCTTGTTGGGCATCAATGGGAGAAGAGGCCCTTGGTTCTGTGAAGACTTGATAGATGCCCCAGTGTAGGTGAATTTAGGGCAGGGAGGCAGGAGTGGGGGAGTGGGGGAGCGCCCTCATGGAAGCAGGAGGGGATAGGTATGGGATAGGGAGTTTCTGGGGGGGGAGGGGAATTGGGAAAGAGGATAACATTTGAAATGTAAATAAAGAAAATATCCAATAAAATTTTTTTAAAAAAGAAAGAAACTGGTGAACATCTTTGAAATGGTTGAGAAGCCCTTGTATCTGTGCATAGTACTATGTCATGATCAGTTCGTAGCCACCAGGAATTAAAGGGGTTGTTTGCTTCCTTTTCTACTAGAAGCTTCAAATTGCCTTAAAGAATTGGAATGTTGCTACCATTACAGAAAACTAGCTTATTTTCAAAAAGGAAATGCAGTAACAATTATAAACTTAGACTTTGGGGCCAAAATGTAAATTAAAACTTTTATAGGATATACAGCTCTGCATAAGTAAATTATTTAATCTAAATCCAGTTTTCTACTTAATTAATATGTAAATATGCAAAATGGTTAATAACACCTACTTCATCAAGGTTAATAGTTAACCTTAGTTCATTTTACTTGTACTCCATATAAAAAGTGTTTGATGACTTTGTAATCAGAATTGTAATAATAATACAAGACTGGAAAAGTAGTTCACATAATAAAGTGCTTGCCTAACATGCACAAAACTCTGGGTTTGACCCCCAGCACTGTGGTGGGTCTATACAGCCTAAAATTGTAACACTCAGGAGGTATAGAGGGAGAATCAGAAGTTGAAGTTTACCTGTGGCTACATAGCAACCTCAAGGCCACCTACCTTAAAATACAGAAGACCCTGTCTCAAAGTAATTGATAGTAATATAAAATAACAGCAAGAAAAGTGATAACCCTACTCCTGACTTCTATAACCCTACTATGCTTCATTGTTTCATTCTTGTGTCTTATTTTATTAAGAGAGGAAATGGATTATAAACAAAACAACAAACAGTAGAAAGCTTTGTTTCTTTATTCTAAAAGAATAAGGTGATATAAAAAAACAAAATGAAAGAATGAGAATTTGATAGTTTAACTTCTTCTTTTAGTTTATTAGCCTTCGTGCTTTTTCCTGAAACAATCTGATTTCACAATAATTTTCTCCATTTTGGGGGGGAATAGAACACAGAGTCTCACACACGCTAAGCATGTGTTCTACCTGGAACTCTTTGCCCAGTCCCTAGATGACCAGCATTTCTACAGAGCTATTAGTTTCTACAATCTACACCTCCTCATACAGACGAGGAAACTGAGGCACTGACAATTTATCAGATCAGCTCACTTGAGCAAATAGATCTTGGGGGTTGGACTACCTTCCTTCTGCCCTCCTCCCCAGGTTCTATTTTCTTCTCCTCAGCTACATGGCACCAGCCCTCAGCTACTGTGGCCAGGATATGCTCTGTATCTGCCCCATCCTCCAGAACCATCTCTGTGTCTAGTTGACAGTGTTATCATGTGTCAGTTGGGTCAAACACACCCTCTGTTTTCAGCTGTAATCTGTTTGTTTGTTTCAGTTTTCCTTAAATACAGCCCTTGATCCTTTTCCAAGCTAGCACACAGCTGTAAAGGGCTCTGCCTGAAACTTAAAATCATGTCTTGGGATCTGTTGTGTGAATCTGGTACGATAGTTTTGGTGCCATGCCTTGAATTAGGGGTAGGGATTTACATTACACATTACAGTACTCACATTTACATTAATATTACATTTGCATTTGAGTGTTTAGAAATGGGAAGTGAGTGAAATAGAACCATAATTTAGTTATTAAGTAGATGGGCTGTTGGCAGAAGTAACAATGGACAGCCAACAGAGCGTGCATGTTTTCAGTGTGCTGCTAAAACCAGTGTTTATAAATTTGTGTTTTTCTAATAGAACCACTAAGTGGTCCTAGAAGGTGGTATAATTCTCACTCATACCAAAGCCTTCAATGTTTAAAAAAAAAAAAAAAAGTTCTTTAATTAAATTGAGCTACTGGATTTTAAAGTTTACATTTCCTAAAATGAGATTTTGTGTGGTTTATTCCATTTCAAGAGAGTAATTGAGCTCTTTAAAACAGCTTCTCTTGAATAAAGGAAGAAACACTGCTCTCTGGGAATCTAGCCGTCCATCATACGTTAGTGCCCTGGAAGGCATTGATCTTCCCTTCCCCTTCCTTCCTCCCTCCTTCCTCCCTTCCTACTACTTCCTCCTTTCTTCTTCCTTCCTCCTTCCTTTCTTTTTCCTTCCACCTTCCTTTCTCCTCTCTTCCTTCCTCTTTCTTCCTTCCTCTTTCCTTTCTTCCTCCATCTTCCTTTCTTGTTCATTTCTTCCTTCCTCCTTTTTTCCTTCTTTCTTTCTCCTTCTTTCCCTTTTGGTTTTTTTTTTTTTTTTTTTTAACCTATTGAGACAAGCATAGCTGGAGAAGGATGAAAATATATCAACTACTTGTGCCAATTCATAATCAATAAAAATCTAAACACTTAAGGAGAAAACACATCACAGATCTGTGCCATGCGAAGTGGCTATTTTTTGCTTTGCCATCATCATCAGAAGCTGCATTCTGCCAGAAATCATTTGCTTGAAGCAGCCTCAATATATAACCCCTATGGGGTCTTGTGATTCAGATTTAGGAATATCAGCCACAGAGGGTCTAAAGGCATTGTGCATTAGTATGTATTGAGACCTCGTTCCAGGTGGCAAGCAGCTGGACTTTTGAAAAATAAAACTTCCAAAATAAATGTGAAGTGCTTGTTCCCAGGCAATAAGTGTTATACTTAATGGAATCATCCTCCAAATGTTATAAATGAGGCCAAAGGGGGGGGGCTGTGCATATTTAATATATTTGTTTTGTATCTCCTCTAGTCAACAGAATAATGACATTCCTTAACTACTTCTCTTTAACTTGCACGAAGAAAGCACGGTATGTTGCTAAATCTCTTTTCACCAGCTCTGCGGAGAAACAACTTTAATCCTTGTTAGAAAATTGCCGAGTCTGAGGCTGACAAAGAGCTCATGCTTGTTCCATTGTTAGTGCTCCGGGGCCCCAAGAGCAGAGCCCTTTACAGCTGCGCGGATCCCGCCCGGCTCAGCTGCACTATTTAGGAGCGGAGGTTTGTCAATTTCTATTGACAATGGAGAGAGATTTTCAGGGCCTGTAGCAGTGCTGACACAGTTGGGGATCAATGCCAGCCATTCAGACTGCACCCTCTTTCATTGCTTTGGTTTGTTAATTCAAGACTAAAGGTCCACGGAGGGGGTTCAGGGTGTTTAAGAAAGCTGATGAACTGCGAGCGTTTATGGCCCTGGTGTGGCAATTTCCATAGTCAGTGGCAACTCCTGGCACTGAGGGAGCTTGTGCCCTTGTTGACCCTCTTGTTATTAAAAATGCACAAGTGCTGCGCTTCTCAATATTTCCACACTCCCTCGTTGTCAATACCACCTTCTGAGCCCTTCAGCTTGTTGCTTGCTCTAAAGATCTTCTTAGATTGGGTTTGAAAACTTCACCTTAAACACTAGATTAGACTGATGTTCTGTTTTCCGTGCTCCTGTTGATTTGTTGAACCTTCCCAGGGCTGGAAAGCAAGTAGCAGCTTGATGGGGAGACGGGCTGCTAATATGATTTACCAGTCTACAGTCATGCACAATAAGTGTGAATAAATACAAGGGTCTCGCAGAGTCAGCCCTAGCCTTTCCTTTCCTTTTCTTTTGCTTTAAAAGAGATATCTCAAGAAGATGAAGTGAGTGAGTGGTGCGTGCCCTTACAGGAGCTGAATGAACCACAAAAGGAAAAAAGGAGCTTTTT
>NW_022196903.1:18535032-18547265 GCF_008632895.1 Mastomys coucha | reverse complement strand
GGCAGACTAGTATCATGGATTGCTGAAGAGGGGAAAAAAATGTAAAATATACAGTTACTGCTTTATCCCGGAGTAGACCAAAGCAAAGGGAAAAACATCATTCCCTGGGCTTCAGCTGGGTTTCAGCCTAGCGGCTGTGCCTTCCTGTGCGTCCCTGAAGCAAAAAGCAAATAGTCACATAACTTACTTGGCAAAATGAAAAGGATTTTTCCTAACATCTACATTCTGACTCTGCTGCATATTCACCCTCTCAAGTTTTTGGGTTTTGTTTTAGGTGTCTTTCTTCCTTCCTCTCTCTCTCTCTCTCTCTCTCTCTCTCTCTCTCTCTCTCTCTCTCTCTCTCTCTCTCTCTCTCTCTTTCATGCAAAGGCTTGCTTGGGTTTGATTTGATGGGGCAAAGGAAGCTTACCCAATTTGGACTCTTCTCAAAATGAAAAGAGAAATAGGGAGGGTGATCTACTGTATTTTCACCCCTTAGAAAAGTCATATTAACTCCAGTCCAAGCTGCAAGAAGTTCCTGTTGGGTGGCTTTGTTGGGGTGGGATATGGGAGGGAGGGCTCCAGTTTCCTCTCAGGCAGCGGGAAAGTTGCAATGGAGTGGAGTTATCAGTAGCTTGCTCTTCCATGGCCTCTTAGACTAAGACCTGAGCCACTGCTATCCCTCAACTCAGCCACAGTTATTCTTCAGGCTGCCTTGATGGAAATCGAAAGCTTATATTCTGGGCAGATAGGATAACCCTTCTGAGATACTTTGCTTCTAGATCGAGAGGTTTGCCTTGAAGGGAAGAGTGAGGAAAAATGGCTTAACCTTTTCCTAACTGCCAGCGTGTTCGTCTCTATTGCTCTCATCCCATTTAGATTATTTTATTCCCAAGCTCATTTTTCTCTTAATTTATAATTTGGGTACTATGTTAGAAGTGTTAGATTAATAACAATGGCTATGTTCTATTAAATGTCCTTTCCATTATAGCATTATCGTGAGCAGATACAGAACAGGAAATTAAGTTAAACTAATTTCAAATGATATGAGAACTTTTTCTAAACGTAAAGGAACATATAGAGTGGTTTTTAAGGGAGGACTGCATTTCTCTGAGTTTGATACAACTCAACATGTACACATACACACTAAGGTATCAATGCTGACTTGTGCTAGTCTTTATATGATATATAACATTTTCTCTCCTCTAATAGGAAAACATTTTTTTCTATCCCATACAAAGATTAGAATTTTTTAAAGTTTAGCCCATTTTGACAGCATCTTACGTTCCAGAATATCTGTTCTGTGTGGTATAGGATTAGGGTCTTAGGTATGCTAATTCAATATTGCCAATCATACCCAAGTTTTCAGCTATATTAAAATGCAAGCAACTAAGACTGAATAATTTGGGGGGAAACACGAATGTAGAGTTAGTGTCAGAAATAAAAGGTAGCATGTATCCATAAAAGATTCTGAGACTTCACGTATCAGTTGAAGCACTGCAGCAACTAGTAATATAAGAATTTATGAATTCTTATATTCATAAGTATCTCATTTTATAAAACTTTTTAATACCATTTTGACATTACTGAAACAGTAAACAAAGTATTCATTAGGGAAGAACAGTGGCTATTTAAATCTCAGTCTACTCTGAAATGTAAAACGTGGCATTTCTGATGATCTCTTTGCTCATATCTAGTAAATCAGCTCCTTTTAATTTTCTTGTCACACTTTAAGCCTGCATCTTCAACAGAGCAACAAATTAATAGAAATAAAGTATGTGACTAATTTCTTTTGTCACTTAAACTACCATTTCTGACGCTATTACATTGTATCACCATTAAATCATCAATAAATCCAAGTCTGGATGAATTTTAGACTTTTAGAACTTATGAGTTCTTAGAAGTTAAATTCTACTGTGTTATTATACAGAGAAAAATAAGAATTTTTTTTAAAAAATCTGTGATTGAATACCTAAAAACTGGTACATATGTGGAGTGTTGTCATATTTATGTATACAAACAGCATACACACACACACACACACACACACAAACATCTCCTTTCAAAACACTTCTCTCGTTTTGTAAATGCCAAATCAGTTGATATTTCTGTTATGCAATGAGTGGCAGCATTATTACACCATTACCAACACTGTCACATAATCACCATCACTGAATCTCTTAAAATGTCAAAATTAATATCAGATGCCCTTTTTGAAAATAGGAGACCCAAAGAAATATTTTTATGTTTTATATTTCTGCTCAGTGTGCATTATATTATACAGAGCAGGAAATTGCTGCCAAAGAATTTTAGGGTTTTTTTCCCTCAGTAGAATTGTAATAAATGGAAAAAAGATGACGCCTCCAAGACTACTTGCAAAGCAAGGTAGATCTTTTCCTTTCATGATCTAGGTGACAGTGTATACTTTGTGATTCTTACTGCATATAAGTACTCCATCTCTACAAGGCTCCTTCCTGTGATATCAGTAAATCTTGCTTTAAATAGTCTAAAACATCTTGTCAATTGCTTCATAAAATTTATACAAAAGCATGATGGGTCACCATATAATAAACTGTGGATATTTTTTGCATTCCTTCAAAATGTTATATCTAAGTATTGACGTCATGACTAGGTTCTAAGTCTCTTAAGTGTCTGAATTTTTCATAGCATGAAGACCAATAGGAAATTTCCCTTTGAAAATGACTTACCTGGTGGGTTTTTGTTATTGTTGTTTTGTTTTTGGTTTGGTTTTTTTTGGTTTATTTTCCCCTGCAGCTTGGCCATCTATTCAGTCCCATAATATGTTTTTAGTGCCCATTGTTACAAATTGCAAAGCAGGCCACTAGGCTGCAAAGAGCAAAAACACATGATTCCCCATGAATATGTTACAGCTAAACACTGCAATGCTAATTCATATAAAGAACAACCCAGGTCAGCTCAGCAGATTTGCCAACAAAACATACAATTCTGTTAACAGGAAATTATAGCATTATTGACTTCAAGTGCTGATCTGTGGTCATTTCAGAGTGCTTCATTACCCTCTCATTACTGAATCTGTTAAATGAATACTGCAGAGATTGTTTTCTTTTTTGTCCTCCTCCTCCCCACCCCCCATCCTCCTTTCCAGCAATGGTACAGCAATTCCATGAAAGTCATTTGTGTGTGGCTGGCTGACAGACTAGACCTCCAGCTTCATATTTACCAACTGAAGACACTCATCAAGATTGTGAAGGTAAATGAAAAGTGTTGAAATGTGAATTGCCTGCCGAACGTAAAGAATAGTGGTAAGATAATCGTCCCACCAAGAGAAAAAAAAAAACAAAGGTTGGTGGATGTAAGTACTTAGTGTGAAAGACGGTGCACACAAATCCCCCAGAGCTTGTACTTGAATGTGGTAGGTCCGCAGTGATTTTATACTCATTGTCCTAAGAATAAAGTACATTCTTCATGTTTATTAAGGCAATATATTAATCATGAGGGCTTTTGAGTTGTACTTGACAGTAAAACAAGGGAGATGTGTGATTTCCCCATGCCCTTTTAGGAAATTATATACAGTGTATTAGGAATTATAGACAGTGTATTAGGAATTATACAACCAGATTCTTTTGGAACTATGCCTCTTTTAACATGTATGGGACATGACTGTTAGAGAGCATCCAAAACTGTTAACACAAATCTTACAGAACACTTGGACCTTTGTTCTTCAAGAGAAAAAGGTACTAGCCTATATTTTATAGCTTTAACAGCTTGGAGATTTAAAAATATATCGAGTCAACAGAATTTTTGTGGGGGGGGGCAAAATTTCACTTCATTGACTTTTTCTTTCAAAAGTCAAAATTTTTGATATAACTGAAAACAAACCAAGAATCAAGCTTTTCATGCAGAAGACCTTCCATTTGGTGCTGTTAGTGGTGCAGATAGATAGATAGATATAGATAGATAGATAGATAGATAGATAGATAGATAGATAGATAGATGCTACATATGTATGTAAATGTCAGGCATGCCTGATCAGACAGACAGACAGACAGACAGACAGACAGACAGATAGATGCTACATTTGTATGTAAATGTCAGGCATGCCTGATCACACACAGAGTGCCTCTCAGGGTGCCATTCTGATCTAGTCCTATCAGTTTTGTCAGAACCACAGGGTCCTTTGGCAACAGCCTAAACCGGTGCAATCAGGAATTAAAGATAAGACCCAGCACTCTACAGACTAACAAGCCTCCAGAAGACTCTAACACATGCTGAAGCTTTCAAGGTACCACTGCATTGCATCATTAAAAGAAATCTCCATTCACATTTAAAAGTTTACCACAAAAACCATTTTCTTGGTTCCCAGAGTCTAACTCACGTACAAATTGTTTTGTGCTACAGACACTCAGCTTACAAGTCAGAGCCACAGGCGAACTCTGTCCCATGATCAGATTTGGGCGGTTTGCCTCTAAGTAGGAACTGAACCATGCTAAGATAATACCAACGATGATCAGTGACCAATAACAAGTAAAGTTTTTGCCACACGTGACATGTGGATAACCCAGCCACACATTTCCTACCAAAACCAAAATATCTTCAATTTCTCATAGCAGGTATTATTATTTACAAAGGACTGAAGCCACACTGTGACCTGTTCAGATGCATCTTACTCCACCATCATGCCTTCCTTGTTTCTATAAATGTAACTTTGAAAGACCGCTTTCAAGGTGAAGTTTGTTTTACATAAAAGGCAATCAGGATACTGTGTTTACCTTACATATGCACGTATCTGTTGATGTCACAGTGTATACTGTTATTGTAAACGGGGCTGGTTGGCTGTCTTCTTAGTATTGGAAGCTTCTGTCTATCGTGTTCAAGATGTCAGACATCATATATTCTGCCAACTCTCAGCTGATAGATAGCTAATCTCATTGTTTGGAGAATTAAATTTTTTTTTCATTACCTGTCCAACACTTGTTTCTTGAAAGTTTGAAAGATATTTATTTTCTTGTATTAAGGCATCTTAATAAATAAAGAACGTGTACTGCTTTCAACTTATTGAGATGTGATTTCCAAAAATAGTCTATAATTAAAGTGTACAACATAAGGATAGTTAATAACCTATACAAAGAATATGCTGAGAATACAACTTCTCATGAGTAAATATTTTAACATGAAAGAACTTTGTAAATATTATAGCAGCTTTTTCATATTGCTCTAACCCAATGTTATCTTATTTTAAGATAATCTCCTTTTATGTCCATAAATAATGAAAACTAATAATTATGCAATTAAGTTTCATAAATATTTGATTTTATTTTTACTTTTCTCTGTGCTAAAGACTGACTCTAGGATCTCATATATTGAGATCCATTGAGCTCATATTACCAATTCATTTTTTGCATTTCTTATTTTAAGATGTGCTATTGCTAAGCTTCCTAGGGCGACCTCAGAGTCTCTCTGTCACCTAGGCAGATCTTGAACACCCAGGGATCATTCTGACTCAGCTTCCCAAATACCAAAAATGACAGACCTGTGCCACCAGCCACACTCATGACTTAACAGTGTCATACAATGATCCATCATCAAATCATTAGAAATGATTTTAGTTTTGTTCATAAAATCATTTTTATTCATAATTATGGTTTTGTTTTTATTAACCATATTCCACTGAGTTTCTAAGAAGGACTAAGCATCATGCATGTAGAATTGTGAGGACTACAATGTTCTGTCTAGATCATTTGGATTTAGCCTACCTGTTACAGCAGATCCTAGCATTCTAACCTGGATCCACTCAACTTGACTAGACTCAACTCTCCCTCCTCCCTCACTACTCACAGGCATGGCCTTTATTCCAAGCTCAGAAAGACCTGAGAGTGATCTGTGTGAAAGGCAACTTTGTCCATGAACAGAACACAGTAATTGGTTCATTTGTTTTAAGAGAGAGAGAGAGGAGAGAGGGGAGAGAGAGAGAGAAAGAGAGAGAAAGAGAGAGAGAGAGAGAGAGAGAGAGAGAGAGAGAAAGAGAAAGAGAAAGAGAGGAAGAAGGAGGAAGGAAGGAAGGAAGGAAGGAAGGAAGGAAGGTAGATTGACAGTAAGATCAATAAGTCTGGCATTAAAAAAAAATCAAAGTCTGTGAAATTATGTGTTTATGTGTGAAGGTTTAATATCAGAATGAATTCTTTGAGAAGGAGAAAGAAAGACCCCCAAATAATCAAAATGGTTGTTGATTTATGTTCTCCCTAGTGTCCATAAAACATATTAGAGCAATTAATATAAATCAGCTGCTTGTTTTGCTGAAGGAAAGAAGCAAGCAGCACCCTTGGCAGGAACTCATCTTAGTGAAAAGCCATCCTCACCGATGTGGAGGCCTGAGAACACCCCAGGTGTTAGCAACATCTTATGAATTAGAGCTGGCAAGGATCTGCACCGCACCCCACCTCCTGATTGGTATTTGCTCTTGAATAAGGAAATGATCTTAAGTATATTTAAATTTGAAAGCCTTTAGGACTTCAAATACATAGCTTAAGTCTATTAGGGCTACGATTAAACTAAGTCTAAAGGAAGTCATTCCATTCAAACCCAAACAGCAAATTTAAAAACTTAGTAAATAATTGTGGCACAATACAGCATATTATTATTCATCTGTAAGTACGGAGTTTGTATGTTGTGTGCCTAATATAATTTTAATCTAATTAAAAAGACTATAGGGTTTAATACAAATGTTTGTGGCAATAATGCCATGTATATTAGCTATCATAATTTTTAGACAACACTCACATTTCAGAGTTACTTCTCTGGTTTTAAATGTGAATTATGACTTTTGGTATCATAGCAATGTCTGTCACCTTAGTGGTACTTTAATTTATGAACCAGAAGGCAGCTTATGAATGTCTCATAATAAGTTTACTCCGGTTAGGGAATATGAAGGTGGGAGACTGTATGTGATTTAAGAGAAGCTATTGAAATTTAAGTGGAAATAATTTGATCATCTAAGAGAAAATACTCTTCGAACTTAAATCAAATTCGCTGTGGCAACACTGACCCCAGATGTCATGCAATGATTGTCCAGCTTCAGCTCGTTTGTTGACACTGGTGTTGGTTTTTAACACGAAGTTTGCCCTGTCAAGTGATCAAATGAGAAAGATTACATTGTCCTCCACTCTTACATCTACATGTCACTTCTAAAACTAGAGAGATGGTGGGCACAAGCTGAGGAAAGGAGGGTAAACTGAGACAGGTCCAGAGCTTCCAGGAGCTTCCATTACTGTCAGTGCTCCTGCTTTTGCCAGAACACTGTGGGCAGAGCTCACATGGGCCGAATGAGGGGACTAGCATGCACTTCCTGACCCACGTGATAAGTGCCATTAGTGCCAATGTCGGAGTTTGCTGGGATCGTCTAAGTCTTTTGAAGGAACTGTTTTGACAACATCTGCTGTATCGAACAGAACCAAGCTTTTCTTCATTGTGTGCCCATCTACTGGAGTTATGATGTTACACAATGTGATACAATATCCCTCTGACTCTTTTTTTTCTCAATCTATTGCTTATTAAGAAACTGAGCAAACAAAACCTACCTGCCAGCAATCACTTAGCAAAATGGCATATTGGCATCAACTGACACCGAGGGAAGTACACTGGAGTCTGTCTGCTTCTGATTCTAATGTAGCAAACTATGGAATTGTGAAAGATGCTTGTTTAAAATGCCTTTCAAAGTCCCTCCGTGGAATGGAGCATCTTCTTGGCTTCTCCTTAAGTAGATGTTCTTCTCCCACTGCAAAAGTCAATACTATGATAGTATTAAGCAATCTTATTGAGTCATGAAAATAATCACACTTTAAACATAAGAAAAGCTTTATAGGTTACACATTTTAAATTCCACACTTGGGGGCCCACCGGGGGATTGAAGAATTGCTATAGATTGGCCAATGTGGTGGCTCCGTGTATAAAAGGTGCTTGCTCTCAAGCCTGACAGCCTTGAGTTCAACCCCAAGAGCCATATGGTCAAAGGAAAGAACCAACTCAAACTAGTTGTTCTCTGATAGCCACATACATGCACACAGACAAACTACACACACACACACACACACACACACACACACTAAATAAATGTAATTTTAATTTTTAAAAAACATTGAATTACATCGAAATACCAAACATTGAATTATATTCATAGGTAGTCCATAAATCACAGCTCTAACATGTTATGTGATGACGTATTATTTTACCAAGAGATATAAGTGTTCATTTTATTTTCCAAACTGTGGAAACCTTTTTCCAGAATTGTGATACTTACTGTCCTAGGAGCATTTCAAAGGAACAAGGTAAAAAATCTTATAGGCATAATACAGACATAACTTTCCAGTAGCATATCATGAGTAAATACATTTTGTAATTCATAAGTGCATAAAATATGAACTTCTTTTATTCATGATAAACTTTCTCTTCCAATGCCTGCCCCCAAAACTAATATATTTTATAAGATTAAATATATTTTTCAGCATTAAAGGAAAAACTCCCCTATTGAAAACCTAAGAAATTCTTCCTATTAAAAATGCATATAAACATATTGTGTTACTTTTGTTACAGACTATTCAATATGAAACTCGGTGCAATTAGTAATGTTTGGAGAAAGGGAGTTAATTTGTCATCTTGGTAGTCACAACATTTTGACCTATCTATGGGATTGGAGTTTGAGTAGCCCCATCCCAAGGCACTCATTCTGTTTTCTCCCCAGAAATACACTAACAAGATGAGTGGTAGGGGCAGCCACAGCTAGAATCCATTAATGGATCTTCCTCATATTTCTAAAATGTCCTTCAAGTACACACACATATATCTGCACCTATTGGCATATGTGTATGTGCACACGTTTAACTAATCAAAGCAAATACTCTTTTCTTCTTCTAGAAAACCTATAGGGATTTCCGATTGCAGGGTGTGTTGGAGGGAACGCTGAACAGTAAGACATATGATACTCTGCACAGACGTTTAACTGTGGAGGAGGCCACAGCGTCTGTCTCAGAAGGAGGAGGACTTCAGGGCATTACCATGAAGGACAGTGACGAGGAGGAAGAAGGCTGATGACGCACAGTTCCTCTAAAGGAGGAAGGCCTCCTCGGCATTGCTCTGTGCACCTTGTCCTTGTAACTGTACTTACTGTCTTTGACCAAATAAAACTGCTCTAATTTCTTTAAAATGTGCACTTGGAGATAAAAAGAACAATGACATGTATTTTTGGAAAGAAAATCATATTCACATGTATAGCTTGACCTAAAAATTGGCTGTGCTTGTGACTGGAATATGAACTGCTTTTGTCGTTCTGTTTTGTTTTGTTTTGTTTGCTGTTGTTAGTATATTGGACTTTTCTTTTTAATAGTTATATCAAAGTAATGTCCTATGTGTCATAGGAGATGACACAGCATTGTGAAGAGAAGCCATTTCTGGTCACAGCACCAACCCTATTGTACTTCTGTCAAAGTGGTGTGCCTCCCACTTATAATTTATGTATGAACTTCGTTCTGTAATTTGCCAGTATTGTGATGTGTAAAAGACTTTAGCTTTGGTTTTCATAACTCTGAATTTGTCTGCAGGTGTAATCCTGGACTTCTAAGAGTGTCATACCCAAATGTAGACTAGATTATTCACAGGCTTACATCCTGTTTCTCTCTGAACATTTTATTTTTCATGTGTACCACATCGCCAGGTGTGCTTCCAACAACACAAGTGTAACAGCTTGCCGGCAATAAAAATCCATTCAGTCAGAGCAACCTCTATGTTCATTAAACTTAAATAGATTAAATGCAGCAAAAAAATAGTTGTAGTATCTCGAACATCCCAACAACATGGCTCTGTGTTTGTTTTATTCCTTGATGTTTTGTTTTCAACCAACTAAGCAAAGGTTATGAACAGTATGCTCGGTACTAGTAGGCCCACAATCTGATAAAAGAATCATTACAAGAACATATATTCACAGCAAAAAAGTTGACTACCTACTCAAGTACTATATATTGATAGTAATAACTATCAATAGCTAGTAATATTAGTAATAATAGTAATGTTCATTTTTACTTGGGACTACGACTAGTAATTCTCCCAGTGCTTTCTTGGGAGATTTAAAGGATATAGTGTCATGATTTGTAATTCCCCTGAATATTTATGTTGTTTTTTTTCCTAACATATATTTATATTTATTAATTTACTAATATTACTATACTGATATATAATATATTAATATGTACTTACTGGCATAGTATTCTACGGCACTTATTCACAAGTAAAGATTTGTCTGATGTGGGATTTTGATATGTTGCCCAAACTGGTCTGGAACTCTTAGGCTCCCATGATCCTTCTCTCTCAGCCTCTTGAGTAGAACAGTGATGTGATGAACTACCAGAAATGCCTTGAACTGCGGAACTCGGAACTTGTTTCTCCTGTCATGTCCCATAATGGCGATTAGGGCACTCAAAGTAGTACACAAAATCCAGTTTATCCACAATTATTACATAGCAATACTTGGGGGTGATGTTCAGGTCCTAAATGTAAGATGGCAAGATGAACAAAAGAAGGCAGCTTTCTCCCTTGTCCTCGATGAGAAAATAAGGACTCGCCACTGATTTGGAAAGCAGTTTATCCACAGACACCTTTCTTCTTTTCTCCATCATCAATGCCCTTTTCCTTACATCCCTAAGTATCCTACCATGGGACCCTTAGCTACCCAGTGGCACTTTCTCCTCAACGCAACTGCAACGTTGTTCTCTATGTGGAAGCCAGTGTGTGCATGCACACGTGCATGCTTGTGCATAGAGTGGAACACTTGGCCTTATGCAGTCTAATGGCATACTGTACACCTGACCTATTCCAAACACCACCCTTTTCTGCAGTGAAGTAAGTATCCATCTTTCTTAATAGCACGTCAGTGTAATTGATTCAGGCTGTTCCATGCCCTAACCGAGGACTGCTGTCCCCTCAACTCTACGGGAACTCTTTAAAAGTGTGTCTGTTCAAAGGAAAGGTCTAGTTGGCAGGACTAGAGGGAAAGCAGTGGGCCATTGCATATGGCACCTAAGTATGGCAACCTGGGTCTTTCTGCCAAGAGTGACACTTTATGCTCCTTATCTAATGCTCTATTTTCCTCCTTCCTACCTAGTACACCCACAAGTAGAACAACAGCAAACCAAGTTGTGGCTTTGCTCGTATTTTGTCTAATTACACCGACCTTTGAGTCACCAAACTGCACCAAAATCTTTAACGAAGTAACTGAAAAGGAAAGAAAAGCGCTTCTGTACACCTTTGCCCAGAAATTCTCTTTACTCAATATAATTTCATTGTGCAGAGTCCTTGGTTTGGACACCCAAGCAACTATGAAAGCAAGCCCAGTTGTAGATGGTATTAATCTTTCAAAAGTATTTTTTGGAAGAAAAAAAAAACGAAAAATGATGGTTTGAAAAACCTATCAAGTCCTGCAAAATTTTTGAAGTGGGATCAGGCAAGAGCAGAGAGTTCTATGTGAGGTCCACTGGAGAAGGGTTATGAACCCACCTGCAAAGAACGTTCGTTCAAACATTTATTGAAGAAAGAACATGCAGATGTCCTTTCCCCACAAGGAACAATGCTGCCCAGGCCAGAAGCAACCTCTGTGCAGGCTGCGGGTAGTCCGTGCATTCACGTAGTTTTCCACTTGAATTCCCTTTAGCGGGCGCTCCATTGTCCCTGGCTCAGAAGAAGAGATTTTCTGCTAGTTTTCTAATGCCGGTGCTAAGGGGTTTGAGGGCCCCTATTCTTCTCCCCACCGGATCGCAGCCTGGCCTGGGGCGGACCTTCTTCGCCCTCGATGACCTATGGTAACCGGGTCCACCGCTTCTTCCCGGTGCCTAGAGGAGCAAAGAGCTCAGGAAATCGGTTTCTTCTTGTACTTTACCTCGCAAAAGGGACTCGCAGGGCAGCAAACGCCTGCAGGATGCATGCATGCAGAGCGCACTGGGAAGTTGCGGCTCCAGCCTTCCTTACTACGTGGCGCAGAATCTGGGAAAAGGGCCCTGTGGAGGAGGCGATCAGGGGAAGACCCGAGTCACCTTTATTTCTTATTCTCAACACAGAAAATGGAAATTTGCCAGTCTGGGTCTCTGAAGGGAAATGACAAATCAGTGATCTCTAGCTCAATCACCCGCAGCCCAGTGGGTCTCTGGCTCCATGCCTCAGCTCACCGAAGCCCCTAGCACCCAAGACCCGGAAACAGTCTCTCTCTCTCTCTCTCTCTCTCTCTCTCTCTCTCT
>NW_022196903.1:18520911-18534929 GCF_008632895.1 Mastomys coucha | reverse complement strand
TCTCTCTCTCATCACACACACACACACACACACACACACACACACACACTCCGCCCCAAAACCCTAAAGGGAAGGCAGGTTCCCTGCCCCAATTCAGGATGAGGTTATCCCTGAGCTGGCTACTCGACTATTAGCTAAAGATGGGATGTGGGTCTGCCTTAAAGGAATCCTAATATTGAAGGGAATAGAGGCCATCTCTATAAGCTGGCTGTAAGAGGGGTTCACAAGTCAGAAGAACCTATCAAACATGGACTTTACCTGCATAGATATTTGGTCATTTTCAAGGAGAATGTTCTGGCACACTTAGAATCGGTGAAGGAAGGTGCATGCTTGTCTCCACAGCTACTTAGGAAGCTGACCCTGGAAGAGTAGGAGCTGAGGGCCAGCCCTGGCTACTTAGCAAAAAAGGAAAAGTATTGTAATTATAGACTACCCCCCCCCACCTCCAGACAGGCTCTCACTGAGTAGGTCTGACTCCTGGAACTGACTCTGTAGAACAGGATGGCCTGAACTCACAGGGATCAGCCTGCCTCTACCTTTCAAGTTCTAAGATTAAAGGCTTGCATCACTATGCCCTTCATTTACTAATTTAAAGGGAAATGAAAAAGTACACCAGATATCAACTTAGCCCCCTGCAGAAAGCCCCAATTTACAGTCAGGAAAAATCAGTCTGAGTTTGAATAGGGTGGACAACACCTTTTCCTCATATCTAAATGCTGCAGCCTTGAACAATAAAATAAGGAAGGTTATTCTAAGAATTAGAGTCCTGCTATGAAGTTCTGGCTGTTATTAACTGTTTCTTGATAGAGTGATGGATTCTAAAAACCTGACGGGAAGCCAGCCTGGACCAACAGGCACCACCAGTTTCACAAGTCACTCATTCTGCCCAATGCTGGCACAGATTCCCATTTAGCTCCTACTCAGCTCTGAACCTCCAAGCCACACCTGGGATGTTTGTGGACTGGGTAGGATTGCCCAGTTCCAGCTTTGTCAAGGAGTCAGGAAGTGGGAAAGAGGACTCCCATCTTTTAAGAAACTGGGCACTGGTGCAGCAGCCCCTGAAGCTGAGGCTGTGGAAGGAGGCAACTGGAGGCTACACTGGAATGGTGGCAGTCCAATGAATCTGTGCTAGATGGTAAAGCTGGAAGTTAAGCTCAAGAGAATGTTAGGAGTGAAATCTACGTGTGTAAACACTTTTTCTAAGTTGTAAGGGGAACACTTCTGAGTCCTAGAACAAGGTTGCAGCAGAATCAACCACATGGAAATTGAGAAGCAGCAGAAGAAAAAGAGGGAAAGGGAAAGGAAGAGGGGTAAAGGGAGAGAGAGGGGGAGAGGACGGGGGTGGGGGGGGAGACCCTTTGCAGCGCCCACCTCCAGCATACACACTGTGGAGCCAGACTTAGGGTAGACACAGAAGCTTGAAAAGAACAACAGGTAGTGTCAGGGGGAGGCAGCATCTAGCCCTAATGTGTTGCTAAATAAAATATTTCTAGGCCACGTGGAAACCCAAACATCATTGAGGACATATCCTCTGTGACCCCTTTACCCTGATGAGACTGGGACACAGGCAGAGTAACCATGCTGAAACACAGGCTACTGACTCACCAAAGAGAAAAGCAGGCTCGGGACTGGAACAGTTTGACCTGAAGACTGCTCCCTGCCAACCTATAACTTTCTGAATGCCAGAAGCGGGGACTTGAATACCTTGATGTTTTCAGTGACCCTTGCACTTTGCAAGTGTACAATGAAGGGTCTTGCATTTGTGTACTTATTTGTGAGTAACAGAGGGATACTCTCGACAATGACAAAAATCAAAATCTTGCAGACTTGTCTCCTATTTCTATCTGTTCTGCATGTTCCTAGGAGTGATTCTCACTTCCAAGAGGAAGCCCAGTTATTTCAACTGAATAGCAGATCTCAAACAGCCTTAGACACAAGCAGTACAGTGCAGCCTGGCCTACGTTATGAGTATGTTTCCGTGTAAAAATTAAAAGTAACACAGCAAGCCATTTTTTTTTTTTTTTTTGCCTCTACCCACATGGAGTCCTGTGTGCATTTTAGCACTAGCCCTTACCCCCAGCCCTTCTCCTATAAGAAACTCCTCAGTGTAACTGAAAGACAGAAAACTTGTAATTCTGAAGTTTACTCTTCTGGGCATTGCTTTTGCATAGCTTTGGACAGTGCTAGCTGTGTCGTTCCAGGACAGTGCAGTAGGGAGAAGGGAACAAAAGTCTGATCAAAGAGTGTCACTCAGCAAAAAGACAAACCCCCCCCCCCGTGAGAATATTTCTCAAAAAAAAAAAAAAATCAACCCTGAAACAAGAAATGCTCAGGCAAGAAAGTGCTCTGCATTGCTTCTAGTAGGTCTTCCTGCCTGAATAACCTGCTGACAATTTTTGTTTTTTCGAGCTGCCTCAAAGTTATCTTATGGGAGGCGTTCATTCATTGTCATTTATTCCAACACCATAGTTTTGTTGTTGTTGTTACATTGTGTGATGACAAGATGTGCTCTTTCAAAAAATGAGAAAAATCTATGGAAAGTTGATTAACTTTGGTTCATGAGAAGTGAGGTCTGCTGTAAGCAAGCTGGCCGTTTTTTTTTTTTTTTTTTTTTTTTTTTTTTAAGGCTTTTGTGAGAGCTAATTCTGAAGATCTAGAAGAGTATTTTCTGGGGAATACAGAGCTGAATATGGGAGGCGAGGTCCCCCAAGAGCAAGGAAAGTCCTTGAGGTTATAAGGAACATAATTCATAAATGCAATCCTTGTGCCTGTTTTCAACACTTCCGCACATTGGACCTAAAGTCTACCTCTGAGAGGTCATTTTTAGAATTTATTTGTCTAACAATTTAGAAAAGTTCCTAACTTTTGAAACAGTGGTAATAGCTTTTCATACATAAAGTTATCTTACTTTAAGGTCTCTTTTCAATCTCGGTGTCTCTAAGAGAATGAAAAGAACTTTTATAATGTTAGCCTCATTTTACAGGGGAGAAAACTTCAAAGTAAGGAAAAAACCCACTAATCCCCATCCTGTGCCAGGTGCTCACTGTTCACTGTGTTCTGTGTAGCCTGGCTCAAGCAGGAGCATTTGGGCCAGGTCTCCAAAGAGGTGTGTGTGTGTGTGTGTGTGTGTGTGTGTGTGTGTGTGTGTGTGTGTCTCAAATGTTCAGGACATGAAGAACATTCTGAAAAGGAGATGTTGGTTTTTACTTTGCCGGGTAATGGAAGAGTCTAAGCTTCTAAGAAGAGAATTATAGGATCTATTCCACTAAATGGATGTCCAGGACTGGGGGGTGGGGATAGGGGGCTGGGCGTGACTGGTTTTTCTACTAAGATTCCCACTTCTACAATTCTAATCAAAACTTTGGAAATTAAAACGTAACTGCGAACTCTACATGGATTACATGTTAGAGAATGCTGCCAATTCTGTAGATATGTCTTTCAGAGAAGAAATATAAGAGACATGTCAGAGAACAGAAAACCATCACCACTTCCAGGCTCCAGTGGTCAGAACTCCAGATCTTAACCTAAGAAGGAAGACTTAAGGCTGTGAAGGCCAAGGCTGTGAACTTGTACTTTCCAGATGACTACAGACCCAGACACAGTGGAAGGCATAGGGCAATGCTTTCCTGGCTGAAATGCAGGAAAACTGGCATCTCTTCATCCCCTTTCCAGCTTTTCCTTTGAGGTATTCTATGGGGAACCATTAAGGAGGTACTACAATAGGGCTCTGCAGTTTATGTTCCCCATGTCACCTAAGTCAAATTCAGAAAACACACACTCACACACACACACACACACACACACACAGAGAGAGAGAGAGAGAGAGAGAGAGAGAGAGGAGTGACTGATCTTCTAGAGGCTTCTGCAGCAATGCCTGCTTACTGCTTCTCTATCCTGTCTTAAGTCTGAGCCTTTCTGACAATCAGTTCTCTTGTTAAGAGTTGAGCTCTTCACTTACTTGGGGAAATGCTAAATTGGAACTTTCTGTTCATATTAAAGGCTAAATGTGTTGCTTGAAATAAAGCATCAGCCAAATAAAATGACACGAGGTCCCTTGAAAAGGAAAAGACTCCAATTGTTACCATGCTTGTTGTCTTTTGTATGCAGCAAATTCTCTTAATTCAAAGAGGGGGGGGGGATAGGTCTTTTGCAGTGGAGAAATCTAGACCAGCACTATGAAAGCCAATTTCTCTTCCTCTTCTCTCTTTTCCTCTGCTTCAGCAGTGGTGTGAAGGTTCAGATACTTGGCGGAGGCGTCGTGAGTAAAGAGCCCCAAGAAGCAGTGATGTGCCAACACCGGGAACACATCCAGGTCCGCGGTGCGAAAATGAAGTATGTGCCGTTGAATTATTATTTTTGTCCTTTAGGTTTACATCTATGCCCTTGTATTATGTAAATTTCTGAGAAGCTGTGAATCACAGGGTTAGCTAGAGCCCCTCCCAATACACACACACACACACACACACACACACACATTTGCCTACTTCATAAGCAACAGGAGCCAACCTCATTCAGTCTGTGAGTGAGTCACACACCCTTGCCAGGCTCTTTGAGCTTTTTACTCTAGATGCAACTTCCATTCCAACTCTTGACCCAGACAGCCTTCTGAAGCCATCGACTGCAGCCCACACTGGGGCAGTCAGTCTTTAGTGACACAAAGAAGCCACAAGCCCTTCAAGGTCATCTAGGGTCAACAAGTTGCCCAAGGTTCTACAGGTTTCCAGGACCCTGGTCCTCTGTGAGACTAGTGGCCAGATTTAACTGAAGGGAGTTAAAGGAGACTTCTAGAAAGACAACGAAAAACTTCTAAATCTGAAAAACTGCTAAATTCAGACTAGGAGGTTAAATGTGTTTGTTTTGAGGTTTTGAGACTGGATCTCTGTGGCCCAGGTTGACCTCGTACTTGTTAGTGAACCTCCTGCCTCGGGCTCTCTAGGGTCGAGTTTACAGGCAACAAATATGTCCATCCAGCAAGATGGACGATCCAAATTGATATTTGAAAAAGTAGTAAGAGCCCTTAATAAAACACCAAGCTTCGCTCTTCTAGGCATTTCCCTAGAGTTGTTAAACTCAAGTAACAAACCTACTCTGGAGGGTGGAGCGAGGGGCATGGGGAGGGACATCAAAGAGAGTCGGTCCACAGCTTTGCAGTGAAAAGTGCGGCGGTGCCCGAAGTTGAGCACCTTCTGCCCGTGGAAGCTGTGGAAATCAGCTGTGGGCATGAGGTCTGGTGCCAAGGGTGTCTGAGGGAATTCAGGACTCCGAAGGACTCCATTGAAGTCTGTGACTAAGCTAGTAAGATGTAAAAGAGATCTCTTGTGGTAGGAAAATTTCTCCCTTTAGCTGGGATTATAAGCACCATAGACCAAGCCAATTACTTTTAACCACCAACCAACCCGGGCCTCAAAGAAAGGAATCCCCAGGAATCCAGACAAGAGTGGAGAGAACACACACACACACACACACACACACACACACACACACACACACACACTGTGGGACAATGGATCTGAAAAAATTTTTGAAGTTTATAACCAAGAAGTGCTACAGGTACTTTGAAACTGTTTAAGAACGTGACTGATAAAACTAACAAGAACAACAGCAACAACAATAACAACAGCAGCAGCAACAACAACAACAACAGCTTTCCTTCCTCCTGAGGCCTGCCCTACAGCAAGGTCTGTTTCCCTCCGCCTGACTCTTTGATTGACCCTTCACGTACACCCTGAGTGGTCAAAGCCAAGCTATTAGTGAACGTTCTGTTCAAAAACTTTTCAAACGATGGTCTCTGCCATCTGTTTCTGGGTCTTCTAAACGCCACCCTGCGCCCCCTCCCGAAACTTACGAGCCTTCCCCTCCCTCTTCCAGCCTTGTGCGCCAGTGGAGCAGGGAGGGAGGAGCGGGGATCGAGCCAGGGAGGGGCTGCAGGGCCAGTGACAGTCCAGAGGCCAGAGTTCGGGACTTGATCGGCCGCAGTCACGCTGGCTGGCGGACGCGGGGGCCGTGCCCTGGGGAGGCGCTGCGGCGGCTGAGAGTAGGGCGGGACACGCACAGTGCTGCGGAGCAAGTTGGAAGGTCCCGCACCGGGGGCCGCAGGAGACTAGCCCAGCTCTCCAGCTCTCTCCGACCCCACAAGCTGCACTCCCCAGAAGTGGCACCAGCTCCATCTCTCCCAGCCTCGGAGGCATTTTAGCTGGGCTTTGTGAACAGGGAACCAAGCCGAGCAGAACACGGCGGCGGAAACGGGAACTTTCATTTCGAATTTCACTTCGAGCTTCTAGCTTCTATTCAGGAGCTGGGCTCTGGCAACCGAAGCCTGGCCGAGGCGGGTCGCGTCTGTCCCCGCCGCAAGCAACCGGAACACACGTCCCCTTGGCAGCTGGGGAGCAAGGGGCCAAGCAGGCCGAGCTGTAGTGGAGCAGCCTAGGGCTGCGGGGCTGAGCATTCCCGAGCCCAAGCAGCTGTGGACCGGAATCCAGGAGGTAACTGACATCCTAAAAGGCTCTAGAGATTTCTGGCTCACGGATGTTGTTTTACCTCTATTGCTTCCCTATTGCTGTAATCTGTGTTATTTCAAATCCTAGTATCGCTTTTCCTTTCACGAGATCACTTATGGAAGAAAGTTTGAACGGAACACCGAGACTGCTTTAAAACCCTGGTCAACATCAAGGAAGAATCGCGCTTTGTGTTGGGTATGGTTTTTTTTATTGGCCAGAAAATGACTTTTAAAAATTGGGAACTTCTGAGAAGTGCTCATCAGCCAACTGCGTTAATCAGCTTTTCTACCACGGTAGACACACGTTGTCGGTGTGGAAGAAAAAAAATACTTTTGGCATGTCCTCCTTTATGCGTTTGCCTCTCAACTTTCAATAACACCGTTGCAAATTACAAGCAAAACTTTGCTGGGTTTTGATTGCTTGACTTTTAAGCCGCTCCGCGAAAAGATTGGGAAAGTTGAGTTTGTGAACTTCTTTTCCCACCAAGTCCAGGCCTGAGTGGTAGCCTTGCAGTGGAGAAGGGACACGCCCCACAGGCCTGTAAGAAACGGGTGAGAGAAATCCCAGCGTTAGGGTAGGGGTAGACACCAACCAGAAGCGCCCGATAGTAGCTACCTGCCGCCCGTTCCGACGGTTCTGACCGCTCCTAAATCAGAACGCTTCACTTCCTTTTACAAACCGATTTAACAAGCAAATGCTGTTTTGAGAAGAATGATTGTATTGCATTTAAACGAAATCCTAATACAAAAGAAATACTAACAACAAAAGTCTAGAGACAAACAACGGAGTGCTCTTAGACTCCTTCACCTATCTTTAGTTCACAGACTCTTAACTGGTGACAAGCCCCTTCACACGCTGTTCAACACGAACAAGAATTCTTTTTAAAATGTAACACTTTTATTCATTATGTGAGATTTATTACAATGCCCTTTGACCATATTCACCTCCCAGGTCTCCCTAACCCCCGCCCCCTCCTTCCACTTCCACTTCCACCTCTCCCCCCCACAAGAATTCTTCATTTGCCACCAAATCAACTGAAAACATACTAGTAGCCCTAACTGAACCGATGATGACATGCGTGTAAATGTACTGCGAAGTTAGTCCCACCGAGTATTCATTGAGAAAGTCTGAAGTCTTCAAGAAGCCTCTTTTCTTGAACCATAAAGAGCCTATCTATGTCTGATTCCATTTCCGCCCCCCCCCCGCATCTATCGCACAGCAGAAGAAACAACAAACCGTCAATCAGAAACAACGAGTGTAGAGGAATTTAGGAATGCCTTTCCTCTTCCAAAAGCAATTTGTATTCCCTTTGGTGTTGTTTTGTTAGACAGGAAACAGTGCAAATGAGCCCAAATATCTAGAGTGTCACCATTATCATCATCATCATAATAATAACAATAACAAGAGTTCAATCCTCCTGCTTCTTATTAGCTCACTGCAGCTAATACACTACAGTGGAGCATGCTGTAGCTAAAGAATATTGACTGTTGTTCTTGTGAAAGATTGCAAGTCAGGGATGTCTGTTGGGCCTGAAACCCCTAAAAGTATGATGAGTGTCAAATCAATGCGATCTGCTATGTTACAATATTTTCCAATTCATTTTTAAATTAAATAAGAAACCTCACCCGTAACTACTTCTTAAGGAAATAGAGATTACAGAATAATTGGTAATTTACAACTATCTTCTATTGTTTTTTAATTTCAGATGGCAATAATCTTTACCCCCAAATTCCTTACTTATGACAGGGGAAATTATAAAGGTCTGGGAATTATGAAGAACAGCAGTTACATTCTACAGAAAATTGTAACTTTCGATTGCGATTGCTATGTAGTAAGAAGAGTTTTCCTGTTTTTCAGTATTGATCCCACTTTGTAAATTAGGCCTCTTCATCTCAAGAACTGTCCTGACTTCTCAGGCTCTCTTCTGCTCTCCGACCCAAACACTTAAAGTCAACTTACATCAGGGTTTAAAGTTGATAGGTAGGGCAACTAAATTTTGCTTTAAACAGACTACAGATTATAGGATTCTTCAAGAAATTCCAAAGAATCTGCACATTTCTATTTTGCTAAACAAACAAAGCTCCTTTATATTCTTATAAGTAAACCAAACATTTGGAAGCTGTATAGAAACTTCTAAATTTTCCAAATTTATTCTCTGTGTTGGTAACTTTTTCTGTAATTTCCAATGTTTTGTAGTTAAAATGAAGTATTCATTTCTGACATTAAGAAACTGTTCCTAAATACATTTTCTATTTTAAGACTATCTTTAGCTTACGGAATGCATATTAAACGTTAGTACAAGTTTTGGTTATATACTGAGTGGAAAACATTAACACATATTGGCATATCAAGACTTGGATTTGTAAAATACATCTTCGGACTTTGGGATTAGCATGATCAGAGCTAGCTCCAAAGAAAGGGGGAGGGGAATAATTGATGCCTTGCTGTATTTACTCAAATGACATTTTCAAACACTATTCAGAAAAGGCAAATCCCGAAAAGACCAGTGTAAAGCAAACTATTGAAATGTTAACTATAAAAAGCCCTTAGCTAATAGCTAATATTTTCCTTTTTAAAAGTTAGTGTCCATTAAAGAGGCAAATAAAGACTTTTTTTTTCTTTGCCGCTGAGGAGGGGGAGGGGGAGGGGAAGAAGAGAAGAGGGAGGGACACGCGACGAACGTAAAAGAAACTGGTGGCACTCAATCAAGAAGGCAGGTAACGCTCCAGAGGCCGGTGAGTTGTTCAAGTCAGCTGGGGGCTCCAAAGCTTTCCTGTTTCTCGCCTTTCTGCTTTCTTCTTTAAAGTTGTTCCGGCGAGGGAGGAGTGCAGCAGGAGAGAGATTTTTCCGCTGTTGGGAAGGCAGGTAGGAAAGGGAATCTGATCCGCCCCAAAAGGTAGCAATTAAAGTCTTAACCTCTACCCATCTGTCTTGGGACAGGGACACTCCCGCCCCCCCCCCCACCTTTCCTTAAGCAGTCCGGGTCACCCGCACCCTTTGTCTGATCAGGGTGAAGGACCAAGGTTCTGAGGTCCCCAAAACAAATTGAGAGAACATTTCCAGTTGAGGAAAAAACTGAGGCCCCAAAGGGTTCCAGAATGCCTCCGGATTTTTGTGTGGCCTCCTCTTCTCTGCCAGGGTGCCCTGTACTGGCTCCCACCCTTCTCTGCTTCTCGACTCTTCCCAGCTAGAAGTGCCTGGACACCTGAAAGGCCTAGCCACTAAGGGGGGCCTCAAAACAGCCAGACTTTTCCACCATCTGGCTTCTTAGCCGCCGCAACTTTGAAAAAGATTTCTGTTGGCCCTTATTTTTTTTCCCCTAGCAATTATTTCCCCAGCATCCACTTAGCTGTCCCGCCTCGCTGTCAGGCCCCAACAACTCCGCTGTCTTCGTTTCCACCCCACTGGGCGTCCCTGGCAGAGTCTAAACTGACTCGCACAGTTTGGGTGGGGCGGAGGAGCCTGGATCCCTGAATTGGTATGAGCTAGAAAGGGGGTTTGGAGAAGGAAATAACTTCAAAGCCAGTTGCCTTCATTTGAACCCCAACTTGGCACCTTCCAATACACTGGCCTTAGGCTCAACAATCCCCGGCTCCCACATTCACCTCCCACGGCTGGCCCTTTCCAGGGTTCTCACCGGAGGACAGCACATCCCACTCTTGTTGGCCAGATACCCGTCACCCGGTCCACACACGGTAGAGTTAACTCACCAGGCTGATGGTGCTTGGAGTTTGCAGGCAGCTACTTACCGCGGCCTCCAGGCGGTGCGTGCGGTTCAGGGCTCCTCCGCTCAGCTTCCTCCCGGAGCTGGCTTGAGAACGGCGGGGTTTCCCTGTGGTGCGCAGCCCCAGGAGCTTGCCTGGGGTTCTGTTCTTCGCGGCCGCAGGCTCCGGGTTCACTGTTCCGGGGAAGGCGCGCGCCGCGGCTCGGGCGGGAGCCTCGGGAACCCGCGCCGTGGGAGCCTCGGCTTCTGCGGGCTTTTTCGTGGAAAGCTCGCACAGCTAGCGAAACTCAGCCCCAGGAATTTGGGCCCAGGCATCACAACCTGAGGGCGCTGGGCGCGCGGAGGGGCGTGGGGGTAGGGGACTCTCAGGGTCGCCAAACGCTCTTTGGGGAGGGGTGGGGGTCAGAAATGTGTCCGTGGTCCGTGGCCACCACACTTAGTTCTGCGCGCACAGACATTCGGGGTGTCGCGTGCACTGACTGCTACTGAGCGGCACGCCGACGCTGGCAAGCCGGGGTAGGGATCGATAGATTCTATTCCCCTTCTCGGCTCCACGTTTCAAACGCTTTGCTCGGAAAGAGCAGTGGGCACAAGTTCTTTGGAGAAATGCCTTTTCGGGGTTCTCTCTGGAAACCCGAGGAAGCGCGCTCTCGCGCGTGATCGTGTGAGTTCAGTCCGCGTCTAGGTCTCGGGCGGTGTGGCTCCCGCTTATTCTTTGCAACTCAACTTTGTGGTGCCAGTGCGTCTTTCCCAGGCCTTATTGCCATGGGCATCGCTTTGACGAAACCACAAACGCATAACAAGCCTCCCAAGGCCTTTACATCTCAGGGGCATTTTGGGAGGCCAGTTACCTGCTGGTGTGTTCCAAACGGTCCAGACGCGGCTCGTGCTGTAGAGACTCCTTGATTCAGGGACCGAGCCCCACCTCCCGACCCCCACTCCCAGCGCCCCCACCCCACCCCCGGAGTCCCTGAGGATGAAAGTGTGCTGCGTAGGAGGCAGCGTGGCCGGAACTGAGCTCAGGCATGGCAAGCAAAGAAACCTCGGATTTTGCCGTCAGAGGTTTCCTGGTCAAGGCTTTCTAGAGCCTGGCGTTTGATAAATATAGCCTGGCATTTGCCCCTGAATTAGACTCTGTTTCCTTATTTAGCCCTAGCACAATGATTTTAGGTGATGTCACTTAGAGCTAAACGAGAAAATTGATCTCAGATTTGCTTGGCCTCTAAAGCCTTCTTAAGCAGATTGAGAATTAAAAAGACAGAGGAAGCTAGGGGGAGGGGTAGCTGAAGAGTAGAGGAGTGTGTGCGGGCTGGTGCTTACGCGTCGGGGAGGGCTTGGCGCAATGCGGACAGCGCCCCCGCCTCTTCTGGGCGGGGGAAGCTCTCTCACCAATGAAAAGTAGTCACCGACTGCAGAGAAAAAAAAAGTTTTCCTGTTGACTGTTGGAAGCGAATTGAGCAATTATCTAGTTTACCTTCTCCTCTTGGAAGTTAACGATTGGCGAGATCTTGGCTGCGTTATTGACACAACACTTTCTATTGATAGAAATAAGTAGTGATTGTCCCCGAGTCATTGGTGCGCCAAGAACTCTGCGATGGGCTGGCAGGAGTCCATTGGGCTGGGCAGGCAGGTTCGGCTGGTGATGCTGGGGAGGAGGAGGAGGAGGCTGCTGCTGGTGACCGTGCCTGTCCTCTCCGCAGGTCTGTGACAAGCAGGGGACGAGGCAACGATCCCGCGACTCAACCCCGGCGGACCGACGCTGGCGACTCAGTCATGGACAGTAGCTGCCTCAACGCGACCACCAAAATGCTAGCGACTGCTCCAGCTCGGGGCAACGTGATGAGCACGTCCAAACCCTTGGCTTTCTCCATCGAACGAATCATGGCGCGCACCCCTGAGCCTAAGGCCCTGCCGGTCCCCCACTTCCTGCAGGGAGCCGTGCCCAAAGGGGACCCCAAGCACTCTCTGCATCTCAACTCGTCGATCCCCTGCATGATCCCTTTCGTTCCCGTGGCGTACGACACGAACTCCAAAGCGGGAGTGAATGGCTCAGAGCCCCGCAAGGCGAGTTTGGAGGTTCCGGCGCCGCCCGCGGTGGCGCCCTCGGCGCCGGCGTTTAGCTGCAGCGACCTGCTCAACTGCGCGCTAAGTCTCAAGGGTGACCTGGCCCGCGACGCGCTGCCTCTCCAGCAGTACAAGCTGGTAAGGCCGCGTGTGGTCAACCACTCTTCGTTTCACGCCATGGGCGCCCTGTGCTACCTGAACCGAGGTGACGGCCCGTGCCACCCGGCTGCGGGCGTGAACATCCACCCGGTGGCCTCCTACTTTCTCAGTTCCCCTTTGCACCCACAGCCCAAAACATATTTAGCCGAAAGGAATAAACTGGTTGTCCCGGCGGTGGAGAAGCTCCCTTCGGGAGTAGCTTTCAAAGACCTGTCCCAGGCTCAGCTGCAGCATTACATGAAAGAAAGCGCCCAACTTTTGTCGGAAAAAATCGCTTTCAAAGCCTCGGATTTCAGCCGCGGCTCTCCTAATGCCAAACCCAAAGTTTTCACTTGCGAAGTCTGCGGAAAGGTAAGTCTTATGCAAACAGGAGCTCCTTTCTTCCTTCCTTCCTTCCTTTCTTCCTTCCTCCCTTCCTCCCTTCCTCCCTTCTTTCCTTCCTTCCTCCCTCCCTTCCTTCCTTCCTCCCTCGCTTCCGTTTTAGTATTTGGGGATTGGGAGTATAAACTTATTTTGCCCCCTCCCTTCCTCTTATCACTTTGAATCCAAATCTGTTGTTCCATTAACCTGCTTTCTGTGTGTTTAATTTTTCAGGTCTTTAATGCGCACTATAATTTAACTCGTCACATGCCGGTGCACACAGGAGCCAGACCCTTCGTGTGCAAAGTGTGTGGGAAAGGTTTCCGACAAGCTAGCACCCTTTGCCGGCATAAGATCATTCACACACAGGTATGGTCCTCCGTCATCAGTTTACCCGGAAGGCTTCGGAACTGTTTTGCTGGGAGTGGGTGGTGGTGGTGGGGATATCGTCGATATAGCTTCACTCACTCTTAGCATAAGATCTGCAGGGCTGTGGAGGTTGGCCTGGGAGGCCTTGTGTTGTCATCTTTGTTCTGTTTAAAAGCTTCTGAGTGTTAGTGTACTGTGCTGGTAGGATTCACCATCATAATAACAAAGTACATTAAGTTCTCTATTCTTCCCTTTCTCTCTGCTGCTTAGGAAAAACCTCACAAATGCAACCAGTGCGGTAAAGCGTTTAATAGAAGTTCCACGTTAAACACACATACCCGAATTCACGCGGGCTACAAACCATTCGTGTGTGAATTCTGTGGCAAAGGATTTCATCAAAAAGGTATTGAGCCCAGGAGATGTCTTCTCAGGGTGGTCGCAGGAAAGCCCTACTGAATATTTTTTAAATGACCTGTAAAGCCATACTGGAAGTTTTTAAATGACCTGTAAAGTGCACCTGGTTACCTGAGCTGAAGACGGTCATTTTTATTCCCTACTCTCCGGTCTGACCAGTGTTAGGAAAGGCACATTTGGTATGTCAAAGGGTATCTCTTTGTAACCTCCAGTTTTTGTTTAGTGTAATTGGATAAATAATGTGTATTAATATGTAGAAGAAATAAATTCAGTGTGCTTAAAAAAAGAAACGTAGGGGAATCAATGCCCTGAACCCTGGGTCAAAACTGTGGTGGCTCTTCAGGCTGCCTCCTTACGTTTTATGCACCATCTGTCTTCTTTTCGAGCTTTGTTCATCATCTTATCCGAGCCATTTTTTTTTTTTTTTTCTG
>NW_022196903.1:18501942-18520892 GCF_008632895.1 Mastomys coucha | reverse complement strand
TTTTTTTTTTTTTTTCTGTTTCAGGGAATTACAAAAATCACAAGTTGACCCACAGCGGGGAGAAGCAGTTCAAGTGCAATATCTGCAACAAGGCTTTCCACCAGGTGTACAACCTCACCTTCCACATGCACACTCACAACGACAAGAAGCCTTTCACCTGCCCCACGTGTGGCAAGGGCTTTTGTAGGAACTTTGACCTCAAGAAGCACGTCCGCAAGCTACATGACAGCAGCCTGGGGCTGACCCGCGCTCCTACTGGGGAGCCAGGCAGCGATCCGCCGCCCCAGCTGCAACAGCCGCCGCCTGCGCCTCTGCCGGCACTGCAGCCTACGTTGCCGCCTCCCGGGCCTCTGCCGTCCGGGCTTCACCAAGGCCACCAGTGATGGAGGCCAAAGATCTCCCTAACCCCAACTGGAGGGCCCTTACTGCGGAGGTCCGCAGACTAGAGCGGACCTGTTGGTCCAAGCTCGCCTGCAAAACCTGGGGCAAGTTTGTCCCCCCACTCCCACTCCCCGCACTTTCGGGAGGACCGGATGCCTCTACATCCCTTGGCCTTTCCGCCTCTTGCATGCACCTGCTAAATGGTTTTGTGTATTATATTCTACATAGGCACTAACAATTATGATATATTTGGAGGGGCTTATTTCAATTTCTTTTGAGTTGAAAAGACTTTTCATCTCGGGTGGAGAGATGGTGTTTATGTTGTTTTGTTTTTAAACAAATATCTGCTGTATTTATTGAGATCTGTATTATTCTACCCGGGAATGCTACATCATTTTAATTTTATTATTGTAAATATTTCCATTGTGTCGATTCTGCCATCTCAAAATGCCTGCTGATCGTTTATAATTTTCTCTTTCCCCGAAGCAAGGTGGTGTGTATGTTCTATATACACACAGAGGTGTGTGCAGGCCTGTGAAGGTGCGGCCAGCGTTTGTGAGCACATACATAACACACACATACACATTAGATAAGAGTGGTTCATTAGGAATGAATTTTGGTTTTGATTCTTGCACGTCGAAGTTGATTCATTGACTGTTGGAAATAAAAACTTGGAACCTGCTTATTTAATCAACAAACTTTAAGACTTAGTATTATTTACCTAAAAATCCCTGTCTCCAACTTTCTCATCCGCACTCTTGGTTTTTTGTTTTTTGTTTGTTTGTTTGTTTGTTTTTGGTTTGTTTTAAAAAATTAGCTTTTGATTAATAAGCCTTCTTGTGGTTTGATCGGAACATTTACGATACGCAGTCTGTCCCTATGCTTGTATCTTTGGGCAAGGTTATGAAATATGGTCCAACTCTGAGACAGAAAATGTGTATCTAACAGAAATACCAACTTTGGCATGGATCTTCTGGTAGATTTGTGGTACAAAAGGCAAGAACCTTCTATCTAGAGCCTGTGTTATTTGTATTGCTGCCATTCTGAAGACACATACTGACTTGTGCATAGCTGGCAAACAGTGCCTCGTGTTTTTAGATGTGTACATATGTTTACAGCCGAATATACTTCCATTCAAGGAGGAAACATGGATGAAAACCAAACCGTGGTGGGTGCCAGGTCCTTGAAATGCTCTAAGTGTTAATCAGCAGCTCCGCTGTGCGCTGGAGCTCGGCTGTTTTCTAACTGCAAGTCTCTCCTGTTTTCTTGCCAAAACAGTGAAACAACTGCTAAAGACTTTAATTAAGAGGGGTAATTAGTTCAGATTTATCAAAGCCGGGTTGTTATACTATTAGCTGCTCAGTAGAAGCTGCCAGACAAACTCACAGCCCTGCACAGAAGTCTCGCGGTAGTAGTCCATGTCCTGGGGGTGAGGTGACTGAGGGTGGGAGGGTAGGGTGGCTATAGGAGTTCCCACACAGAGGTCACAGTCCCCACTGCCTTGAGTCCCCGGAATGGATGCACGAGTCTGGGCTCCTACTGGGGTATGTGTCCCAAGAACACCCAGATTCCACACAACCGACTAGGTCTCCTGAGAGGCAAGTACATTCTTCTTAGAGCAGCGTGACCTTGCCAGTTCAGGATCACCCAGAAGTTGCTGGGTAGCACTTAGGCTTCACTTTCCATTTGAGGGTGAGCAGAGGGCTGCTGCAGAGGCCCAGCTTCAACTTTCTAGATAACTGGAATTCCCACTTCAATCAAGGCCGCTAAGGGCACACTTTTCAGGGTACAAAGAATGGGCTAGGAGCTGAAAGGTGACAAAGGAGCCCTTGGGTGTTCTCAGCGAAGGGAGTGTTAGAGTTCCTCTGGGATCCTCAAACACAGACAACCTGCCTGGAAGAGAGATGGGGGCGGGGCGGAGAGGGGAGTGCTGGGGCAAACTGAACTGAGCAGAGCTCCCAGGGTTCCGCAGAAGGGCAACAGGGCTTTAAGCTTTCATCCAAGTTCCCAGGGCTTGCCCCAATGGACACATTCAATGCAAGTGCGAACAAGCAGCACCATGAGATCAAATCCTGGGGTTCACACACTCCCATCTCTTCACACACCCCCACTTTGTTCTCTGTCCACAGACATTCGACCCATGTTAAGTTTGACTTCGGAAAACGTGAGAAATTATAGTTAGATTCCGTGTCAGTTAGATTCCGTGTCTTTATGAATACGGCATCCGATTCTATCTTCTCATTCGGAAACGTTGACCACATTCCCTCATAGTTGCTAGTGCAGCAGAGTATATTGAGACTTGTCTCCTAGGTGACAGGCAACAGCCTTTTCAAAGTAGCCTCCTCCTTGGATCCTGAAAGGATTTGTTCCTTTGAGTATGAAGAATGAGATCAGAGGTCCTTAGAACTTGCCATGTATATATTTTAAGTTCAAGGGCAGAATACAGCCTTTGCTTCTTGAACTTATCCTCAATTAGTATTCAGACTTATTCTCAAAACTTAGAGTAAAATGTCCTTTAGACACACAGGTGAGGCTATTGTTCTGTGATGCAAAACCAAATGAACATTGTTGAGGAAAGTATCTAAGCTGCAGGATACTTCTTGTTAGGCGATATTTATACGTGCGTTTCCATCCCTAACCCACACCAATGTGCTTTGGCATACTCAATAAAGAAGTGTCTCACCAAAGAAATGAATATGTTTGTGATGTTGAAAGAAGAAAGGGGAGAGGAAGGAAGGGGGCTGTGGAGGAGGAGAGGGAGAGAGAGAAAGAGAAAGAGAGAGAGAGAGAGAGAGAGAGAGAGAGAGAGAGAGAGAGAGAGAGAGAGTGAGAGAGAGAGAGAAGCAAATAGAGGCTAGGTTCAATAGAGGATCTATAGCATGGAATGACTTGTCTAAGGTTGCTTGTAAATGCTGCAGTATTTCCAGTGAGGTTTGAAGGGGGAAATGGCTGTCTGTTGTGGAGTGTTAGGGATTACACAGAGACCAAGAGGAAATTCTCTAAAATTAAGTATTCAAGGGAAGCCCTTGTCAGATCAGTGAACTTTGATTTCTGACAGAGCTCTGTGAGGTTACTATAATCAAGAAACATCCCTTTAAGACAGCACTAACTCGAGCATTAAGTTTATTGGGGGGAACTTGGTAAGGTGGGACACTTAACCAATAGTCAATGGAAGACCTCACAATTCTGCTTCTGGTAAATATTGAAAGATGGCTATCTGACCTCTATCCATGTGAACTTAATAAAGATTCTATTCCTACTCATAGAAAACCAGCCCCAAAACACATGTACAGAAAAATCTGGCTTTGTTGAAACTCATCCTCATTAGGCTACATATTAGCTAGCAACTTTTTCTTCATGTTCCCTGATGGTTGAGGCCAGTGTTCAGATTCAATACTAGAAAGAAAGAAAGAAAAAAAAAAAGAATGGCTTCTCTTCATCTTGGTACAGAGGAAGATAGTTTGGACAGGAGCTGGGATGAATTTTTGAATGTTGTGATCCTCTGGGACTAAATTTATTTGCTCAATTTTTGGAAATGAAACCATTACAAAGTGGAATAAACAATATAAGTGGTTAAATCCTACCTATGTAATATAGAACCCAAACAGAGATTTCCAACAACCTCTTCCTAAATGTAATCATTTCTCCAAGTTTCCAAAAGTGTAACTTATGAGCAAGTTTCTCCGCAGAACTGGGACTAAGTTGTCACATTTGGTAGTAAGCAAAAGCACTGCTTAAGCGCCTTATCAAAGCCATTGCTTGTCAGTGAGCTTTGAAGCTTAACTTCTTATAGAACATTTCTTTCCAAATGTGGATAGAGAGCAGGGCATGGCAAAGCACACCCTTAACCCCAGCACTGGGCAGGCAGAGGCAGGTAGATCTCATCTACATGAGTTCTAGTCCAGCCTGGTCTCTATAGAGAGTTCAAGCTGGCCCATGATACAGAGTAAGGGCCCTGTATCATAAAGCAAACAATCAAACAAACAGGAAAAGTGGAAAAAACCTAATCTGCTAGGCAGTGGAGTCTTGACTTCTATTCTAGAATCTCTGCATAATGCTTGATAGATTCCCCCCTTATATTAGTAGGAGTTCTGTAAAGGATCTTTAAAAAGTACTGACAACAATGTAAAGACCTGACTAGCACAAAGCTGGAATGGGCCTGTTTTATGTTTGTAAAAGTGACACAAAACATTCAGTTATAAGACAGAAATGATCTCAAAATCAAAATTGAGATAGGAAAATAAGATTTTCTTTCTCACTCTTATTAGCTCTTCTACTTAGGTAAATTCTGATTGTGTGTGTGTGTGTGTGTGTGTGTGTGTGTGTGTGTGTGTGTGTGTTTGGTTTGCTTGAAAGCATAATTGCTTCCAGTTTTACCCGAGTACATTTTAAAGAGTACATGAACCCAAAATCTGAATCGTCAGGGGCAAGAATATGAAGCTGCTGGTTCTCAAACGAAGTAATTGTTGAACCCATTAAAATATCTTCTGGTTTTTGTTTTTGTTTTTGTTTTTGTTTGTTGTTGTTCCTTGTTTTTGTTTTGTTTTGTTTTTTGCTATGCTATGCTAAAATGAGATTGCTTTTTATGCTGGACAGTTTTATGTCAATTTGACACAAGGTATAGTCATCCAAGAGGAGGGAACCCAATTAAGAAAATGCCTCCATAAGATCCAGCTACAGACACCTCTATAGGGCACTTAACTGGTGATTGATGGGGGAAGACCCAGCTCATTTCGGGTGGTGCCATTCCTGTGCTGGTGTTCTAAATAAGCCATGGGGAACAAGCCAGTAAGCAACACTCTTCCAAGGCCTCTGCATCAGCTCTTGCCTCCAAGTTCCTTCCCTGTTTTAGTTCCTGTCCTGACTTCCTTCAATGATGAACAATAATGTATAAGCCCGATAAACCCTTTCCTCTCCAACTTGCTTTTTGGTCATAGTGTTTCATCACAGCAATAGAAAACCTAACTAAGTCACTTACCCATAAGAAGTTATTTGATTTTATTTAGATTAACTAAAAACTGAAAAATAGACTCAGTAGAAGATATTTTTGCTATTAGTTTCATTGCTTTTAGGAGTTAATGCATATCTCTATTGCACCTCCAGAGCAAAGCAAAAATAAATAACAATATGCTAATAAACACACCAGATAGCTGGGTTTGTGATGAATCCAAAATTGGCAATTTAAGCATGTGTAGGGCATCTCAACTCATTCAATGGGAGAAGAGTCTGATATCTTTATGACGTTGCTGGGGAAAATGCCCTCTATTGCTATGTTTGTCTTCAATTTTTATGGCATGCTTGTTATAACGGAGTCTGAGGAAAAGTCAAAATTCATCACACCACAGCACAGGAACAAAATGATCTCAAATAGCTAGATACAGTTTCTGTTCAAGGCTGGGGTGGAATTCATGTCACATGGAAGCTCATTTCTATTGGTCTCACTGAGGTTAAATTACTAAGTCAAGGTGGAACAAAATTCTTCTGATACAAGTCTCCTGGGTTACTTTCCTGTCAAAGAAACATGTTATTCATGGGCACTAAGTTAGAGGAGCAGGGAGAGTGAGCATCCAGCAGTCCTAATGGACCTAGAAATGTATCTCAAATGGAAGAGGTCATGCCAAACTTGTTTTAAGTCTGTTCTTGATAGGCGGAGTAGATTTTTCTTCCTCTCAGAGAAATTTGAAAGTTCAGACTAACGTGTGGTCCTCTAGTCGTAATAACACATAAGGCAACATCTTTTGATGACTCAGAATAGAAAATGTAGTTGATTAGTCAAATGGGAATCAAACCCAGAGTGTATGTACCTGTCAGCTTGAGCTACCATCAAAACAACAGATAAACAACCTCAGCCACAGCAAATGCGGCAGGGGGACTGCTTGGCCCCTTAATGGGTTGTGCTTGTCATTTATTTACTTTTTCTTTTCAACTTCACACAAACTAGGATCCTCTGGGAAGAGAAAACTACACCTGATAAAATGTTTCCATCAGATTGGCTTACAGGTAAGTAGGTTTTTGTTTGTTTTTGTTTGTTTTGTTGTTTGTTTGGTGGTTTTTTTTTTTGTTTGTTTTGGGGTATTTTTTTCCTATTTATTAATGATCAGTGTGGGAGGGCCCAGCCTACTGTGGGTAGTGCCACCTCTGAGGAAGTGGTATCAGAAAGGTAATACAACATAGGGCTGGGAAGCCGGCTGGGAAGCAGCACTCCTCCATGGCCTCTGCTTCAGTTCCTGTCTCCAGGCCCCTGCCTGGAGTTTCTGGCCCGACTTCCTTCAGTGATGGAGGATGACATGAACTCATTAGACAAGATGAAGCCCTTCTTCTTTAAGCTGCTTACAGTCATGGTGTTTATCACAGCAATACAAAGCAAGCTAGGACAAAGGGTCATCTCTCTCAACCCCACCCATGCTCAGGGAATGCCGCAAAAGAGGGAGCAGAAAGAACATAAAAGCCAGAGGATGGGAAGACATGTAGCGCAAAGTACATCCATACAAGAAGGCTGTCATACTCAGGAACCCAGGACAGCTATAATTCTCTGTTCAAGAACTGCAGATGACTGGGTTCATCACCTTTATGTCATGGGTAGGGGAAATGCCCATGAACTCCCATCCCTCCTTTAGGGTCATTTGACAGTTAGTGTTTGCTGATGGACAGTGCCATTGTCTGCAGGGCTGCAAGTAGCCACTGGGGAGTTGCCTGTGCTTCAGTTAGCTCCTACCCACTCTCATGCAAGCAATCTAATTAAACTCAGCTGGTCACACACATAAACAAGGCATGAAACTAGGAGGAGGATTTGTTGGGAGAGAGAGGAATGGAAGGAAGAAAATTACTAAAATGGTGTACATGTTAAAAACTGTCAGACAATTTTTTTTAAACATACTATGTGTGGCTCGGATAGCTGAAATGTATTGTCTCATCCTTCTGGGGGCTAAAATCTTTGGTAAGTATGTCCTGACACTTTTTTTCTGGAGAGCCCCTTTCTCTTCCTTCTTCATCCCCCCCCTTTCCAGTGTCCCTCATTATCCTGCAGCTGGTCAAGTAGTCCAGGTTGGATAGAAAAAGAACATCAAGGACTTACTTACTTTCCAGTTCTGGGACTTTTAAGTATGCACAGTTTTTGGTGTTGCTGCTGGTGGTGGCAAATGCTGTCTATATTCACACAGAGACACAGTGTAGTCTCTGAGCCCAATATATAGTGAAAGGAAAAAAGCTAGAAATCTATGTGCTGCTACAGAGAGGCCTAGCAACCCCCAGCTTCCAGCAGAGCCAAGGGAGCTGGAGGACTTTTCTTTTTCCCCCCACAGAGCACAAGGGTGTTGTTTGTTAAATCCACAGTTTTTGAGACGAGAAAGGATAAAAGTGACCTTGGAACAGAGAAGTTGAGATTCTTTTCCTTTGCTATTTTGCTCAAGGTATTTTCCCCAGAATGAGAATCAGAATCATGGTGTTAAGAAGAAAGAAACCTCAAAAACAGGGTGAGTGAGCACAAGAGGGACAGAAGAGATGGCAGCAACTCACTCCCAGGAACTGGAGAAAATTAAAAAATAAAAGGAAAATAAAAAAGAAGATTGGAATCCATCAGTCTTCTATGCTAGTCCTTCTTGCTTTTATTTTCTTCTCCTTCCTCCCTTCATCAGTACCTTCATTTTCTTCACTTTCATCCTCATCCCCATCTTCATCAACATCTTCCTCATCATCCTCATCACCTTCTACCTCTCTACCATCTATATCAGGAACCAAACAGCACTGCAAGGGATTTGGCCCAGGATCTTTAATGACCTCTCCTGACATCTGCACCTGCAGCAGAATGGTCTGTAACCAGGTAAAGAAACTCTCTGGCTCTTCATGCTGCGGCTTCCTGCTGGCCTTATTCTGTGTTTGCCTTGAGTGGTTTGACAAATTTTTTCCAGCTTTCCCTTTGATTCCAGTAGGCTTTGAAGGTGGAACACCACTCCCATTCAGACAAAATTCTTTGGAGAGAATTTTATTTTCAAAGTAAGAATTTTCATCAAGGGCTGGAGAGATGGCTCAGCGGGTAAGAGCACCGATTGCTTTTCAGAAGGTCCTGAGTTCAATCCCCAGCAACCATATGGTGGCTCACAACCACCCAGAATGAGATCTGATGCCCTCTTCTGGGGTGTCTGAAGACAGCTACACTGTACTTACATACAATAATAAATCTTAAAAAACAAAAAAGAATTTTCATCAAAATAAAGATCCACCTCCAACAGATAGGCATGGCCTCCAGTTGAGGGATTGGGGCATCCACCCATCTCAAACTTTTTAACCCAGAAGTATTCCTGTCCAAAGGAAGAAAAGGAACAAAAAAATGGAGCAGAGACTGGAGGAAGGCCCATCCAGGGACTTCCCAACCTGGGGATCCATCCTGTCTGTAGACACCAAACCCTACACTGTTGCTGTGGTCAAGAGGCACTTGCTGACAGAAACCTGGTATGGCTGCTCCTTGGGAGGTCTGGCCAGCAACTGACCAATGCAGATGTGGATGCTTGGATCCAACCATCAGACTGAACTCATGGACCCCATGGGGGAGCTGCAGAAAGACTAGAGGAATGGAAGGGTATTGCAACTCCAAAGGAAGAACAATATAAGCTGGCCAAGCCACCCAGTGTTACCAACCAAGGAGTTCAGGGAGGGGTCCATGAATCCAGATACATATGTAGCAGAGGATGGGATTGCCTGACAGCAATGGCAGGGGAGGCCCTTGGTCCTGTGGAGGTTTGATGCTCCAGTGTAGGGGGATGGTGGAATGGTGGGGCTCTAGAGCATGGGTGGACCCTCATGGAGGCAAAGAGATGGGGGGAAGAGGGGAGGTTTGTGGAGGGATAACCAGAAGGTGAGATATCATTTGAGATGTAAACAAATGGAAAGATTAATTTCAAAAAAGGAAAAAATGCTTTAGAAACATTAAACCAATTCATTCTCTAAAAAAGAAAATATCCAGCCAGATAGTGGAGGTGCAAGCCTTTAATCCCAGCACTTGGGAGCAGAGGTAGATGGATCTCTGAGTTTGGGGCCAGCCTGATCTTACAGGGCAAGTTCCAGAACAGACAGTTGGCAACACAGAGAAACCCAGTCTTGAAAAAACAAAACAAACGAAAAATGTCTTCCGTAACCTGGTTTTGTGTCTTCAAATTCCATCACTTCAAGTCTGGTCAAATAGTGGAAGGCCTCTTCTTCCTCCCCAAGCAGGAACACTTGTGGATGGCTGGCAAATGTTCTTAGCCAAAAGTTGATCAATTCTGACCTCTTCTGATAAAAACAAACAAACAAACAAACAAACAAACAAATTGTCAGTGGAGTTTGTTACATTTTTGTTCTACTTTCAAAATTTCCTTACTCATTAAGTCTATTTAATTCTGTACTTCATCTGGATGTTCAATTATTTCTTGCTGTTCATAGTCTCCCTTCAACACACTGGGAGAGCCTGATGTGTCCTCCAGCTTTGAGGCAGGAGTTGGTCTGAGACTCTTTGGCTAAGTCAGGAATGAAGATTGCTGTTTCAGGGCCATGGCAAGAAGGAAGTGGCCAGAAGCCAGAGGTGTATGACTGTGTGCCACATCAAGTGTTGGGCACCCATGCTTAACAGTAGGAAGAAACTCACAAGCACTCGGACTGTTTTGAGATTTCAAAAAGAAAATGCGTTTTACAAGGTTTATTATTATTATTTTTTGTGTGTATGAGTGGCTTTTTGAGCTTGCATGTATGTATACAACATGTGTGCCTAGACCTTAGTGTTCAGAAAAGAGTCTTAAATCCCCTGTAGCTGGAGTTATAGAAGACTGTGAGCCAACACATGGGTACCAGGAATCGAATCTGGGTCCTCTGCAAAAGCAACAACTGTTGTTAACCACTGAGCTCTCTCTCCAGCCAAGGAGTTCTGAGGATTTAGTTCCAGTCCAGTTAAGCCAATACCACAATTCAAGGGCTTTCTTTCTGGTTGGCCCAAGACTTTCTTTTAACTTAAAATGTAATTTCAACTTTCTTTTAACTTAAAACTTAATATTGTAATATTTCCTTTAATCTTTGAGAATGTCATACAATGTATCCTGATCCTATTCACACCCTGCTCCTTTCAGATGCACCTTCCACCTCTCCTTCCTTCCCAACTTTGTGTCCTCCTATTTCATTTTATTTATTTTCAAATTATTTCATACAATGCATTTTGAGGGGACAGAAGCACTGAGTCCATATTAGTGGATGAAACATTCTAAAAGTGTGTTTTATCTATGCAAAGTTTCCAGGAAACATGGATTTATATTTTGTTGTTGTTGTTTGTTTGTTTGTTGTTGTTTTGTTCTGCTTTGTTTGAGTTTTCCAGACAGGGTTTCATGGTATAGCTCTGGCTGTGCTGTCACTCTCTGTATAGACCAGGCTAGCTTCGAACTCACAGAGCCTGCCTGTCCCCAAATGCTGGGATTTAAGGTGTGCACCACTACTACCTGGCTGATTTTATATTTTGGTTTTGGTTTTATTGTTGGTTGGTTTTTCTTTTCTTTTTGCAAACTAAAATTTAGAGACCAGCATAAACAATGCAGCAGCCCAGTTTGTTCAACACATAAATATCATATAGCAGAAATTTTAAATGACTTTACAGTTAGTGAGTGTGTCACAAAAATTTTCCCCAAATAGTTATGATTATCACCTTGGATTCTTAATGGCATTTTTATATTATGTTATAAATATGATTCAAGGATTACTATCATTCTAATCTAAATATCTTTTGAAACATTCACATACATGAAGGTCAAACAAATAGTATAGAAGGATTTGAAGTGGAAGGAGAGATGAATCTTTTTAAAAAAATATTTTATGTTAGTATTGTTTGGAGGTATAACAGTATACCAGAGTATAACAGCTCTATAAGAAACTAATATTGCACTTGAATGGTAATGAGGAATAGTGTAAATGGATATCACTAGAAAAATAATTTTAAATTATTCATTGACAATTCATACCAGTACACACAGTATCTTGATCATATCCACCCCTGACTCCCTCCCCTAAAATCTTGGACATTCCTAACACCAACCACCCCACCTCCTTCATGTCCCATGTTATTTCATTTTACTATTTTACTTTGTAACTGACTGAATCTGACTAATTTTGCCTGCTGTGAAGTTGACTGATCTTGTGCGGTTAGCTTGCTCTTATGCAGACCTTGTGCCGGCAGCCATAACTGCAGTGGGCTCCTGAGTGCAGCGATCACAGCATGGCCAAAAGAGCATCTCACACTTGCCTCCATCCAAGCTCTTATGTGCACTCCACTCCTTCCTCAGTGCTCTCTGAGCCTTAAAGAGGTCACACAGATGCCTCTTTTGGAGTAAAGCCCTGAGCAGTCACATGTTAGAATTCTGAGTGTCAGCAGTAAGTGATGCTCAGGGCCTAAGAAACATCTCAGGCCAAAGAGGAAGGAAGCACTAAGTGATGAGTACAAACAAACATTTATAAAGCAGTTTAGAAATATGTTCATTTAATAAAACAACAGTAGTGATTCCTCTCCAACTCTCAGAGCCTATAACCCCAAGCCATGTACTATCCAAGTTTGTGGTAACAGACATGAGTTCTATTTGGTAAAACAGGCCTCAAAGACAGGCAGAAAGGGGTTGGTTACACCCATAGCCTTCTTGCTGTATTGCATGAATGGGTACACGTTGCTTAGCAGGACAGTTTTGTAGCATTCAGGATTTGTTGCTGGACAGTACCATTGATGGCTTTTCTCCCTCAGTGGCCTGCCTGCACAGCAGCTTCTGGCACTATGAAGGCTAGCCAGCAATGATGAAGTTTTCAGGTCAGCTCCAGTTTGATTTTTTTTACATTGTATAACTGAAGCGGGTTGTATCTTCAAAAATAGGGTGGTACTATCTAGGTATGGTAGGCAGCCAAGAGGAATGCCAACAGTGTATACTGTTGAGAGGAGGTGGTCCTGAGGCCTCCCTGATCAATAATCTGCAGGGGGTATCCTTCACCTGGCACTGACATATTCATTTGATAATCCATGTTTTCTGGAAGATGTACTTTCCGACCATGAAGGGTACTTGTGTTCAAACTCCTTTATTTCTTTTAAATGGGCTTTTGATTTCTCTCAATAACCGTTAGTTGATGAAAAAATGAGAGAGAACCAGTGGGTTTGACATTTGCCTGAGAAGAAAAAAATTAAGAATCAATGACAATAGACAATTTTTATGATAAAGAAACATATATAGGTGGATTCATTTAAGGGTGCATAAAAGAGAAACGGAGATGTGTGGTCATTCTGAGTTTCAACCCTGGACTTTACAGCAGACATCCCAGAAAATCAGAACTGGAGAATTACCTTTTCCATGACTGACTGGCCGGAAGCTAGAGGTGCCAACTTGCTTGCCATGTGCATGTTGGTTAGCTTGCCATGTGCGTGTTGGTTAGCTTTCTATCTCTATAACAAAATACATTAAAGAACTTTTAAGAAGGAAAGGCTAAATTGGGCTTGTAGTTTTAGAAGTTTCAGGTTGTCAGCTGGCTTTGCAGAGGCAGACCATTACAGTGCTAAGTGTGTAGTGAAATAAAGCTGCTCAGTTCACCATGGCCTGTGAAAGGAGAGAGGACAGGGCCTGAGCTCCAAAAATCTTCTCTGAGGACATATCTCTGAATAACTTAAGACCACCCACCCCCAACGTGTGACACAACCTGAAGACCAAATGTTCAAAACAGGGTCCTTGGGTGACATTTAAGATCCAAACCACAATAGTATTACAGAGAAAGCCGAGGCAAGAGCTTAATAGTTGAGGGCTTGCATAGCACAGGGAGACTCTGCTGCCATCCCCTGTACTATAAGAGAGAAGTGGAGGGACGAAGGGAGGGAGGAGATGAGAGATGGAGGAAAGAATAAAGAAAAAGAAAAAGAGAAGAGGAAAAGACACACACACACACACACACAGACAGACAGAGACAGAGAGAAAGAGAGACAAACAAAGACAGAGACAGAGAAGAGAGAGAGGCAAGAGTCAGGTTGGGGTGATTATTTATAAGTATAGAGTACTAAAGGTTTATATCACAGGAATATTTTCAGGTTAGTATGAAATTCAGCAGGTTCTTTGCCTTTTATTACCTGGGTCAGTGGTTCTTGATTACATAGTGAATCCCCCTTTCTCTAGTAGCCATTTGGCAGAGACTAGAGATTTTTAGTTGTTGCACTGAAAGAGTTGAAACTACTATTTACCAGAGATCAAGGATAATGCCAAGATTCCTAAGTGGAAGTAGGACATTGTCTTCAACAGAGACAATTCGGAATTCAGTATCAATGGGTCCCTCATTTAGTGGTTCTGGTTACTGAAATAGGCTCTGGTCCAGTCAGTTTGGCCTCTTGATCTGGTCAACTTATCTCAGTATTAGTTTATGTCCTCATCTGTGATCTGATTGTCTGTTTAGTTCTCTCTTGAGTTGTCTTAACAATTTTTGGCCCTTTTCCTCTGCAGCGTCAACATATTGTCTAACCCACCTAGTAAAATTTTACTCTGTTTTTAACCTCTTATATTTCCCTCCAATATTCTGTTATTTTTATAATTTTTGTTTTTCCTGGTAGAGATTACCGATATGTTTTGTCATTATGTCCCACATTTTCCTTTGAAATTTTTATAATATTTTTCACAGTATATATTAAATTCCTTCCTTACTAAATTGCCATATCTTTGCCCTTGAAATTTGTTTCTGTTGTTTGTTTACTCTCTGAATTGTGTTTCTTTTTTACATGTCTATTAATTTTATATGACATGTTAGATATTATAGATCTAATGTTTCTGGGAGTCTAGATGTTTATGATGATAATTTTGAATAGTTTTTTTTTCAGTGTTGTATAAATGGGTGCTTCCTCTATTTTCCCTAGCTTTGTAGTTACAGCTTAAAACAGTGAACAGATATTTCTGTTACTCATTACTCCATCATTGTGAGGATAAACATTTAGTAATTTTCTTCCAATTTATTTGCTGCAAAACATGGGGAGTGTGTGCAGAAAGTATCTTCTAGATTGTGTTCTTCTGGAAGGGTCCATGGTAAGGCAGGCAGAGGAATGTCTTAGGTTACTTAGCTCCCAAATGCAAAGACTTTTTAACAGGTGACTTAATTCTTCCTCTTTTAGGAATACTTCTTCATTTTGAACCCTTTTCATCTATTTAACTAGTACTCTGTGTCTGTAAGAGCATTCTCTCATAGCATTCTCTCTTAAGTATACTCTAAGTTTACCAGATCATCAGCACACTCCAACCATCAATGGGAGGGAATGAAACCAAATAGTTTTGGGAAAGAAGTCGTTTTCAGATATTTAACGATAATATAACTTTTTAAGCTGTTCTATAGTTTTAGTGTTTTTGTATGTATGTTCTCACTTGACTCTCTACAGACGCTTGTAAACTAGGAAAGTCTAAGTTTAACAGTATTACTTTACAGGTGAGAATTTTTAGGACTTCAGAAGTGAAGATGTTTGCTCAAGCTCACCCAATTAGGAAAGCACAGGACAAAAAGATTAGATCATTGGTTTGATCGTCTAACTTCAAGGTCACTACAAGCTAATACTGGGATCAGCAAATTCCAATAATGATATTAAAAGAATAGTAGATTTTAGACCCTCATCTAGACTCAGTCAGAATATCTCCCTAATCTGAGATAAAATACCACCAAAATTTAATTAAATATGATGTTGTCCCTCTTGATTCTACATAAGTAGAATCAAGGAAGTATAGGGTTTCTGCTGATAATGGCAGATGGTTGAATAGTATGTAATTTTGTTAGTTAGGTAATTTTCACCTTTGAGATAATTTTATATTAATTAGTTAATGTGCTGTCATCTCCTTTCAGGTCTGTGCTCTCACTTTGCACACTGGAAGTTGTCTGAAGCTTTGGAAGATCCCAGGTATAATGTGGGTGTTATGAATACTTAATAATTATAAGTACAAAACTGCTGTTCAAGAGAATCAGGCCTCCAACAAAAAAGTACAGCAAGCTTCAGAGTAAAGGAGGTGTTTGGAAACCTCCTCCTAAGGAATTTATTCTAAGGAGAATGTTTTTAATTATATTCTGTTTGTTCCTTGTCGATAAACTAGAGTTGTCAATAAACTAGTCCCAGTATGGAACTCAATCTTAGGAAAGAGAAGAATGTAAAATTCTTGAGTCAGGGTTGACCTTTAGAGATATGTCCTAAAATCTAGGCTTACATTATTGTCCATCAAAAAAATAAGATATTTTTTTCTAAATTCAGAAGATTTTTCTTGAGAAAATTTCCTACATAACTATACAACATATTAAGCAAAATTATAATTATTTTTGTAAATTTACCTGTTGGTTGTACTAAAAAATGAGCTAATCTGGGAGGTGGCATTTAAGTCATGAAAACTTAATCACGGGATGATTTTAATTATAATCCCTGTCACAGTCAGGATTTTTTAGATATAGCCCTTTGGCTGAGCATATCCCCATCTAGGAAATGTTCTATCAGGAGTCTTTTCTGAGATCTTTGCTTTGTTTTTATTTTATTTTATATTTCAAATGAACTTGTTACATTAGAGCTATTACACATTTGGAGGTAATATTTATTGGTCAAATTTATCTACTTCAACTAATAAAGAAATTGAAGCTAACACTGGAGTTAGACACTTCTATGACACAACTGTGAAATGTATACAAGTGACTTAGATACTAAATGGTAGGAAGCCAGGATCATGGCCATTGAGTTAGAAAAGTGTTTTCTTTTGCAGCTAGAAAAACATCCAGTAGAACCATCCCTGTAGCATATTAGATGACAGGCAATACACGTGCTTATAGACTCAGAGAATAGTAGGTGGTGGCTTTTCTTCCTACTTTGAGATCATATTCTAAGAGTTTACGCAAGATAAAAAGAATTCAGAAATCCTTTGGGTTAATACTAGAGTGGTAAGGACAAATAAGCCCTAAAGACCCAGCTTACAGGCATCAATATTTGTATTATTTATCATTGACTCAAGAGAAAGGCTTGGTGAGACACAGACCAAATCATTTAACCCAGTACAAAGCTTATATCTAGAAAAGAAGTTTGGCTGTGGCTAAATGTACTGTGAGTTTTCAAACATATCAGAAGTCTCCTAAAAAATTTAAAGAATTGTGTTCCCAACTATTCTATGAATCTTCCCATCTAAAATAGACTTTGGGGGCTGGTGAGATGGCTCAACAGTTAAGAGCATTGGCTGCTCTTGCAGAGGTCCCTGGGTTCAATTCCCAGCAACTACTTGGTGGTTCACAACAACCTATAAGGGGATCTGCTGCCCTCTTCTGGCTTGTGAATGTATATGCAGCAGAGTGCTCATACATTAATAAAATAAAAATAAAATAAATAAAATAAAAAATCTCTTTAAAAGTAGCCTTTGACTACTTGGGGCTTTGAAATAAACTTGGAATCTTCAAATCAGCATGAGCAAAAAGCCGGCTATGAAAGCTGTATTCTCCCAAAGAAGGAAGGATTATGTTATCATGTCTGTGTCAGATGTGTCAGAAGACCAGGCGTAAATGTCTGGGGGAAGCAAAGAACAAAGCTCTTTCCATGTTTACCTTTTGAGATTTCTTTCTGTCCTCCTTCTTGATTCTTTAGATTCAAACTACCTTGAATTTTTGGATCCAAAAGGACTTGAAACCTATTTTTCCTCCAAATTCTCTAGTTTGTGGTAGAATATTTGTGCATCAAATTTGTTCATAATTGCTTAAAGAAAAAGTGTTTCTTCTGTCTTAGGAAGCTTTTAAGATGATTCGAGCATATTCAAGGGCCTAGGGATCATTTCTTCATATCGACATTTCCTAGCACTTAGATCAGTCATCGGAAACAGTGAGGTAGGTGCTGACTTGACCAGTGCCCTCAACATAGTAAAAGAAAAACAAGCTTGTTGCCAATGAAGAAATGGCGTTTCTTTCCTCTAACCCATCTCGACAAATTATTCCCCAGGACTTGGAGAACAGTTTCTATCTTTGTCTTAGTGTTTGTATTACTTCTTTACAAACAGGTTTAAAAATCAGACCATCGATTCTCTGCAAAAGCTAATTATTATTTGTCGCCTATGTTTTCACAAATGCAAGTAATTGCAATTTTTAAAAGATTTATTCATTTATTTTATTGATATGAGTACACTGTAGCTGTTTTCAGACACACCAGAAGGCATCAGATCCCATTACAGATGGTTGTGAGCCACCATGTGGTTGCTGGGAATTGAACTCAGGACCTCTGGAAGAGCAGTCAGTGCTCTTAACCACTGAGCCATCTCTCCAGCCCCGTAAATGCAAATATTAAAGGAAAAGTTTTAAGTAACTCACCAAAGCTTTTTGTTCCATGTTTCATGTTATTCATAAATATATTATTATAATTGCTAATAAGCATTAAATACCTTAGCCGATACCTAAAACTTACTTTCAAAATATGTGGGCAATGTTGATTGCCAATCCTAAATTATTTTCTATTTTTCTATGCTATAAAAGGCTTGATATGGACAAGGTATTTATGTTTTATTTATAGTTCAGTTGTATTTTGCTTAATTTATGTTATTGTGTTTCATTTTTCTTGCCAGAGGGTTTTAGAGTGAGAGCAGTGGTGTGTGTGTGTGTGTGTGTGTGTGTGTGTGTGTGTATGTGTGTGTTGATAAATGTTTAGCAACTGACTCTCAAAAAACTAAACCCAAGAAGCCCTGATAGGTAGTATTTAGTAATACCCTGGTGTAAATAATCCCACTGTGCCTAATTCAAACTACCACTGTGACACCAAGTAGGTCACAGAATTCATGGAAATTTAGTAATTGGCTTTTGCTAGCCAGTTTGAGGGTGGACATCTGTTGGAGTCTTTGCCACTGCACACTGAGGTCAGTCTTGTTGGAGAAAAGTGTCATTACTCATCAAAGGAACCAAAGTTTCTTATGACCCCTCCAACATTTTATTACAAGATATTCAATATTTTGAAGGTATTTCATGGTAAATACATATGCTCATCACCTACATTCAACTATTATTATTTTCTTTATAGTAGAGCACATGTCAATCATTCAGCCAATAATCCATCTTATTTCATAATACATAGCAAAGTGAATTTCAGACATCAGTATTCTTCCTATTAGACACCACATCACGTGCATCATTAGCTAGGATTCACTGTATAGTTAAGGCCTTCTGAAGTAGAATTGATAAATTAAACTTAAAAACTTAAGAGGCACATGCTCAAATTCCCACTGTCTTTGTTTGCCTCTGATTGCTGTGATGAACGACGTGACCACAATCAAGCTGAAGATGGAGAGGTTTCATTTCACCTTACAGCTCCAAGGCCACAATCCAACACTGAAGAAAGTCAGACCAGGAACTCAAGGCAGAAACCTGGGGGCAGGAACTGAAGCAGAGTTCATGGTGAACACTGCTTATGGGCTTGCTCCCTTTGACTGGCTTAGCCTGCTTTCTTATACAACAACCTAGGGATGGCACTGTTGGAGTAAGCCCTAAATGTAGAATTGTTTGTAATCCCAGTTCTCAAAAGACTGAGATGGGAGGGTTTCAGGCTCAACACACAAACACGCACACACACA
>NW_022196903.1:18496524-18501813 GCF_008632895.1 Mastomys coucha | reverse complement strand
AGAGAGAGAGAGAGAGAGAGAGAGAGAGAGAGAGAGATCTCCCATTGCTTTGTATTTGGCTAGGATTTGTGCTTCTGGTCATTTTGACCTTAGCTCCTATGAATGGTGTGATGATCAACAAAGCTGAACAGTTTTCCTTATGACTATTGGCCATTCAGGTGTTATTTCTAATGAAGTATTTGTTCAAAGATTTAATCTATTTTTACTGGACTGTTCATCTTTCTATTGAGCTGTAAGACTAACATATATATATATACATATACATATATGTATATATATGCTCATATATATATATATATATATATATATATATATAGTCTCATTACCAATGTTTTCTTTATTGTTAACATTTTCTTTAGTCTAGTTCACCAATTCATTTTCTTCTTGGGGAGGTTTAGGAAACAACTCCTAATACCGATGAAGCTGATTAATCTTTTCTTTTTTAGTCTCCTCACTGAGAAAATTGTTCTTACTGCTTCAAATGTTATATGTATTGACTGCATATTTAGGTGTATAATTCATCTTGATAACTTCTGGTGTATGATGAGGCTAATTTTTCCCCCAGAAGTACATCCAGTTTTTCCACCACCATCTGTTCAAAATCTTTGATTTCAGAGGATTGCTTTGATGCTTTTGTTGAGGGTCAAATAACCATCTAATTGTGGTGTGTTCTGGGCTCCATGTGCTGCTCTGCTCATATGATTGGCTCCCTTCATTCTAATGGTGAGCTGTTCGGACTGAGGTCGTGGTAGCATCATGATAAACTGGTGCCTCGTCCTTTTGTAAAGCACTGTGAACAGTCTAGCACCCTTCTATTTCCATGCTCATTTAGCCTGTTAGTTCGTTGTAACAAAGCTAGGGACCAATTTCGTGAGAAATGAAATTGTCACAATATGAGCTTTTCCCATAGTAAGTCTGTAAATACACAACTGAGTCAGACAGTTAGGTGACTTATTATAGATGACAGTTGTGTATTGTTGTTTGAAATAGTCTTACACTGTAGTCGTGGCTGCTCTGGGTCTCACTATGTGATCATGCTAGCTTTGAACTTGTGGAAATTCTTAGCTTTCCAAGTTATAGGCATGAGCCACTTTGCCAGCTTTTTTTTTTTCATCATTGTTTTGTCTGCGTTTCTGTAGGCAACTGTTTATTGGGGCTGTTTTTTTTCCCCTCAGCTTGTAACAAATCATTACAGTATAAGGGTAAGAATAATATTCTTTCCATCATACACGCTACCTCACAGTTGTTATCTCTTGTCATCTGAGCTTATCCTGGAGTTTAGATCTGAATTAGCTATTGACGAGAGTCTGTGTAAATTGTCCTAAACCTGATGGCTTCCATGCATTTAAAATAGGAGGAAAGATCTATGAAAAGCCAGAGTATGTAAGAGTGGTAGCTAAGGCAGGAGCCATGACTCGAATGCTATAGATTCTCTCTGCAATAAGTACTAATTGGATAGCTTTCTTTAGTAAGTTTTCCTTCGCAAACCTTTAAGAACAACATCCAGAAACTTTAGTAAGGATATATAAGACTTTAGTATGCATTGATATGAACAATTACCTGTAACTTGCAACCATGTTAAAATTGTGTTTTCAAATTTTTTACCAGTTAACTAATTGGATTTCTGAGGAATGGGTGCCTCTGGCCTTCTTGCTGTCATAGGGAAGCCTACTTTCCTCTGGTAACAAAAATTGAGTTTTGCATTTATGAGAGCCATGGTTTAATATTGATTTGCTAAAAATCTTGAGAGCCGAGGAGATGACTCGATGGGTAAGACCACCATGAAAGAAAGAAATATGCAAGCAAGAAGTCCCCATCACACGTAAAAACCTGGCTTTGGCCACATAGGTCCATAACTCCAGCACTGAAAAGCAGGGACCAGAGGATTTCAGGAGCTCACTGGCCAGTAGGGCAAGCTTCACATTCCATGAGAGACGCTTACTCAAAAAAGTCAGGCGGACAATGACAGAGGAAGAACATGATGCCTTTCTCTTGCATCTGTATGCAAAGCAACACACCCACAAAAAAACACATGTGTATGAGTGCAGAACCACATGCACATACATCATATAGACCCTGAATAACAGGAACAGTAATGAAAATAGTCAAGAATGGTGGTAGATGCTTGTAATCTCAACATGCGGGAAACAGCGACGGGAGACTGGGAGTACAAAACTGGCCTGAACTATGTGAGGAAAATATGTTTCAAGAAGCAGAAGGTTGAAACAGCTCATTGAAACAACAGTAGGCCAATAAGCTCAAGGTCTTGACTTCAGTCTCCTGAATCACAGCTGAAAAAGGGAGTATAGATTCTGAGCTGTTGTGTGCCGGAAGTACAATCAAAGGCTCCATTCATTAATTCAATAAATGCTATTGATTACTGACCACAGGCTATAGATACTGCTGAAGTAAACAATTGAAAGTTCTGCACCCCCACAGCAGTACTTCTGTATCAAAATCGCATAAAAAATTTAAATAAAAACAATTCTGTTCAAAAATAAGAGTAAAGGGGAAGAGGCTTGCATTTTCAAATGGAAGAGCCATCACCTAAGAGGTGAATTCAAGAGCAAACTGAAGACCAAGTTAGATTTATCCATGTAGTCCTGATATTCATGTAAAGGAAATACAAACAGGCATGGAGATTGAATAGGCAAGAATATCCATACACGGGGCTGGTGAGATGGCTCAGTGGGTAAGAGTACTGACTGCTCTTCCGAAGGTCCTGAGTTCGGAACCACATGGTGGCTCACAACCACCCGTAATGAGATCTGACGCCCTCTTCTGGTGTGTCTGAAGACAGCTACAGTGAATTAGGCCGGAGCGAGCAGGGTTGGAGCAAGCAGGGCCAGCAGAGGTCCTGAGTTCAATTCCCAGCAACCACATACATGGCCATCTGTACAGTTACAGTGTACTCATACACATAAAATAAATAAAATAAATCTTAAAAAAAAGAATATCCATACACGTGCACACATGTGCGTGCACACACGCATGCGCATGCGCATACACACACACACACACACACACACACACACACACACACGAGCTGAGAGATTTTCAACTGGGTTCAAGCTCAGAGAATAGAAGAGGGAGGATGAGGAAAACCTACTATAATTAGGGATTATAGCAGCCTTATAAGCTACAGAAGCCTTATTTCCCATCTGCCCTTCCATCCATCTACTCATCTACCTGAAAGGAAGTTCCTATTGGTGAAATTCAGACCATTCAGTAGCAGAAGAATGGGTTCTGTTATAGAATATGCATAATGCTTTTGAAAATATCGACTGAACTGTATTTAGCTGGGCATGGCACATTTTCCCTTGTGTTGAGATGGTCTGCTTGTCCCACTGCAAGGGATAGTCACTTAAAAGAGGATCCTCTTAAATCAAGGCTTCAGACCCACATGCAGTGCTCACTGTTGCTGCTGTGTTTGAGAAACAACAACAATAAAACAGTTTCTCATGGGGGTGTATATTTGGGCAATTTCATCAGATTTGATGGTGCCCACATTTAATTTCAGCACTTGTGAAGTAGAGGCAGATAGATCTCTGAGGGCTCTAGGCCAAGTCTGTATAGTGAGTTTAAAATCAGCCATGGCTATATAGTGAGACATTGCCTCAACAAACAAATGAACAAGGAAACAAACAAATGAGGTAGGGAACTCCAATTGCAGCTCCTCAAAAGCAGACACATTGTTCCTCCCCATCCTTTAACTGGTCATCTCAAACACCAGAGGCATCTGCTTGGGAGCCAGGCTGAGGAAAGCACAGAGACTGATATCAGGGCTCTAGGGCCTCCGGTAAACTTTCTGAAGATCTAAGACTCAAAAACACGCAACTGTGCCATCTTCTTACATGTCCATCCCCATTGCACTCAAAATGTCCATTTACTCTTTCACCAAGTCGGCCTCACTAGCTCCAAGTTCTGTTTTCAGCCTCCATTGCTTTGCCTTCTTTGGGAACAACTTGTCCCTCTTTTCCTTACCTAGGTCCCCCTGCTTGGCTTGGTGTCCACTTTCTCTTGCTAGCCTAGAGCATCTTGTCAGCTGCAGTCCCACAGGTTCAGCGTCCTAAGCCCCTTCGTATTCAGATGGATCCTCAGCTCAGACCTCTTTCTTGCTTAATCTGTATTCTTGCTTTCTCTCTTTCCATACACTGATTGTTAAAGTTAAGGAAGCACAGAATAGAATGGGCTAATTCTGAAGTTTATGCCTAGTTTCTAACCTTAACTGAGTAACTCACCTTTTCAAAGACAAGATATTTATATAAATTACTTGTAATTCTTCTTTTGTGTTTGTTTTTTGAACTTGTAATTATTTCACCTGAGAGCTTTAGCTTCCCTCACCTACCATTCCTTTCTTTATTCAGTCATTATTTACAACACTATAGATTTACAGATGCTTATTTTATAGCTTGAGCCATTGTAGCTTTGGCCCTGTGCAAAGGAATTTGTTCAATATCACTCAGAAATCCGCCTGCCTCTGCCTCCCAAGTGCTGGGATTAAAGGCATGCGCCACCACTGCCTGGCTTTGGCATATGTTTTTGATTGCATGCCATACATGTGTGTCTGTGTGTGTGTGTGTGTGTGTGTATGTGTGTATGTATGTATGTGTATATATATTAGTTTGCATATGTGAAGATATTGGAGCAATTCCTTACATACCAACATTATACATTGTTTAGGTTCATTTGCATATTTTTGCATATTTCCTTTCTTTTTATATTGGCTAGGTTTTGTTAGGTTTACAAGCTGGAGTCATTTGGGAAGAGGGAACATCAACTGAGAAAATAATGTCCAGCAGATTGTCTGTTTGGGAGTCATTTTCTTGATTAGTGATTGATATGGGAGATTCCAACCTACTGTGGGCAGTGCTATTCCCGAAAACCAACCAACCAACCAGCCAAACAAACAAACAGATCAATCAATCAACCAATCAACCAATCAAACAATCAAACAAACAAACAAAAAACAAGCTGTCAAGACTGAGCATCAATACCCCATGGCTTCTGCTTCAGTTCCTGCCTAGGATTCCAGCCCTGGCTCCCCTTCATGAGGGAATGTAAGATGAAATAAGCTCTTTCTCTCCAGGTTGCTTTGGGTCATGTTGTTTCTTATAGTAATGGGAACTTAACTAGAGGACTCTTAGATTCAACCACTATTTCTTGAGCTCTCATATTTTATCTCCATCTCCATCTCCGTCTCCGTCTCCTTCTTCTCCTTCTCCTCCTCCTCCTCCTCCTTCCTCTTCCTCTTCCTCTTCCTCTTCCTCTTCCTCTTCCTCTTCCTCT
>NW_022196903.1:18456580-18496292 GCF_008632895.1 Mastomys coucha | reverse complement strand
CTTCTTCTTCTTCTTCTTCTTCTTCTTCTTCTTCTTCTTCTTCTTCTTCTCCTTCTTTCTTCTTCTTCATGGTATTACTGGACTGTGCCTACTTCCTTTAAGCCCAGAAAGCAAAAATATACAAGTGTGCATACTGATACATGGAAGCCATGGATGGATTGGTTCCTAATCAGTGGACACAAGTTAACTTTAATCATGTTAGGTTTCCTTAATTCTTTCATCAATGTTCCAAATTTTATACACATGGTATATGTATGTGTGTATATATATGTACTTTTTTTTTTGCACCTGCAACATCAACTTTATTATTTTTTTTAATCTGAAAGTGTTTAAGGAAAAGGTTTTTTTTTTTAAAATCAACAGAAATAAATTATGAAAATATTTGACCAACTTCATTCTTTGGTTATTTCTTATTGTGGCTCTGTAAGGACAGACTGTTCTCAAAGCTCCAGCTACAGGAGGAAAGAAAATCAGTCCAAGTATAAACCATTAGCTAACATGTTGTATCATCTGTTAACACATACATAAAGCAGGCCCTAGGGCCTACAAAACCACCCCCATTCCCAACGCCAAGGTTGAAAGTCTTGAAGCAAAACATTAAGATTCCTTTATAAATATGAAATAGAATAATCAACTGGAAAAGTCTTTGAATAGGTTAGCTAAAAGATCCTTGACCACCACATTGCCTTGTCTCCCCCTTGCACAGAGATATAGTGATGTGGTCTGACCATACAGTAAGTGCAAACAGCAAACACACACATGCACACACACACACACACACACACACACACACACACACACACACACATAATGGTGTGTTTATAACAAAAAATAAATTCTGATGACATTGCAAGTTGCATGTTATGCATTTCTCAAAATTTTCAGATAGTTCTGTAATGTTCTGATACAATTAATTTTTTATAATGCATGGACCTTGTATTATGTAGTTTTGTTACCGTAACGTGTTAAGTCTAGAAAGTTTTGGTTTACTTGTTTTATCTTGTTTTTCATTTAGTTCTAGTAGATCCTTTGGCACTTTCTCACTAGATAATTCATGACATCTGTGAATAATGATGATTCATTTCTACTTTCCCATCTTTTAAAAAATATTTTATTTGGGGTCTTATTGAACTAGCTAAGGCAATAATATCACGTTGAACAGGAGTAATACATAAGAATGTCTTTGTTTTGTTCCTGATCTTCAGAAATTTCAGCATGAAGTTGATGTTACCTGGAATCTTTATTTTTTGTAGATGTTACTTATAAAGTTGAAGAAGTTCCTTGTCCTGTTTGCTGAGCATCTTTGGATGAATGGATGTTAGATATTGTTGAATGCTTTTTCTGAATCAGTTGATAAATAGAATTAAGTGATTTTCCCTTGTAATCTACAAATATAGTTAATTATATTATTTTTGAATATTCAGACATTTTTCTATACTTAGGATACGTCCCAGTTGACAGTCATATATTATTGTTTTTATATATTTTTGGATCACAAGGAATTGTTAAATAATTTTGGAGAAACATGTACAAATAAGAACAATGATACTTCAAGGGGCATTATACACAACTTCAAATAAAAGCGTAACATGTTCTCAAATAGAAGGAAACCTTCTAGGTTTCTAATGAGGGAGAAGATTATATGTTGCTGGGAGAAGCTAAGAAATACATAGATAAAATATGGCTAGTGTAGATAAGGACTCAAGATCTTGAAAGAAACTGAATCTCTACTGTTTCTCTTTCTAAAACAATATCTTCAATTTATTCTTTCCCTTTCCATAAACAAAGAACTAGGGTTCGATCATGGATGCATCATCATTGTGTCATAAGTTTTCCTTTGTCTCACACAGTCACCCACCTACCTAATATAAAATTGCCTTACCTGACTTTTACGTTTCTTATTTAGAAAATGAGCAAGCCCTTTTTATTGAATTTCCTCATTCCTTCAATAGAAAGAAAAACTGCCATACAACGTGGGTATGGAGTTGCCTAATTCTGCAATTGAGTAATTCTATCCTGTTCTTGTGCTTCAGCCCTGTAAAGGCAAACAAAGAAAACTTAATCCCCATCTGCTACAATCTGTAGCTGCCCCACTCCTCCCTGGGGAGGCAATTCCCGGGCTTCAGCCATTACTCTGTGTTCTCTGCATAGACTTGCCTTTCACATGTGAGTTAAGTCTTTTTTCTAGATCTGGGCCAATTTTTTTTTCCTCCCACAGAAAATTTGCAGGGAAACTTAAGTTGAAGTTCACCTATGTTTATTCTTGGCAATTTCAGTAGATAAAGTTCACTTTGCCCTAGGGATAGTCTAAGTTGGTACAAGGCTTACTCTAAGAAAGGCACAACTTTTAATGCCATTTGAAATGACAATAGTACATGGCTCAGTTATGTTGTGCTATTGCTATTAATGTCTTTCTGTTAAGCCAAGGATGCAACCCATGGCCTTTTGTGTTAGGTAACTACTTATGCCACAGAGCTTCAACCTTGCCCCATAAGTAGGTTCTTATATTACAACCTTGTGCAAGAGTAATGGATATTTTTATTAATCTAGTAGAATGAATGAATTTAGAGAGGTAATAATTATGTCATGATGATAGTAATGATGATGATGATAGTGGCTAATAGTTATATTTACAACATGCCCAGTACTTTAAACACATACATTATTTAATCATTTCAACCACACCATGGAGTAGGGATTTCTTTCCTCTTTTTGTTTTTGTTTTTTTCTTTTTGAGACAAGGTCTATGTAAATCAGGCTGCTTTAGAACTTTAACTCTTGGAAATCCTCCTGCCTCTGCCTCCTGAGTACTAGGATTATAGGGAAGTACCAATATTAATAATCCCAGCTTTAGGGATTATTAATAATCTACATTTTAGAGAGAAATAATGTTATCTTATACAACATTTCCTGATGTTAGCATGGGCAGTATCTTGGCTACAGTCCTTCTGATACCAGAACATCAGCTATTGCCTCTTTCTGGTTATGCTTGGTTATCCTAAATCTTTATGCAGCACCTACCCTCTACACGCATTCACACACACACACACACACACACACACACCGATGTGGCTTCTGCAGCTTTCAGTTTTCCAGACAGGCAGATACTTGCACAATCTGCCCCTTCTAAAACCATTTCCCTCCTTGGCTATTTAAATCTAGCCAAGAGAGTGATTGTCCTCCTTTTATTCCCCATAAAAACCTAACTTTTACTGACGCAACATCTTTCAGCTCACTGTCCACCCCCACCTCTCTATCAACTGTCTACACTCTGGCTGGGTCAGCTCAAAAGAAAGACTTCCAAGGATGAAGGGAAGATAGGCAGTGGGTGGCTGAGCTCAAGGTGAAATAAAATAATGTTTTCCTTTATTGATTTATCAATGTTTGTCTTTTAATTTCTAGAGAGCCTCTATTGCATGCAAAATGTTAATAGGAGTTGAAGGTCTTTTGTTCATACAGCTCCAATCTATTCTGCAAATAAAAAGCAGTGAAAATGATTCATACACGAATAATTCCCCCAAACCTTTGCTTATTGAAATGGATCAGAGATAATTACCAGGTTGGAGAATTCGCATCCACACAATTTCCTAGTCTCACAAACATAATTTTCTTTAGAGTGAATAGAAAATATTTGCTCTTTTAAAAGCTGTTGTGAATGATGGACGGTGTTCTGTCTCTGTGGAAATGTGGCTGCACCATCCACTTGCTTCTGCTTCTCAGAGCTGGGGGTTCCTGTGTCTCAGACTCTCCAGCTCATTTGCTTTACCTCTTCCATCTACATCTGGCTCAGTGTGGAGTCTGAGTGTTCATCAGCCATTACCTTCACCAAGGAGTCAGTGCAATCTTAATATTTTGGAGGGTTTTTAATTTCTTTCCAAAAGATGCACTCACATTCACATGCAAATTCTGTGATAAAGGGCATCCAGCACACAGCGGTGACATTCACTGCTTAACTTTTAGTATTTAGCTGGAAGTCATAGGAAATTTTAATCAGAGTTGCTTTGAGAAGGGGGCGGGGATGGATGCTTTTTGTCTATGATCCTTCAGAACCATCTGGAATACACATGAGATTCGTTTTCTGCCATTGTCTCTTGGAAGCATCAGGCTGTTGTTCCAGGTGTGTGAAGTGCCTGCTCGGCTGAGGTTTAACACTTGCTTTTCATTATGCCCAACAGCTTGGTCCTTTATTCTCTGAGGGATGTGTTTTCAATACCACAGGAGAGTTCTTTATGCCCAAGCAAATGAATCTTTACAAACAGCTCAACTGGTGTAAGGCCTCAGGTGGGCTTAAGGGAGACAGGAGAACAAGGTTTATGTGTAGGCACAGGGGTTATTCAAATGTGGCATTGTATCAAAGGCATTTTGAATGTCTCTGTTCTGGTTTTATAGAAAAACAAGTGCTACCCTTCCTGTGATTAAACACATGATTCCAGGGTTCCTTGAAACTGTTGGAAAAAGAAAAGGCAATGTGGATGCACAAGGCTAAGTGAAGTATGAGAAGACATCGTGGATAAGGAGGGAAGGAAGATCTTGTTCTGACTGAGAAACAGATACGGAGGTGGTGACTGTAGATAAACATTCAGAAGCATATGGAATTTTTGTATTGCTTAGAGTTAATGCCTTGTCCTTAAAATATACAAACAAACAAACAAACAAATATGAAAAAAAGTAAGCAAAAGAAATTAACCCAGTGATATAGGGCAATATGAATAAACCTTGGGGATTGTAAGCTAAAACATCCCAAGAGATGACATCCTGCAAAAAATCTACCCACAATCCATTTTATTAGAATGTACAATATACAAATAGATAAAACATACCCTATGGACTTTAAATCACCTAAAATGTGCACTATTAATAAATATATGCAAGTAGAAGAGAATTGTTTCAAAAGGAAAAAAAAAGCAACAATGAAACAACCAGTCTAAGCTTCAGGATGGGAGGGAGGGAAGATGAGCAGAGCCAGGGAAAGGCATATGTTACTGTTGTCATTTTAATTTTCTATTAGGCAGTAATTCCACAATTGTTTATTTTAGTATTAAAATCAACAAGTGGCCAGATATAAGGGCATGTGCCTAACATCCCAGTACTCAGAAGGCAGAGACAGGTGGATTTGTAAGTTCAAAGTTCAAAGGTCTACAGAGCAAGTTCCAGGTCAGAGAGAAGGACCTAGAGAAACTCTAGCTCTCATTAAACAAGGAAGTGTGTATCATTCAATAAAACACAGCCTTTTTCTGCGCAAGTGATAAAAGCTAGTCACTGTTCTAATTTCCAGTTGGGAGGTGGCTTATTTTTAACATTAAAGCCAGCACATACATAAGGAGCAAGTCTAAAAGCAACCTTTTCTCATAGATGGTGCAAGTTCTGACTTGAATTTAGGATTATGATGACTGCCCTCCTGTGCACCTGAGGTCCAACAAAAAAAATCTGATAAGGAAAACAGAAAGAAATGTTGGCCCTTTGAGAACTGCCTTGTAGAATGGCTCTTCCTATACTGTGTGTGGCTCCTACCCCCTTGCTCCAGGTTTCAATGTTAATTACCCTCCTTGCCTTTAAGTATAGATATATGTATGCTAAGTAGATCTCTAGAGAACTGTCAGTTCCTCCAGCAAGCATTAGCCTTTTGGGAGCTGCTCTCTCCCGCCTGCAGAAAAACACTGAAAGTCGTCTGTCCTCCCATGTTCCAGACTAAAGCGCCCTCTGCTTTCAGATGGTGGAGTGGCTGTCCCATTCAAACAGGAAGCCTCCATTAGAACTCCCCATCTTCAGAAAGTGGATGTGTTAAATTGAGTAGCTTGCATTTCTTAGAAGGATCACATCCTTCCCTCTCAAACCTCACAAATTTCAGAACCTTTTGTACACATGCATGTTGTTTTTATTTTTATTTTCTTTTACGGGTGTTTTGCCTGTCCGCAAGTCTGTGGATCATGTGTAAGTCTTGTGCCCTTGGAGAACAGAAGAGGGTATCAGGTTCCCTGGAACTGGGATTACAAAAGGTTGGGAGCTTCCTCATGGGTGCTCTAGCCCATAAACTTCAGAACTTTAAATCCTGGATTGTTATACTGCATTTTTAAAATTCACCATTAGAGACTGTGTTTTCTAAGAAAGAGTGAAGCAGAGAGTTCTGTCTTGGGAGGATCCTAAGATGCACTTAAGATAACACCACTTAACTGGACTTCAGAGAAACAATACTGGGCAAAGAAGATGTCAAGCTGCCATGCAGTCCCAACATAGGCTGTGGCCCATTTCACAGGATGTGACAGTGAGACTGAGTGCAGATATTTCTTCAGAGGTGTCTTGAATTGAGGCAAGAGGGCTAGGTTTTCTTATGCTCAGATTCACGGCTGCTTTTGCAGATGATTTTCCTGTAACCATTCGCATTCCATCCCTCTTTTATCCTCGTGGTGAGGTGCCTCACACATGGAGGAAACCCATATGTGAAGTAAGTCTGGCCTTTCCTCACCTTCGTAACCTGGGCATAAGCGACCACTGACCATAGGTGAAAGCTGAGGGAGCGGTGCCACACAGCATACCTGTGTGAGTCTTTTCTCTCAGGGGTCACATCAGCGGTACCACTTGCATCTTATGGATAATTGTTTTCTGCTGGTGCACAACCTTACTCTAGATACTAAGCTTCTACTGCTCTGATTCTCCTGTTGCCACGATGTCCACCATAGGTTCCTTTAGTCCCGTAAGGTTGGCTGGGTTAAATGGCCCAAGGGTCAGGCTGCTTACATGATAGTCCAAGCTGGCTGCAGAACCCTTCCCTTCTCTGACCTCCTGAAAAGTGTTCAGCTTTCCGGATCACTTAGTGAATGGCTTTCTTGTTCTAACTGTGAGCCATGCTGCCACCCAGAACATAATAATGATAATTCTGGCATATTCCAGACCGTTGAAATCCAAAAGGTAAAACAATGACAACACTTCCCCAAAGCAAAAACAAAAACAAGAATTAAAAATCTTGCTGATGTGGCTGTGGCTAACTTTTCCATCTTTGTATTTATCTCAAATCCTCTTAAACATGTTATTCCAGAAAAGCTTCCCACATACATGTGGTCTAACTATCACATGGTAGCCTAGAATTTGCATCTTCTTCTTTAAAAGAAAAAGATTTATTTGTTTATTTTATATATGTGGTACACTGTCACTCTCTTCAGACCACCCATACTTGGCCCTGCTGTGAAATATTGAATAATGTGAATTTACTGTGCTCCTCAATCAGGTGCCACATTTTTCTGTTTATCTCCTATGCCTCACAATGTCTGTATGCCCAGAGCAAAAGAGGTCATCATATCCCATTGCAGATGGTTGTGAGCCAACATGTGTTTGCTGGGAATTGAACTCAGGACCTCTGGAAGAACAGTCAGTGCCCTTACCTGATGAGCCATCACTCCAGACCCTGGAATCTTCTTAAAGGGGTTAAAGACATAGACTCCCATTGTCATAGTTAGCTTCAACTGTGAACATAACACAAACCTTGACTCACCTGGGAAGAGCAATGCTCAACTGAAGAAAATTTTAAATCAGATTGGCTTGTGGCCACGCCTTTTACTTGGTAGTATCCAGTTCTCGGCCAACCCTACTGATTTAATTCCTAATTTTGATATATGATTTTCATGTCCATTCATTTTATTTATAGTTTCCATCTCTCAAAATTCTTCACACATCTACACATCTACACATCTTCTTCTTTTCTTTTCTTTTTTTATTTTTTATTTATTTTTTATTTTTTTTTTATTTTTGGTTTTTCGAAACAGGGTTTCTCTGAATAGCCCTGGCTGTCCTGGAACTCACTCTGTAGACCAGTCTGGCCTTGAACTCAGAAATCCACCTGCCTCTGCCTCCCAAGTGCTGCGATCAAAAGCATGCATCACTACTGCCTGGCTTATACATGTCTTATTACTATCCTCCTGAAACATTTTATCATATTTACTTCAAAATCTCTTATGTAGTTATAAGCCGTTTAAGGTATGTGTAAGGAGTTAAAATGGAGTCTTCTGTAGCTCACCCCTGCCCCTCCTGCCTCTAGCATGCATGCTTGGCCCTGTGTGAAGTGCGCAATAATATGAATTAACTGTGCTCCTCAACCAGGAACCACATTTTTCTGTTTGTCTCTTGTGCCTCACAATGGCTGTATACTCAGAAATTACATATGAGAGCATAGGAAATATTAAGATGACAACTATGATAGTGTCTCTTCTATCAGACTATCAATACCGGGTACTGGGAACCCTAGTTTTAGCTGGATTCCACTTGGACTCTTTACAGCTTTGGTACAATTCATCTCATTTCTGCCTTCAGACAGTTTTCCATCAGAGTCGCTCCTTCAGCAGCCCTTAGTCCTGAACTAGGCCAAGAGTTTTGAGGTGATTCTCTTCTTCATATATATATACACACATATATATGTGTATACACACACACACACACACATACATGCATAAATTTATGCACATATATTTCAAATGTTATCCCTTTTCCTGGTTTCCTGACTTCCTGGAACCCCCCCTATCCCATATCCCATCCCCCTGCTTCTATGAGGGTGTTCTTCCACCCACCCACCCACTCCCGCCTTCTCGCCCTCAATTCCCCTACACTGGGGCATCTATTGAGCCATCATAGGACCAAGGACTCTCTTCCCATTGATGTCTGACAAGGCCATCCTCTGTTACATATGTAGCTGGAGCCATGTGTACTCCTGGGTTGGTGGCTTAGTACCTGGGAGTTCTAGGGGGCCTGATTGGTTGATATTGTTGCTCTTCCTATGGAGTTGCAAACCCCTTCAGCTCCTTCAGTCCTTTTCCTAACTCCTCCATTGGGGATTCCATGCTTAGTCCAATGGTTGGAGATTGTGCACATGTGTAATTGCACTAAGATTGTACATGTGTGTAAGTGCACTAAGATTGTATACATGTTTAAGTACACTAAGATTGTACATGCATGTAGGTGCACTGAGAGTATACATGTATGTAAGTGTACCAAGTGTGTGCATATATGTCAGTGCCCTAAGTGTGTGCCTGCTGCCTACAGAGATCAGAAGAGGGTATCACATCTCTTGGCCCTGGAGTTACAGGTGGCTGTGAGCTGCCATGTGAATGCTGGGAAATTGAACCTAAGTCATCTTCAGGAACAGGCAGTGCTCTTAACCTCTGAGCCATCTCTCCAGAGCCCACACTCACTCTCAACTCCTCAGGGCTCCAGTCCACATGTGCTACTGCTAGACCTACATTAACACTCTGACAATCTCCTGTACCACTGCCCAGGGCACTTTTTAGTGCTGGGTCCTTGTTTGGAAGCTACTTAAAGCCTTACATAGGCTCTACGATGACTTAAATAAACCCATGATTTATTATATTATTGTTCATTTCGTGTTTTGAGACAAGGTCTTGCCAAGCAGCCCAGATAGGTTTGCAACCCACTGTGTAACTCAAGGTGGCCTTGTACCCAGGATTGTCCTGGCTTTACCTCTCTAGAGCTGGTAATCATGCCTAGTAAAATCATAATTTAAAGTGTTCTTTAGCTTGTCTTGGCACTAGAATAGCAGCAATGGTCTGTTCTTCCTTTCTATAACCTGACCGGAAATAGAAATATTGCATTTGTTCACTCTGTTGGTCTGAGAGAAGGAAGGTATCAATGTTTTCACTTGGTCTTCCTCTCTCCAACAGCTCTTCCCTCACTGCAATTAATATGGTGTTAGTTATGTGCAGTATTAAGTCAGTACATTCAGGAATTAGAAAAATAGTCAGTGGTAGGAATGTGAATAAAATGGACACATGATGTGTCAAACCCAAGAGAGGACTCTTATTTCATTTTCCTGTGATTACATTCTCACAACAGGCTCTAAATGGCATAAGAATATGAATATCAACAAAACAAAATGATGTATCTGTTTGCTAAGGTGTGGTGACCAGTGATTGGCTGCAGATTCTTCAGGGAAGGGGCCGAATCATTGCTATTTTATTCACTTTTCAGATTTTGAACAACTTTCTTCATCTTGTATTTTTTGTTTCGTTTTGTTTTGGTTTTTTGAGACAGGGTTTCTTTGCGTAGCCCTGGTTGTCCTGGAACTCACTGTGTAGACCAGGCTGGCCTTGAACACAGAGATCCTCCTGCCTCTGCCTCCCAAGTGCTGAGATTAAAGGCATGCGCCACCACTGCTCTGCTTTGTATTATTCTTTGACTCTTTAAGTTGTGATAAATGGAAACTCAAAGGCTACCCAGGAATAAAACATGCTAAAGAGATGGTAAGTCAGTTTATACCCTTATCAAACAGAATAATGGGACACATTCTTTCAACTTTTACCTAAGGTAGGAGTCTTCAGGTATTGGGCTATGAAGTGGTTTAACTTTTTCAGGTTTGGAAATAAACTACAAATTTGAGATTCTTGAATTTGCCATCTCAGTCTCTGTCAAAGTGCTATCACCGATTGGAGATCAGTTATTTTCATGTTTGTTGACTTTTGGGAGGTGCCTGATGTTGCAGCTGCCTGCAGCTACATATGAATGGGGTCTTCTGGAAGAGAAGTAGGCGCCTAAAAGAATAAAGGGAACCGGATGGAGAGAGGGAATAAAAAACGGGACCGAGGCATCGTGGTGCTTTCAGTCTGCCATGTATTATTCAACTGAGAAACAAGCAAGTAGGAACACCCCTCCCCCCCAGCTCTCGGTATGCCTGCATTCCGTGGCCCAATCTGTATCTTTATCTTCTGTCTCTGGAGGCGGGCAGTTGTTACCAGGAACTAGAACTAGGAGAGAGGCGTGGCTATTAGCAGGAACTTGGAGAGAGGCATAGTTGTTTGTGGCAAGCCAAGGTCTGAGATAGCCAGCTCCTGCCTCCTGGAGGGTCACAGCCTGATTTTAACAAATGGTAGGTGTAATAATACCTTCAGATAATTCCCATTAAACATGACAATGGCATATCAATATTCCCCAGAAGAAACCAAAAGACTAGGATTGCAAAATACTCTGTGTAGAAAGGCTCCATATTTGATATTTCATAATTGTTATGTCCTTTCTTCTTTTGTTGCAATACTTAGCATATCTTTTGGGAAAAGAACCTACAGATCTCTGAGCAACAGATCTTAGTCCTGATCCAATCTACTAATTCCATCTCCACAGGAGCAGCATGATAGACTTCACAAGATAACTGTCACAAGATGTCTACTGATGAGCAAGCATACACTGAGAGTCTAGGCACGTAGGCATACCTCTAAGATCTGAGATACCTTTGTGCGAGTTAAATCTGGCCTTTCCTTGAGATTGTTTTCTGGTAAAAAAAAAAAAAGAGGCAGCCAATAGGTAAACATATCTGTACAATAGTGAGTGGTAAATGTTATAGAATCAAGGATTAGAGAGAGAGATTTCCAGATTACAGTAAGTGGTGGTTTTAGTTTTGTATAATAGAGTCAAGAAATGGCTAATATCAATGGCGAGAGGACACTGAATATTCTCTGAGGGAGCATCTCAGACAAGAAAGTCCTGCTGAGCATCTCCTTCAACATCTAAGCAGCAAATGGAGACGAAACTCTAGGTATTAGGATCCTCTGTTCTGTGATCCTAATGTTTCTTTCATGTGACACTATTTATAAGGATTTGTAAAGAATTCACGAAGCAGTAGCTCAAGCAATGCAGTATAGCTGGGAACTGTTGGCAAACAGAGTGGCAAACAAATTAGCCCAACACGTCCTTATTGATTGCCTACTACTCAGAGAAGATCACTAGCCCCCCAGGGACCAGGCAAATACACACTGGATTCCCTGCCTCTAAGAAGCTGACAACATGAGAAGGAGCCTGGAGGAAAGCGCGGACGAGGAAAGCAGATGTTTCAAGGCACCATCTGAACAGTGCCGAGTCAGAGATACAACCAGGGATGCTGTTAGGGTAGTGCCTTTTGCCAAAACCCAAATGACATTCTCCGCAGGCTTGCTGAGTGGCAGAGAAGTCTGCTCGCTCACCTTCCTTCCAGCCTTGCCCACACACATGGATTATCATACTGTCAACAGCATAATCTAATAAGAAAGATGGCAATGCATTGTCTTTTGTTAGCTGGCGGAAGCCCAAGGACAGTGCTTTTGAACATGGAAGGGCAGACAGATGGAAGTTTCATGCTGTCCTGTAATTGCAAAGTAGCCTTGCCTCTGAGAGTCCTTTGCAGAACAACATCTATTACCTGTGGATAAGTTGGGATGGCACATTTAAAACAATACGGAATGGACTTACTGGTGGAATTTAATTGTTACCAATTACATCTAGCTGGGGGAGAACTTGTATCAGGCACTGTGGCTAACTTAATTAGTCTGTAAAGCAAAGCTCCCTTGCATTTAGGAATACCGAGGCTGCCACTGTGTTGAAGGGAGTATTTGTCTCAAATACCAGTTTTTACACTGACAAAACAGCTGGGGCTAGAATCATAGTATTATTTTGCCTGCCAGTGGTATTGACTACAGTGCTAGAAGGAACAAAAAGACAATTGAAAAGGTGTTAAAAGGTACCTCCAATTTACAAAAGAAAACAAATCAGAAAGCCCCAGATATCTCTGTTTTGTGGAAGATTGGGCTGTGCATTTGATCAAAGAACTCCATTAAGGAAATATTCAGCCAGATCAACTCTTTGTCCTTGTATTGTCATAAAAATCTAGAATTAAGTTTCTCTGCTTTTCCCTTTAATACTTTAAAAAGAATCTGTCTCAGTTTTATAAATATCTAGCATTTTGCCTGCTATTTGGACTTTTTATCTGTCTAAAAAAAAACAGGTATTTACAAGAGTCTAGGGGTGTATTGTACATTTAACCTCTCTTTTCATCATATTTCCTGTGTATTGGGAATTATGAAAGGCAAGTCTACTGGGTGTATTCTAGTTTCACCAAGCGTTTGCTGAGAAGTGATGATAAGCACCTAGTATTTGTGGTGTTATTTTGACCGCACCTCTAATTTTGGGTTTTTCTTTTTTTCTCAACAAACATACAATAAATACTATATGGAGTCCTACTTGTAACTTATGTATAATTTTATGTACATAGATAAATGATTTTGTACTTATTACGAATGGGATTCCTTCCCTCCCACTCTGTCACACAATTCTCAGTTGTAGAATAGTCAGGATGTGCAAGGTTTTCCCCATTACTGATCTGTTAAGTGCTCACATCTCACACTTTGGGTTATCTGTTATTTAAAAGTCTTCATTTCTTGTTAAGATTTATTTTATTTTTAACTATGGACAAGTGTGTGCATCTGTGAGTAGGCAAGTATACATGAGCACAGACACCTCCAAAGGCCAGCAGGGGCGTTGGCTCCTCTGGAGTTACAAGCAGTTGTGAACTGCTTAATGTGGGTGCTGGGAAATGAACTCAGGTCTACTATAAGAACAGCAAATGCTCTTTACCACTGAGTTGGATCTCCAGCCTTTTTATCTTTTTTTTTTTCATTTACTTTCTTGATGTTCTGGGATTTGAATCCCTTTGCATATATGCTAGGTAAATACTTGACCACTGGGCTTCATCCCTAGTTACTGATATTGTGCGTGTGTGTGTCGATATGTGTACAGTATACATGTGTGCATATATTTCATGTGTATGGTATACATATCTGTATATATTTTATGTGTGTGTGTCTACTGGTGCAAAACAAGTTGAGTCTGTTTCCCACACCAGAGTCTTTAGCCTGTCCTGTTTCTTCTGCTAAATCTTTGTCAGTTTCTTCAGTGTTTTTTCCCATGTAAAACTGTGTAAAGTCTTTGTCATATGATAATTTTCTTCAGAGTAGCCTCTACTTTCCCAGGGATCTTAGGAATGCAATCCCTGGATCACACTTGGCTCATTACCCATGGTTCAACTTTCATGAGACAGAGTGAGATCATCAACTCCTATCACAGATCTAAATCTGACCAGACAGCCACATTTCAGGCACCCAAAAGCTACTGGTGGCCATAACCTACCATCTTGGATGCTATAACTTTACACTTTGTCTGCTTTGGTTTATACCTACGCTTGATACAAATGAAATTAGAGAAAGATAATTCTACAAACTTCTCATACAATGCTTTACTTTTTCTTTTCTTCTAAATATCAGAACTAATTTTCAGATCTCCATCTTTAGTCCTAGAGTGTATATGCAATCATATCTTTTTATGCCCACTATCATACTTTGCCTTTTCCTACTTGTGGATCCTTTTCAAATAAGGCAGATGCATTCACTATTATCTACGAATTTTACAAGAGCCATTTTTAGGCTGAGAAGATGGCTATAAGGGAATAAAGGGTTTGCTGAACAAACGTTAAGGGAAAAAGCAGCCATGGTGGCACCGTACTCATAACCCCAGTGCAGGTGAGACAGAAATAGATTCCAAGAATTTGGTAGCTAGCTGATATAGCCAAAATGTCATGCTCCAGGTTCAGTGGGAAACTCTGACTCAAAAAACATAAGTAATAGAAGAAAACGTGTTCCATACACATGCATACATATGTGCACATATAGATGCTTAAAACACATACAACTCATACATACATAGAAAAACACACACAGATACACACACAGAGAGGGGAGAAAGAGAGAGAGAGAAAAAGAGAGAGAGAGAAAGAGAGAGAGAGAGGGTACAATCCCCAGAAATATTAGTTTATCACATTTGATATAATAAAATTCTGTAAATGACTCCATAATAGAAATGTATGGCCATATAATTCTAAATATGAGAGATGAAGGCGTGGGCAGGTTGGGGCTTTTTAAGAGTTATGAGGAACAATCTGTTGAATGCCTGCTCCCTCCTGTCTAGTGGTTTGCTGTAGTCTACCACAATCATTTCTGTAGGAAAGTACCCATCCACTCTCCTCCTGTATCTTCACATAGCTTTCTTCCTGCACATACTTGTTTGAAATCTCCCATTTCTTATAAAAAATGCAAGTCGAATTAAAGTCCACCTTATTTCAACATGACTGTATGTAAATCTGCATTGTCCTCATTTCCAAATGAGTACTATTCTGACATCCTGAGAATTAAGCCCTGAATGTACCCATTTGGGGAGAATGTAATCCAATACATATCATATATCAACCATGGACATACTGTCTAGGATCCTTTGAGATCCTGCAAATAATGCTCGGTGACTCTGCAGCAGTCACATCTTTGGGAGTGCCTCAGCTGAATAGAATGGCCTCGCTCAAACTATGTGCTCCTCTCACAGTAGGCCAACCAGTGAGCATAAGTTCTTGACCTGTCTGTCTCAACTTGGGTTAATTTGCAAGGTCCACCCCAGCTACCAAGCTTCCTGTGTAGAGAAATACACCTGTGTTGGGACCGTATCACAGCACAGCCTTCCCTTTACCTGCTTTGGCTTGCATTGTTTTTCTCCCACAGGTATGGATCCCCAAAGCGATCTCCAGGAAAGTTATGTGTGCCATCTCTGCCTTGGAGTCAGCTTCTGATCTGTAACATGGCAGCTTTTATGAGGGGTCCTAAAATATCAAAGTATCTTTTTATGGAATACAGTCTGATTACAACCAGCTTGGGTCAGGAGCCCATTCTGTTTTTTTAAATTGTCACTTTTACCATTATTTTCCACAGCAAATCACTGACACTATTGGTCTCCCATCTTGCTATTTGGGTCATCTCTAATGAAATTAATAGCACTTAGCTGTATCATAAAGGCACGGATAATGGATTAAAGGTGTCATGAGAGGAGGACAGGAGACGAGAGGAATGGGGCGGACTTCTGGATAATATGCTGGCCAGGAATAAAAATGCCTTTTTGTTAAACTAAAATCAGACACTGAGCTTCAGAAACGCAGCTGCTGGGGTTGGGGAGGCAGCTCAGTGGTTAAACACACTTGCTGCTCTTGCGGAAGACAGGAGTTTCATTTCCAGTGTCCACATGTGTGTGGTTCACAAACTCCTGAACCCTTGGCTTCAAAACATCCAGTGTTCTCTTCTGCTCTACAAGAGCACACGTACACAGCTCCAGTAGCACACCCAGAAATGAAAATTTAAAAAAAAATCCTTAAATCTTAAAAATATATATATTATTGGTAACCTGAAATAATAATTTCTCTATAAATATAATATTTTATTATATAAAAGAGCATCTTAGTTAACTTTTAATGCATATGAAAAAAAAGATTTACACACGAGCAGATGCATGGGTTATTAAAAAGACATGATTGTGGCAATCAAGCTCAGGTTCCGAAGCCGGGGCTACCATTTTGTGGCATTGTGCAGGTTCAATAATACTGACTTTTTTTATTTCCTCGTAAGACTATAGTAGATCTCTGTGTGGATAAGAGTATTACAGGAAGCATTTAGTATGCTTGGTTCATAGTAGGCAGCTTGTCTATATAATGGTAGCATAATAAACAGCAATTTATGTTATCTGGAAGTATAAAGATAAGGCATTTCATACAGTTCCTATGTCATTTAAAATGCATTCCAAGGAATAAAAGAAGAATGTACAGGTGATCCACGACTAAGGCAGGCCATGGTTCTGCCTTCTAAGGCCCTTTAGCTGCACAGGCAGTGCCGTGGTTCTGCCTTCTAAGGCCCTTCAGCTGCACAGGCAGTGCCATGGTTCTACCTTCTAAGGCCCTTTAGCTACACAGGCAGTGCCGTGGTTCTGCCTTCTAAGGCCCTTTAGCTACACAGGCAGTGCCGTGGTTCTGCCTTCTAAGGCCCTTTAGCTACACAGGCAGTGCCAGGATTATGCTAAAGGACTGAAGTGTTTCTTTATTATTTTTTATTCTTTGTTTTTGTAGTGTTCCCAACAGCATCTTCACATCCAATTTCCTGAATTATCATTTAAACTGTTTGCAGTAAAGGAAGTAAAACTATCACTTGAGAAGAATCTATTATATAAAACCATATTTCTAAAGAATGTGAATTTATTAAAAAAAAAATTCTGTTAAACCGACAAAGCATTATTCCCAGTAAGTAGCTGTCTTCGGAACAGAAACTTCTCTTTAAGTGCTAAAAGATTCTGCATGGCACCAGATTACTGAGAAGCCGGATTTGAGAGAATACCTAAAAGTGCCAATGACACGGCTTGTTCTGCATTTGTGCTCCGAGTTAGAATAAAGCTTTTGAAGATCCTGTCAATGTACTGACTTTATTATTAAAGGTCCTTAACCTTTTTATGGAGCAGTCGAACAATACTTTTTTTGTGTGACTCAGAATCAAGTAGGAGACGTTTTTGTGTGTCAAGGTTTTCAGGTGCTTTTTTCTTTCTTACACCGAAAATGATGTTGGCAAAGATAAAGGGAGAGTGCTAAAACAGACAGACGGTCCCTGCGAGTTCTCCTGTTAGCATTAGTGGAGAGAGGAGTCTCCAGCCATGGAGCATTTTTCTTAAGCAAAACACTTGCAGAAAGTTCCTCTCTTCCTCTTAGAATTCAGGCTCTCTGCTTGAAGCTTTGAAATAGTCGGTTACATAAAGTAACAAAGGACATTTTAATGGCATCTCATGTTTGCTGGGGTAGATGAAGGTTTAGTCAAGGGCATCACTTCACCTGACAAGTCATGTTTTTTTGCTGGGGGCTGAAACACAGAATCATAGCTGTTTTCAGAAAGTAATATTTCATTCTACCCCCCACCACTTCATTTTAGGTTCCTTTGCTTCCTTCCTTTCTTTTTGAAATGGAGTCTCTACTATGGGGACCTGGAACTTCCTATGTAGACAAGGCTGGTTTTAAACTCTGAGATCCACCTGCCTCTGCTTCTCTGGTGCAAGAATTAAAGGCATGTGCCACCATCTCAGACCGACCTTATTTTTGATTCCTTTATAATATTTAGAAATGAAGAAGACCCCAAAATGCTACAGTTGTAACAGTCAAATGAAAATTTAGTTTAGAATAATCTGGCTGGGCAGTGGCAGTGCACGCCTTTAATCCCAGCTCTTGGGAGGAAGAGGCAGGCAGATTTCTGAGTTCAAGGCCAGCCTGGTCTACAGAATGAGTTCCAGGACAGCCAGGGCTACACAGAGATACCCTGTCTTGAAAAACCTAAATAAATAAATAAATAAATAAATGGAATAATCTGTAGTGGCAGCTGTATGTGAAATGAATATGTTTACAAGACAAGTGATTCACTGGATTTATGCTTTTGTTTTGTGTCAAGATATACTCAGTGTTGCATATTTCTATTTATGCATCTAATATTACATGATCAACTATCATTAGATTCTCCCACATCAAATAAATAACTAGGAATTAAAAGAGATCTGGCAATAGAAGACAGAGGTCTTTTTCTCGTTTATGTATACTCTCCTAGTAGCCTCTGATATTTTAAATTTTCTAATCTATCCTTCATGAAAAATGTTCTGTGATACAAGTACATATTTGAAATATATATTAATTCTATAATCATCTATATTTGTGTCTAAATTATAAGAGTAACATGCTGTTATCAATCAGGCCTTAACTAAGAACTTGGGTGGAAATTGATTTTCTCAGATGACCCCTTAGGCAATTTCAGATAGATTTTAAAATCTACCTAAACTTCTAATGCTTTAGCTATAGCATTAGTCAGCCACAGAGAGGTGTTTATATGGTTGAATATCTTTCATAGTAAACACATATCTAGCCTATAGTACTCAGTAAATATAAAGTATAATTTATAAATTATTTATATTTACATTTATAAATTATTATTTATAAAAAGAAGTATTATAATGCTCATTTTCAGTTAGCTTTGTATAATAGCCTTATATATTTTCATTTTTAAAATATTTATTTTATGTTTACTTATATAGATGTATGTGCATCTGTGCATATATATATGAGTTTGGGTGCCTGTAGAACACAGAAGAGGGTATCAGATTCCCAGGAGCTGGAGTTACAGGCAGTTGTAAGCTGCTTGATGTGGGTGCAGGGAACTGAGTCTTCTGGAAGAGCAATAAGAGCTCTTAGGTCTTGTTCCACCTCCTCAGCCTCTAGTTTAATTTTTTAAACTATTTCTGAATCATATTGTTTTTATATATCTCTTACACAAAATTTGTAAATTTAAAATTTTACCCAGGGGGCTGGAGAGATGATTCAGTGGTTAAGAACTGCTCTTCCAAAAGTCCTGAGTTCAATTCCCAGCAGCCACATGGTAGCTCACAACCATCAGTAATAGGATCTGATACCATCTTCCAGTGTGTCTGATATAGCTACAGTGTATGCATATACATTAAACAAACAAACAAATAAATAAATTTATCCAGTATTAGAAGATTTTTAGTAGATGATTTTATGCCATTTATATTTATTGTTATAAGTTATAATCTTAATTTCTTGCTTTTCTAATTTTAAATTGGGAGCTTTACAAAGACTATTCCTTTCAGAAGAAAATATAATAATCAGTAATTTATACCTGTCTTCTTTCCTTATTTTCCACCTTCCTAATGTTAGCTACATTAATTTTATGAACATGCATATGTGCTATATGCATATGTTTATGTGGGAATGTATATGTCCAAGTACCTGTATATGGAGACCGAGTGTCAAGTGTCTCCCTTGATCATTTTTCATCTTCTTTTTTAAGACAAGATCTCTCACTGAATCTGGAGCTCACCAACTTGCTAAGACTGGCTGGTCCATGAACTCCAGTGTTTCTTTCTCCATAGTTTGGGGTTTGCCATCATATCCAGCTTTTACATGGGTTCTAGAGATTTGAATTCAACTCCTTATGTTTGTGCAGTAGGCACTTTCCCAACTGAGCCATTCCCTAGCCCCTCCCCACGCTATGATAACTACATTCTTATTTTAAATGTAAAATTTTAAAAGCTACATTATTTCCATAACTCTGCTGCTTTGTTCTTGTTTCCATAGATATCTTGATTCATCAAAATAATTATTGTTTAATTTACTGAGAGAGCTGCTAAAATTGTAGAATTAATATTTATTTTATTTCCATTCTGAAAATTTGTTTTGATAAAGTTTTTAATTGAGCCTGTGTTTAAACTTCTTTCTCTGCAATCATATTTCTCACATTTGTATATATTACTGGTATATAAACAATTCCCATATATATGTGTGTGTGACTGTGTATATATATATACACATATGTTATATGTATGTATACTATATGTATGTATACTATACATATAGTATAGTTATATGTATACTATATGCATGTATATATATATACTATATATACATATATATATATACATATATGCACACACACATATATGAGAAGGCTCAGGTCACTGTTGCTTGAACTTCTTTGTTTACTAAAGGTATTTTTGTGTTTATCATATTCATATCTTTTGTGTTATATTTGATAATTTTCTACCTTTTGTTTTTACTTTATGAAAATGTCAAATGTCTATTAGAATACACTGATCCTAAAGTTGGATCATTACTACTGTTATTAATTGATTAATAAATTTTAATTGTTAGTATTATGGTTCTTAGATTTAGTAATATTTTTCCAGAAATTTGATATATTTTTAAGATTAAAAATTGTTTTTCTTGGGCATATAGCTATTTTGAGTTTTGAGTCAAGGGTTATGACTAGATAAATTTAACATATATAATTTCCAATAAAAAGTCTTCAAATATCCTAAGCTACTTTACTTTTTCAAAGATTGATTTATTTATTTTGTGTATGTGAGTATTTTATCTGCATGTATACATGCAGTCCAGAAGAGGGCATCAGATCCCACTATAGGTGGTTGTGAGCCACTATGTGTTTGCTGGGAATTGAACTCAGGACCTCTGGAAGAGCAGCCAGTGCTCTTAACCAACATCAGATATTTTAAATAGCTCCCCCCAACACACTTAAAATATTGATGTTTATTTTGAAGAATTTCCAATTGAGTAATTTTGTATTATGAGTCTTAATACAAAAAATCATGGTAATCAAAACAAGAGATATTAGATACCATTATATACTTGATACAATGGTGTACATAAAAATGATTAGCAATGTCAAATATTAACAGACATACGCAATGCCAATAGATGCTGCTGAGAGTATAAAATGGCACTATATCTGTGAAAATACTGACCACATCAACAGGAACAAACTCATGCTTACTTGATGAACTTGCAATCTCACTCCCAACATAAATGCCTCCACATACGCTAAACTTGTATAGACTCTTCATAGTGCCATTATCCCACATTACCACTATGTTAAAAATTTTTTACAGTAGCCTTGTCATGTGTTAAGAACTCATCAACATTAAAATAGAAACATTAATCATGGTTTAGTCACATAGTAAAGTAAGAGCAATTTGCAATGCAAAACATGATATGGATTAACCTTGGGATGTAACATTTAAGGGACAGAAGCTCAATGAAATACTAAATACTAGCAATTTCATTTATATTGTTAAAGAATGGGCACAAATGATCTGTGGAGCTAAAAATTAGAACACCTTTAAGAAAAAGTGGATGTAAGATGTAGGAGTGTGAAACACAGTAGGCTTTCTGGAACACTGGTCGGGTTTTATTTCTCGATTTTGGTACATAGGTTCATCTTATATGTATGAAATTTATCAGTCTGCTAGCTAACATTATGTCTATGTACTGTATGCATATGTACTTCAGGAGAAAGCTTAAAATTAACACAATTGAAATTCATTTTCAATTTTAAAAGGGCTCAAATTGGCTTTGTGGGATATCCTCATCTAACATTTGCTGTTTACCAAGTAGAACATTCATTGTGTTGTGTTTACTGTCTCATCTTTATAATCATCAGGGTAGAGAGCAGTTGGCTCTATTTTGTACATCACAGATTAAGGGTTGAAAAACTAAGTTATTTTTCCAGGGTCACACATAATTATGGTATGCTGCCCTGACACTGTTTAAAGTTCCCAATTAATTTGAAATGACTAGGAATTGCCTTGTGCCATTTGGAATAAAAGTAAAGAGAAAAAAATGCTGATCACAAATCACAATTTTATAGACAGGAAGCCAGAGGTGAGTTCTTCTGCATGGATATTTACTAGCTGTACCTAACATGACTGTGACAAACAGAGTGATGCATTTTCCCCCCAATTTTTTTTGAACTTCATTGAATGAGGGAAAAAAAGCACAAACCATTGACAGCACTATAATATTTTGTGCAAATGCATCTACTTGATTTGCTTTTTAAATAAAATGCTTTGGAAACTAATTGTTCCTTCTACATCCATTGTTGACCAAAGAATTCCATCTGCTAACTGAGCTATCTCAGTAGCCCAGCTGTGATAAATAGTTGCTACTGTATCTTTTGATGCTTTATGCAGAGAGGCAAACTGCCTAACACTCCAAAAGGGTTCTCTTTCTACTATGAAATATATTGTCTGACATTACATTAAGTAGCTTGAAAATACTGTAACCATTGATGCATAGTTGTTATTAAAGGATCTTCAAATCAATGAAAGAAATTAATAAACAGAAAACCCAGTCTTAGGCAAGATCTTCTCATGGTTTTCTAGTTAAGAAAAAATAAATTAGCACTCTCAGCAGGAGGAAAGCCACAGATTGTGTGGGACTCTTTTGTCAAAGAAAGACTTTGCTCTCAATGTTAATTTAATTTGCATGCACTTCTGAAGAAGTCGTTTATCACTTTACTTTCCATATACCTTGGATAATATTTATGCTTCCATATAAGTTTTAATAAAATATGCTACTTACTTTGGAATACTAATTTAGTATGAGTTAATACAGGAAATAACCAAAGGAAAATTTGATAATTTTATGTAAACCCATCACACATTATCTCAGAGACTATTTTTCAGTGTTATGATCAAAGTTTGAGAACAAGCAATTTCCCGCGCATCTTTCCCTCTCCCTGTATTATTTATGACGGCCCCAGCTTCTCTTTGATTCCTCGGATGCATGCTGTTTTCAGTCTGTTGGCTCCATTTTCAGCAGTCATGCGTTTGTGGAGCTTAGATAACATAAAAAGATGACGAGAGCTGATTAGCCTTGCAGAATGTGAGCAGTATTGGTGATGTCGCGTGGACAAAAGTGTGGGCATAAATACCCTTAGCTCTTAGATGTTCGCGTCGAGCAGACAATTCAATCAGGAAATGAAACGTGCTCTGAACTTGCCATCAACTTTCCACCCCAGCTGAAATCGTTGCTCAGAGGTGTCCACCTGTCTTGCTCCCTTTACCTCATCTGAGCTCCACATCTTTCTCTGTGGACGCACAGAAGGATGTCGTTTTTATTAGATAGCTGAGTGGTTTTGTCTCTTTTTCTGTATAAATTGTGTCCGTTGCAATTAAATTTTGTTGGGCAAGTGACTGGGGTGGGTTAACTCTAGATTTCGCCACCCCATGCTGGTCTGGCTTGCCACTGTTATTGTTTTTTGAGACAAAGTCCCACTATGTAATAACTCAGGCCTCAACTCGGGTACGTATCATCATGCCCATATAAATAAGAAACTTTGTAAAGCCATGGCATGCTATTGAAAGTGGATGGTTCAGATGGGAACCAAATGTAGTTCCTTTGGGGTTTTCAGTTTTTATGAATCTTAAGTAGCAAATCTCAAAAGGTAGGAAGCCAAGCAGATTGATAACAGAGGAGGATGTCACTGATCCCTTTCACTGGAAAAGGGCTGCTCTTCCAGTCTGCTATTGTCACCAACCACAAGACTACAGAAAAGTCGCCCTTTTGATTCACCATGGGATCATCATTTTGGTTGCAGTTCCCCAGTGTTCCTCAAAGAAGCTTTAAAAATCCTGCTTCACAATTAACTAGAATGTATTGTTTTGATTTTATCTATCATTTATGAGTTTTAATTTCCCTGCTTGAGTGTTAAGCAAAAATGTAAATTCTAATGGCAGTCTTTGGAGCTGGTGTATGGTAATAGTCTGACTGATGGCCTTACTTGAAGAATCTTGAGTCTTCAAACATTTTCTCATGTCCATTTTCACCTGATGGATCTCCTCCATCCAAGCTCAGAGCTCGGGTCTTGATTCTGAGAATAGCACTTCCAGAAAACCTGCTTTCCCCAGGATATGCCTGGAGGGTGACATTTAGTAGTTATGATTTTGTCCTTTAACTAGTTTTCTGTTGCAGTCACACCCATGAGGAGTCATTGGTCATTCTAATATCTGGCCCATTCATGGTTTTTCCTCTCAACATGACAGAAAGCTGCCTGTATCAGAAAATGCTGCAAGGAACAGTGGGTTCTGGGCTACCTGCTGTCATTTGAGTAAATAATGCTTTTTTTAAATGAAAAGATTCTGAGATTTAAAGGTCACACTCTAACGACTCACTTTAGTCTTTAATGTGACCAGCCATTACAGACGGAGCTAGCAGCGAGCTCTGGATGAGAAAGACCCGCACTTCTGATTTTCACCTGTTCTCCTTGGCAACCCTTCCCGAGAACAGTGTGAACAAAATTCCAAGACTAAGTAGTCAGAGCTATAATATGCTTTCCAACACGCTGAGAACTAGCGAGCGAAGCAAATTAAAGCTCTGATGGTTTCCTATGAAATATTTAATAAATTATTTCCTGGAACAAAAAACAGAAGTTGAAAACAGCTGTCATGACTATAAAAAAATAACTACTTGTGCCAGGTTTAGACTGGGACAAAAATCCAAAATTATGATGTCCTTTACACTGACACTATAACTTAAATGTGTCTGCGTATATGTGTATGTATAGTATACATGTATATTTTTTGTTTATTTTGATTTTGACTTAGGAACTCACCATGTAGCCCAGGCTATTCTTGAATTCATGATCCCCTGCCTCAACTTCTCAAACACTGGAATGGATAGACATGGGTAACATAGAGTCGTGCATTATGCATAGGCCTTGTGTCCCACCTTGAAAACAGTAGTGACTCTCTGCCCGGCACAGGGAAGAGCACCTTCCTGGAGTTAGCTCATTCTGTTCTCATAATGGCACAAGCAGGTATTCTGAGCTCCATTTTGCAGGTGAGAAACTGTAGCAGAAGAATCAGATCTATGGCCCAGTTCTTTAGACCACAGAGCCTTGGCTGTTGGTGGTGCTGTTCAATTTCTTAGGCTTTTCTTTGTACAAATCCACAAATGTATTGCTTCCCACAAGTAAGCACACATTTTTTCTATTGTTCTATACATGAATGCATTTATTGTTATTGTTTAGCCTTTAAGGAGGAAATAATTACAGATAAAACAGAAGACATCCCATCTAAAGTAGATATGGAGGCACTGCAGTAAAGGACCTGTCTTTTACCTGGCTCCTATCAATAGAACCACCAAATGCAGCTATAGGAAATGGCATCAATACTTCCATGTGTATTTGATTAAACCAGTTTTACAAGCACTCTGTGTGTCATAGTTTGTGATAGGCTTGTAACCCTTCCTACATATGGAAGCTACTAAGTTTATCTAGGCAAATATTTCAGTATATGTATGTATACATATATATATGTATACACACACAAATATATATGTATATATGTATATATATACATATATATGTATATATACATACATATATGTACATACATATGTATGTGTATATATGTATATATGTATATACATATATATATATGACTTTCATGACATACTTGCGAAGACTTTTCCATACTCAAGCTATTAAAATCTTTTGATATTTTCTCTTAGTGTCTATTTCTCTTGGAATGTACTTTTTATATGTAATGAGGTGGATTCTAATTTAATATTCCTCTCCCCCAAATGTATGATTACTGAGATAATCACTCATTAACAGTTATTCCTCACCTACTGGTTAGATTGCCATATTGTCACATATCCTTACTTGGTTTTTTACTGTATTTTATTTTGTCTTCCTTTTAGTTTCTTTCTGACATGTGACTAAGATCATGGAATTTAAATGTAATTTCTACAGCTATAAATATTATACATGTAATGTGGAGAAAGCTTTAGTATAAGATCATAAAACATAAATTGGTTTTCTTTCTCCAAGTTCAGCATGTGTAAGACCTTCACTGAACAGCCGCTATGTATCAGGCATATCAGAAACTCGTGATAAAGTTGGTGGATTGATCTGTGAAGGAGTGAGAATATACCTTTTCTGAAAATGTCTCCATTGAGGTATTCAATACACCTTTCTGCCCCAAAACATGTATGGCCTCCAAATGTTGATCTCTGGTCAAGTAAAAAGAATTCTACAGGAAACTCTACATGCTTCATTATTTACTTGCTTGAGGCTTTGAGAAATTATTTTTCTTCAATTGTTTTCTTTATTCTAAGAAGGATGTGGCATTTACCTGCTAGGTTGAACACTATTACGTGAAATAATCTATATAAAATACTATGCATGTATCTTATATGTGCCTTTTTCTTATTGGGTGCTAGTGGATTTGGGAGGGTGGGATCAGGGTCTCTCTACATAGCTCTGGCTGTCCTAGAACTCACTATGTAGAGCACATGCTGGTCTCATCTCACAGAGATCTACCTGCCTCCACCTCCTGAAAGCTAGGATTAAAAGCATACACAATTATGCTTGGTTTTGCTAGTGCATTTTAGAGCAGTGATTTAATAAGGGAGAGAAGCATAACCTTTGATCTAGATAAGGAGAACTTATATAATACATTACATCAAGGCAGCTAGAAAACTTATAAATAGAAATACACTTATAAACTTTCATGTATAGCACTGTTTTGAGGAATTACTTGGATGCAGTTAAAGATCTATTTATTTATTTTATATATGTGAGTACACTTGCTTTCTTCAGACCCACCAGAAGAAGGCATTGGATCTCAATGGAGATGGTCCTGAGCCACTTTGTGGCTGCTGGGAATTGAACTTAGGACCCCGGGAAGAGCAGGCAGTGCTTTTAACTGCTGAGACATCTCTCCAGCCCCCAGATGCAGTTCTCATTCTTGTTAAATGTACAATTTGATAACCATAGACTTTATAGAATACAAGATACCTTTTTTCTTCTTGCCCTGGAAAATTTGCATTCCCCACTCTCAGTCCTTATATTGAACTGGTGTGCATCCCCAGGCGAGCATTTATGTTATGGACCTTTTGAACTCATACTAGTTCTTGGGATATGAACTGGACATGGAACCAAAATCTCCTAAATGAACTCTATTATTTCCCTTAGAATCAGTAAGAAAAAAATCTTATAAATTATTATTTTAGTAAAAGGAACCCAAAGGTGATCATGAGTCATGACAAGCCCTCCTCAAAACCAAAACCAAATGCTTGAGAAGGAGATGATCCCAGAACGTGGCCAAGTTGGGAGACTGAAGGACAGGCCGAGGTTGTTACCATCTGGGGCTCCCCATGTTCAGATGTGTCTGGTTGTCATTTGAACTTGTAGTTGTCTTCTTGGTTTAAGTTATCATGTGCTGCACTTAAGTTACTTTAACCAAGAGTCCTGGACATGTGCTAACATTACACAGAGATAAAAACACAATACAAAGGAGCTTAGGAAGCAAGAGAAATAGTGTATCTCAAGAAACAAGGGAGTCCAATTATCTTTCTCAGCAGAACTCTTGGCAGGTCTGACTTAAAATTGTGTGTGTGTGTGTGTGTGTGTGTGATATGTATGCAAATTTGGGTCATAAAACTAAAAAAGAGGTCATAATTGGGGAGGAGGGGATCTTCAGGAGGTGGGAAACAAAGATTAATGGAATAGAGTAAGTAAGCAGAAAGGTGACTACCTGGTCAAAGAGAAAGCCCGATGGGCAGGAAAAGCAGAAATGGGAAAAATGACAACAAAGAACAATGACATTGATGGTGCCACAATGAAGGTCATTACTTGTGTGATTCCCCTAGAAAATGAATGAACACTATCCTTAAAGACTAAGATTTGATTGATCTTCAATCTTACGATTTCATGGAGCAGAACAAACTGTGTGCAGCTAAACTAAGTTTCAGCTTATCTTCTGAATAGTTCCAATCTACTTCCTTGAGAAACTTGCAGAGATGACACTGAACGAAAGATTGGAACATGGGTGCTAGCTTTTGTACAAAGAATACAGTGCTTTCCAACTTGTCTCTGGGAATGTCACTGAACACAAAGACCCTGCCTGCCCAAAAGAGCTTCCTCATCCAGCTGAAAGCCTCCACTGGGGCTGCATTCCACCTCAGCTGAGTCGTGCCATCTTTACATCAGCCTGACAATTTTAATCACTTATAAGTGTGCTTAAGATAAACATTAGACGGCATTAGGAAAAGAAGCTAAGCCGCTCTGAGGTTCAGCTGGGTTGGCTTACCTTTCAGAATGCAACTTCTTTTTTTTCCTGTCTGTTTTAGATGGTGGCCAGAACTTAAATATGCTTTTTTTCTGATACCTTAGGCTTCCTTACACCTTTTCTAAAGCCTGCCTCTTCAACACATGGTTGTCTGCCACTATGTGGTGGGTCTCCATGCTGGTAGCTCAAATGGCATGACTCTTTTCCTTCTCCTCCATTCCCCTCCCCTGGGTGGTTGCAGCTGCTTACAGATTGCCTGCCCTAGGGTCTATTTTTTCTATCTCTTAAACTTTAATAAAGTTATCCTCAAGAGTAAAAAAAAAAAAAAAAAAAAAAAGAATACATTAGGACAAAATATTTTTGTCTGAAAGACTCACCGATAAAACCTCCAAGTCTAGAGATAAAGTTTTCCAGCTGTGACCTTGGTGATATGGCAAGAGATACAGCAGCTAAAGCATACAGAAGGGCAAGCTATTGCGGACGCTAGTCTCTCGGTGACAATACAAGAAGGCACTTAGGATTAATCATGACCCTATGTACTTGCAGGTTACTAGAAACTTAACATTTTTCTTTACAAAGGGGAGTGAGTGATAATAATACTAGTAATAATGTCAGTAGTCTCAAATTCTTGGTCTGGCCTAAATAAGCACACTTTAATGTTGCTTGGGTTTTTCTTCTCCCTTGAATCGCAGCAAAAGCACTTCACTACAAGCTCTCTGTGCCTGGACACATTCTGATGTCTCTGCTGTTCTCAATTACCAATGAAATGTGAAGGACGCCGTCTATGCTTCCCTGCAGAATCCAAATGCTACCTCTTTGGAAGGACTGACTCCTGTGATGGAGTCAACATTTTTCTTTTTTTTTAATAAAGGAGTCAGCTGGTCAACCAAAATCTAGATCTGGAGTGATATTTAGATGGAAGTCGAATAGCTTCCATCTTCAGATACAGAAACTACATTTGTATAATTGACATGTGAAACTACAGCACCGTTTATCGATTGTAGCTTCTAGAGTCACAGGGACTTAGGCTCAAGTTTCATATGTACTTATTAAATATGTCACATCACTTAGGGTGCCATAGCTCTTGAGATGAATTATCTGATCTGTAAGACTCAGATATCCTCTGCCGTGACCAGGGGACACATAGATCATGTCAGAGCATGTCACATCTCAGGAGGACTGGGGCGTGATGGCATTCCTCACAAGAAGAATAGAATCTAGACAAGACAACTAGGAAAACAGAGGCAAACTACTAATACATGCCTCTTCTATCCTATAGTGCACAGCCATTCTACTTCAAGAGCTTTAGCTACATATGTACACCCAGACACATGCAAACCTACTTCTGTTATGATCACTGAAGTACTATTTTAATGTTTTCTGAAACAGACCCTATAGGCTTCTCTCGAGTATTCATATTTGTTCAGAGAACTGATGGGCTAGTTTTAAAAGCGAGGTGAGTCCTTGTATAGTGAGCTGGGGAGATGCTCGAAGATGAAAGTTAAGCTAGTCAAGTAATGCACAGAAGTCTGTGATACTGTGTTGTCTGTCATCTGTGGAAGTGGCACATTCACACCCAGCTCTCAGGAAGCGTTGTTGGTGTACGAAGGAAGTTGGTTTTCCACCAATTCTACTAATATCTCCATTTTAGACATTGGAATTCATTATTTCAAGCATGGACACATTCAACAATAGGAAGCTATGTAGATTATACCTAAAATGTCACAAGTTTCCCTGGTACTAGAGGGCTTTGAACAGCAGTGATATATCACACTGACTAAGATCCGGCTCTTCTGAGAGTAGATTGAAGGCAGCCAGGTGGCAGAAGTAAGAAGAGTTACGAGGCCATCGATGAAAGGACAGAGGCTTACGAAGAGTTACAGCAGGGGAGTGGAGAGCTAAGGACCAGACACTGAGTGTTCGTTCAAGGTTAAGTCGATGAGGCCTGACAGTGGACCAACTCCTCAGTGTGAGTAAAACCAGAAGGCTCCACGATCATTTCAAGTACCTTTGGACTGATGAGTAGGTAGACTAGCTGTCCAACAAGACTCTTTTCTCTTGTCTACATGTTTTTAATGCCCCTCTTTCTCCCATGCTCTTACTTGTTTGGTATATGAGGAGACAGCAATCTACAAACAGCCAGATTATAAAATACAGTTAGGACTGCACGTGCAAATTGGCATCAGAGAAAAGAGGAAGCCTGAGCCAAGGACAACTGCTTCTTAGGTATTTACTACCTTTGATATGAAGATCAAAAGAGACCTTCATAGCCCTGGGAAAGCCCGAAAAAAAAAAAACCGTCAAGAGCATAGAACCTCAGTGTGGAACACCCGGAGCAGATTATCCAAGAAAACACGTGGCTTTTGTAAGCTTCAGCTCGTCTTCAAATGGATTCGTGTAACCGGAACCCATCTGAGTTATGTTTGTAACCGGAACCCGTCTGAGTTATGTTTGGTATCTGCGTTATGGGATCCTTAGTGTTTGTTGTGACTTAACATATTTGAACAGTTTCTTTTAGATTAATCGAATTTCAGGTTTAAGTACTCATCAATATTGCACGCAACTTGAGTGAGCTCTTTTGAACTGTAATAAACCCTTATGGCACGGCAGCTGTTTCTTCAGTTACAAATATATGGTGCAAGGGTTGGGTTTTTTTTGTTTTGTTTTGTTTTTTGTTTGTTTGGTTTTTTTTACCATTGACACAGGGATTAGCATACAGCTTTACCAGATTAAAGTATTTAATTCTTGAGTAACTCCTACAAACTTAAATATTTACTTTACAACTGTGTACCAAGTTCAAAGGAAAAACAAAAAGGTAAAATTTGGTGCCACCCAGTGGCAAATTCTTAAATTGCAGCCCAGATACGTTGTGAGGAAAAGAAAAAGATTTTCAAAAGGAAACTAATTACAATTCGCAGACACAATTATAAGTGATTTGAAATCATACTTAATGGAAATGCAGAGTTAAAGAAACCAATTAAAAGACGGAATCTGAGCATTAAGGGCTGGAAAGATAGCTTGGCAGTTGCAAATGATTGCTGCTTTTGCAGAGAACCTGGATTCGGATCTCAGCACCAGGATATGTCGGCTCACTGCTAACGCTAACTGCCTGTGACTCCAGAGTTCCAAGGGATTCCGTGCCTTCTGCTCACCTCTTCTCGGTCCTACATGCATATAGTACATAAAAACTCATGCAGGCAAATACACACACGTATAAATAAAATAAAATAAAATAAAGCACAAAAGAAAGGAGACTTGCTGTGCAATTCTCTAATCAAGTAGCAGCATGTTATCCACACGATGCACATAAAGCTGGAGAAATTTTTAATATTATAAGATGCAAACACCAAACACATTACAAGTGATTTGAAATCATACTTCACTGAAATGTTGAACTACAAAATGAATTAAAAGATGGACTTAGGACCATTAAGGTCTGGAAAGATCTGGCAATTTCTACAGCAGATAAATATTATTTCACATGAAATTAAATATTTGTCTCAACTCACAGAATGTTGTGAATTTTGAGTCACTTAGAGAGTAAACTATGGAACATGCCTCAAGCTCCAAAATTAGAAGAGAAAATCTCCAATAAGTAGAATGGAGACATTGGTAAGTATTTATGTTGAAGTTCAGCCTTCCCAGATGGACATTTTGTCTACACATATCCATTGTTTTGTTTTGATTGAAACAGGGTTTCTCTGCCCTAAACTTTTGCCTCTTTTCTATGAAAACTGTTGCTTCCAATGTCATAAAACACCAATACACATCATAAAGACGGTATCAATATTGTCTAACTTGTTTACATTTATATTTATATTTATTTATATGTAGATGGAAAGAAGGTAATGTGATCTCCCTCATCTAAGCCATGGTCTACAAGGCAGCGGCACCTTGGCTGAACACTGTGATGATTTCCTAAGAAGCTTAAAGAGAATCCCACAATCCAGTCTTCTGTTTTACTTGATCTATGCTGTGGTTGAGACTTCAGTTCTTCTCACGCTATTTTAATTCAGCAAGACTTTCTATCATTGTCCTGGTCACTTGTAAACATCAGGATCACCCAGGGCCCTTGTAAAAGAATATCAGTGCTCACTCTTCACTCTCCACTCTGCTCCATTTCATTATGGCACAGAAAGTCTGCAATGAAGTGTGGCTCTGTTCTCATTGTTTTCACCCAATGCTTTCTGCACATGTACACACACACATGCACTTACATATACACACACATACACACACACACATATATACACACACATACACACACACATATATACACACACATACACACACACATACACACACACACACATATATACACACACATACACACACACATATATACACACACATACACACACACACTTGCACAGGTATACACACATACACACACACATGCAAACACATGCACACACACACATATATATATACACACACATACACATGTGCACACATACACTCATACACACATGCACACATGTGCACACACACATATAATCCTAGAATAATTTTTAGTTATATAGTTGTAAGTAAAAAAAAAACTACACATTAAAGAGATTTTTTTCCTGTGGTTTTTTTTTTTTTTTCTGATGAGTGTACATATACTGGGTTATACTTGAATATGTACAACTATTCTGATCTATAAATGAAAATTATGATTTAGGAAAACTACAACTTTATTGCATCTATATTAAATTTAGCCCTTCCCACATGAGCATCTCTTTTAAAGATCTTCAGTTTCCTCCAAGTTTAGCTGGGGTGGCAAAGTGTCTTGAAACTAAAATTATCATTAATTCTTAAAAATAAAGTAATTATTATTTTACATATCATGTTTAAGTGTAGTTTCCTAATGTTTTCTATTGTTAAGCATGTCTGAACTACTTGGCCACTTTTTTTTTTTTTTTTTTTTTTTTTTTTTTTTTTGGTTTTTTGAGACAGGGTTTCTCTGTGTAGCCCTGGCTGTCCTAGAACTCACTCTGTAGACCAGGCTGGCCTTGAACTCAGAAATCTGCCTGCCTCTGCTTCCCAAGTGCTGGGATTAAAGGCGTGTGTCACCACCACCCAGCTCTATTTGGTCACTTTTAAATGGTAAACACTTGTCATTTTGTCTTTCAAAGATCACAGAGACAACTTCATCAGAGGATAGGCTCTTCAGAAGCCATGGGTATCTCTATACTTACAGAGACTAGACTAATATGAAGGCTTTCTATTTTGCATATATATGTATATATGTATGTATATATGTGCATATGTATATATGTATATGTATATATGTATATGTGTATATATATTCCTACTTTATAAAGCATCTAGGACACCAATCATGGTGTCACTGCCTGCAGTGAGCTATGCCCTTCCATGCCAATCAAGAAAAAGCCCCACAGTCTTGTCAAGAGGACACTATCGACTGAGGCTCCCTCTTTTTAAATGACTATACCTTAGCTAGTACATCCATGACTTCATCTATTGGCAGGAATGGTGATGGTGAGGATAGTAAATTAGACTTTATCAATTTTGTAAAGTGCCATAACTAACTAAGGTCACTACTCAGTGCAGTAGATCAATAACTCTTACTCTTCCAGTTTGTTTTTATTTTTAAACGCAATTGTTTATTTTATTTTATGTATATGAGTATTTTGCTTGCACGTATACATGTGTAGCACATGCGTGTTTGATGCCAGAGAAGATCAGAGAGCACTGGATTCTCTGAAAGTTGAGTTCCTGATGGTTGTGAGAGCACCTGCCACTTGGGTGCTGAGAACTGAACATTTGGGTTCAGCAAGAGCAGTAAGCATTCTTACGGGTTGTGCCAGCTCTCCAGCCCCCATGTTTCTTCAGTTTAAATCAAACATTTGCCATTTAACCAATTTATTCCCATATTCTAACACTCTCCCTCCTCCTTGGAAGTACTTGGTTTGGATGCTATATCATGTACCTCATTGGATGCCCTTATTAGATGTTCTCATCGGATGCCTTCATTGGATGTTCATATTGGATGCTCTCCTTGGATGATCCCTCTTAGTCTCATTGTGGATCCTATTGCTTCTGACTCTGCTTACTTTTAAAATTTTTTTCTCCTATCAAATGCTCTTTTTCTCCTCATGCACTCATTCCCTAAGTGACCAAGTTGGTTTTCAAGGCTTAGACACTATCCAAACTCTCTTACTAGTCAATAAATTCTGGTGCTCACTTGATACTTATGTCTAGACATTTCAAATGTAACATTGTTACAGATACTTTTTCATGTTCTCTTTTAGTTCTGTTATCAGCCTTTTCCTTCATGGCAGATATCAGTCCCATTTTATTAGTTTCTCAACTCAAATACTTAGGAAACTTTTTCTACTCATCCCTTTTTACCTTAAATTCAACATGGTAAAAAAAAATCTGTTGTTTTTACATTGAAACATATTGTATCAATATTCACTGGAGAAGCAAAGTCACTATGACATTCACTAGTATGTAAAAGGGCTTGTTGTAGTGATTTGATCTGACATGATGATGGTGGGAATTGGTTAAGCATTAAGAGCCTTTGGTGCTGGATCACGAAATCCAATGTCTGGTAGTTAGGGAGAGAAAACACACACACACACACACACACACACTCAGATATCTAGGTATCTAAAATATATATTGTCTGTCTCCTTAATCTATAGACAGATATATAAATATATATTCTGTGTCCCTAATTTTTTTACCAGAATCTCTTCTGACCTACTTATGGTGAAACTTATGTGAAATGGAGTTTCGAAAAATGTAATTCAGCCTAGCCAAGTAGGCAGATGACTATAGTCCAGTCCTCAGGATCATGAAGCAGAATACTCACATGGGTTCTCTGACACCTAGACTGACTGACTAAAGATAAGCACAAGGAAAGAGACAAATAGAAGCAAACACATAATCTCACTGTATTCCCTTCCAACTATACCTATTCTTGCCAGTTAGTCTGATTTAGACTATGGTAATACTTGACTCCCTGCTGCATCCCTTACCTGTAGTGGCCAGAGTGACATTTTTAAAATATAAATCAATTTATGCAATATCCCCTTCCTAATTCTCCAATGCCTATTAGTTAGATTTAAGCCTCTATTTCTTACACTGTGTATTTATTGGTTTATTTCCTATCTCCTTATCAGTTAGAATGCAACTATATATAGACAGTGAATTTGGCTTTCACTGTTAAATTCTCAGCTTTTAACCACATATGGTCCATAATGGACATTAAACAATTGTTTATTGAGAGAATGAATAAATGTCTCTGCAGGATAGTTCTATAATTTTCTCTCATTGTTTATTGGTAAATTTAATCCTGGAGCAAGTGCTAGAAAATTCATAGAGGACAAACGTTTAAGCCACACCCCCATTCCAGTTTTTATTAATAATAAGGTCTATGGCTTGATGTCTGTCCAATGTCTACCTCTATTGAGGTAGGGAGAAGGAAGACAGGTTGTTATATTTTTTTCTCACGTGGAAATCACAACCATGTTTCAGGAAAAGTGAAAAAACATTACATTTTAAACCACAACCTAAATCACTTTTAACAGATACATACTACTTGAAAATAGCATGAAAAGGGAGGTACTATATGATGTTTTAATATATTTAAATATGTGCAAAGTTGTGAACATACATACATACATCTTTAAGGACTTATCACTTTACTATAGTGGAAGAATGCATAATGCCTTCTGCTAGCATTTAGGACTCTGATATCTGTGTGTCCTCTAGTCACCCTGCTGTGTAGGACAGCATGTCAGAACTCCTCTCTCCCATGTAGCTGTAACTTAACGCATGTTAGCCACCCCCGTCCCCTGTTGATTCTGGTAACCAAAAGTTCACTCTCAACCTCCATGTGGAATTTGTCCTTTTTGTCCCTGGCTTATTGCCACAGTTTCCTTTTTTTTCATTTAAAAAAATCATCTATGGATAGACACATTATTTTTTTAGTTCTTATCCACTGAGAAAAGTACTGCTATGAACATAAAATGAAGGTGTTTTTTGGAAAGACTTTATTTATCTTCCCCAGATTATATACCCCATAGTGGGATTGCTATATTTATCACATGGAAGCTGTATGTTTAGATTTTAATTAATCTCTTTAATGGTTCTGGCAATATTGGGTATTTAAAATGGCCAATGTTGACATTTCTGTCTTTTTTTGAAGAGTATAACTAAACTCCCATGTAGAATTCAAGCATGTACAGGAGATCTCTGAAAACTTAGTGCTTCATGAACTCAACTTAGGACCTAAAATACTAGCTCTTTAAGAACTCACAAACACACACTTAATGAAAAAAGACTCAATGATAAGGTTCTGATTTTTACACCAGAAATCTCTTCTACGGATTTTCCTCAAATAAAAGTTTTTTCCTCAAATAAAAGCCTATATACTATTGTCAAAAATTTAAAGTACTTAGATGATTAACAGAACTAGAAAATTTCAAAGGAAAACATACAAGTGTCCAACTGATGTAGGAAAGACAATCAGTGTCATTGATCATTAAAAAGCAAAGTCAAAATGAGATATTACATTAATGGAGAGAGAGTGAAGAGTGTCAAAAAGACAAAGTATAGAAATGCAATGAGGATGCAGAGAGACTGGAACTTACATCTCCTTGGCAGGAATGCAGATTCCCACCATTATTGGGAATTGGCATAGAGAGTCATTTAAAAGCCTGGTCTGTCTTATCTCACTTTAGACAATTGTTTCCAACTCTACCCACTTACTTACAAATTCTGTAATTTCATTTTTCTTAACAGCTGAATAGTATTCCACTGAATAAGTATACCACATCATCATTATCCATTAATCAGTTGATAAACATCCAGGCTGGTTCCAATGTCTGGCTATTATGAATAGAACAGAAGCTGGGATTGCCGGCATATCTGCAAAAGGAAATTATGGGGTGAGTCATGTAACCTCCCTCAGCCAAAAGCCTGCTGATTCAGACCTTGCCCTTGCCACAAAGCAGCTACCCCACCTAGGGTGAGGCTTCCTGAGATAAACAAGCCCTTTCCCTCTTGTTCTGCCACTTCTCTGCCTCTCTTGAAGTTCCTGCTAGGAGCTATGCCCTGCTGAGCTGCTTCACCTGCCTGTGGTACTGAATATCAAGACGCTAATTTGGCCACAAGATCCTGGCTTACTGGGGGAAGGGTTTCCCTGCCTATTTAATTCCCAAATTCATAATACACATCGGACCTTGATCAGAAACCATGACTTGGTCTCATTTTTTTCCCTCGCCATTTGATTCCCTTATTTTCCCAGGCCCCTGCCTCTCTTGCAGAGACCTGGTTTGCATAGCTGTTTGTGGCTAAAACAGTTGGCGCCTCAACGTGGGGTCTGGACATGAGGGGATAAACAGAGGCAGCGCTGTCATCCTCCGCAGAAAACAGAAGAAAATGGTACACCATCCTGCACAGTAAACAACTTATACTATTGATGCTAGTGTTAGCCTTAATTTCATCTTTCGGAAGCATTGCTGCAAGTGCAGGAGGATACTGGCTAAGATGAGACTACACTGGCCTGATGCTGATCTCACTTAGGGATTTGACAGCGAAGATTAGGATTGGAAACTACAAATAGGCAATTGTCCGTAGTCAAAGAACTACATTAGGCGAAGAGGAATAGGGCATAAATAAAAAAATAAGATAAAAATAGTAAAATACAAGAGCAAAACAATATATATATATACATATATACATGAGAAAGAAAGATCAAAACTGAAAGAAAATGGATTTCAAAGTTATCCTTGAGACAGAGAAAGTGAGAGATGTCTTGCTTTCTTTATGGCTCATACAGGAGAAATCTCTGGTCTTGATTCTGTGTTATAGTCAGTGCACTGATCTGTCTACATGTCAATCTATGTCTGTTTTTGTCTTGTTGTCCGAATGATTGTCATTCTATGTTTCATGTTAAAAAGAAAAAATGTTTATAAACCTTATCTGCTGGCTATCCAGCTTTTGATTCAATCTCAGGGTGCACAGCGGAGGCTGATTTAAGCTGCACCCCACATTTAGCCAGGAGTCTAACAGCAAAGGGAAGTCCTGCTGAGAAGCTGCTGTTGAGAAAGAGTCGGCATCTTAATTCTTAAGACAAATAAGCTAACATTTGTGTTTTCCTAGAGAAACCTCTGCAGTTGTGATTATTGGATCAATAAATGACAAAGTGGATTTTCTCTTAAAATTAGCTAGAAAAAATAAAAATTTCTTGATTGGTCTGCATTTATAAGATTTGTGTAACTACTTCATTTGGTTTCTGACTAGTCTTAAGGGTATAAATATGTTCTGCATGATTATTGTCTTATAGGTTATTGGGTATGATGAAAAGTTGTAATATTGGAAACAGAAAGTTAGCTTAAAACTAATAACTCAGGGTTGGAGTCATTTTTAACAACTCCACGTGGCATGAGCCAGCTGAGAAACCGGGCCATAGAGAGTGAGTGTGTGCATGCAAGTGATAAAAAACTACATGAAATGATGTGTGGATGCCTCAAGGGTGTAGACACCTGCTACTTGGATGGCAGAAGACTGCATCCCGCAGCTCAGTTCCAGGGGATCTGGAGCAGGTAGCTTTAAGTCATGCCTTGCCTGCATGCCTCCACCAAGGAGCTAGGGATATGCCTGCCAGACTGGGAAGGTTAGTGGCAGAGTGTGTGAACGAATGAATGAAGAACTGTTTTACCATTTTATTTGCTTCTTGCCGTGTATAAATAAATAAAAGTACTAATTGCTTTCCACTGGGTTTCCGCCATGCTTTATGCCCAAATCTCAATAATTGGCATGGCTGGCAGATGGACTCCAGCTGGAGTTTGGTAACCGCTTAGCACCATCTAGCGGCTGAGGTTTAAGTTGCAGGCCAATTACCAGGCAGTAGATATAATGTTTTGGTATTGATTTTAAAGAGAAAAGATTGTTTAAGATTGGATTTTGCTTTCCAAAAGTTATGGTTATGCCTTAATATTACAAAAGAAATTTAGAAGATATGGTTAAAGTTGCCAGAGTTCCATTGGCTACAGTTTGCTGTTTGATCGTAAGCTCAAGATTCTTAACTCACCTATATTTAGTAGTTAAGATAATTACAAGAGTAGTCAAAGTTAAAAACAGCTGTGGCCAGTATGGGTCTGCTACCCCTTTTAAAAAACAAGCTTTATTAGATAGAATGGTACAAGCAAAATTTAACCCCCCAAGATTAGAAAGGAGATCGCAGTGAAAATTTATTTGGTATCAAACAGGCTCTTGATGAATTATTTCAAGGAGTTTGTACTACTAAAAATAGCTAGTAGACCCTAAAAACAGTTCCGAGACCCTCAAGCGGGGGTTTCTTTTATTAAAAGCAATGCTTTTAATAGGAGGAGAGGGCTTCGGCCTTGTGAAGGTTCTGTGCCCCAGTGTAGGGGAATGCCAGGGCCAGAAAGTAGGAGAGGGCGGGGTGACAGGCATGGGGAGGTGGGAGGCAACAGGGATTTGTTTTTGTTTGTTTGTTTGTTTTTTGGAGGGGAAACCGGGAATGGAGAAAGTTACATGTAAATAAAGAAAATATCAAAAAAAAAATGAAAATGATGGACAAATGCATATTAAATAATTTACAATTTATTACCATTATTGAATAATGGAATAATAAGTATCTTACAAAGAATTT